>NW_019154091.1:15779503-16208412 GCF_002288905.1 Enhydra lutris kenyoni
TCATTTAAGGTATACAACCATGGCCCTGAAACACAGTGTGGCTAGGGAATGAGCTGTAGCAGTTAGGTTCATACTCTCACTAGCTCTTCTGCAAGCGAAAGTAATTTCTTCTATTGTATCTTTGACCCTTTGTCCTCGTTAGTATTTGACTCTCTAGTAAATTAAGTGGTATATGTCTTGGAATAAACTGTAATAACTAGTATAATAATGCCTTTTTAATCTCAAGTTACACAACCGTTGGTGTTCAGCAAGTGAAATTAATGAAATTTATCTAAAGGATTCAACTCAGATACATTATTATCCATCTTCCAAAGCAATCAACTCAAGACATTATTATACTTGTGCAACTATAATATCAAATTACTGAAAACTCATAGTTTGTGTATCGAACTGAAACTTTATGTAATAGGTATCCTTTATTTTATAAAATCACTATCCCTCTGTTAAAAGGACAATGACATTGACCTTCTAACAGGAGAGCATACATACTTTTTTTTTTAATTGGAGTAGTGACCAATTCTCATTCCTTATTCGTAAGTGCTGAGATAACAGAACTAGACATGTTCTCAAATAAAAGTCTCAGCTCTGATTCCGTTTTTTCACCTCTAACTACTTTGCCACCAGCCTTAACCCAAGATACCCTATCGGTCAGATAGTATTCTTTCCAAAGATGCTATATTTCTTCCTGCTCTAGGACATACATGCTTTCCCCTCTCTTCTAAATATAGTTCTGACCTAAGTAATACTGAATTGTGATTTTTTTTTTTTTTTTCAATTAAAACAAGAATTTTGGCGGGTGCCTGGGTGGCTCAGTGGGTTAAAGCCTCTGCCTTCAGCTCAGGTCATGATCCCAGGGTCCTGGGATAGAGACCTGCATCGGGCTCTCTGCTCGGCAGGGAGCCTGCTTCCTCCTCTCTCTCTGCCTGCCTCTCTGCCTACTTGTGATCTCTCTCTCTCTCTCTCTGTCAAATAAATAAATAAAATCTTAAAAAAAAAACAAAAAAACCCAAGAATTTTGGCAAATAAATTTGAAAAAAATGATGAAAAATGAAGAGCCTGCAAAGAATAAGACTTAGCTGAGCAGAAATAAGTCAACTTAAAATACATGTTGTAAACAAAGCTGTTCAATGGGTAAAGCATCTTACAGAATTATATGTTCTCTTTTGCATTCAGGAATTAAAAAAACCTGTTAGCTTATAATACATGTTATAACTGAGTGTTCTCCTTATATTCCCTTGTGATAACTTTCGTTTTTCTATAATTAGGTGAATGTTACATAACACATAGGTAGTAAAAGTAAAATTACCAAGTGCCATTTAAATCCAACATAATCAGAAGAAAAGGAAGAAAAGTTAGATCTTGATAATTCAGGAGAAACCTGTTAGGAAGTACCTCTGTGTAATCAACTGAGGAAAGAAAGCTGCATGAAACCTGAACGTCGCAAGGCAGTGCACAGGTATGAAAACTGCTGACTCAGTGGTAACTGTAGAAACGTCTGGAAGAAACTGTGGGAAATGAAACCAACAGATTCCAGTATGTCATATATTGTATTAGATAAGAGGGATGGCTCTTACTTACATTTATGTGCTCATTACATATCAATTGTTCACATTATAAGATAATGGTTTTAGCACTGTAAGAGAAATTTGCTCTCAAGTAATTTACTTACCATTCACTTCTGTATCTTCTTTCTTCTGGTCTATTTCCTTCTGCCTGAATAACATTCTTTATTTTACTATACGATTTTATTTGAGAAAGAGAGAGCATGTGCGTGCAAGTGGGATAAGGGCAACAGTAGAAGCAGGCTCTTCGCTGAACAGGAAGTCTGATGCGTGGCTTGATCCCGGGACCCTGGAATCATGACCTGAGCCGAAGGCAGATGCTTAACTGACTGAGCCACCCAGGCGCCCCTGAATAACATTCTTTAGAATTATCTTTTTGTTAAGGTGTGTTGGTAATAAACTCATTCATTTTTTTAAATTAAAACACTCATATTTTGCTTCCATTTTTGAATCTTTAGCTGCATATGTAATGCTATTTCCATTTTGTGCTTTTAAGTTATTGTTACACTGTTTTTTGGCTTCTGGCTATGAAAAGTCCATATAGATCTTGTTTTGTATGTAATCTGTGTAGGTAATTTGTATAGGTATTTCCTTTTATGTGATCTGTCTTTTTTCTCTCATTATTTTAAATCCATTTTCATGATTAACTTTTGTAATTACACCATGCTGGTCAATATTCTCAACAAGTACCCAGGAATGCAATATTTGTTTTCAGTTCACCATTTTGCTATGCAATGGCAGGCAGATCCAGTGTATTTCCACTTGGGTCTTCCTACAACAGTGTCCTTATTCTATGTGGCTGGCTGAACTGAAGGAAAATCAAAGGGTATGTTCACAGACCATCTGGACTTACTGTTAAATGGACTCAACTCATAGTTCTATCAATCATTTGAGCTTCATAATTTTCTTTTCTGTCAATAGATCATCATGGTGTTTGGGAAACTTAGGGATTATTGTAAAGGTATAGCCTATGAGCAGACATTCCTGTTTTGTCTTGGATTTTCTCCCAGTACAGTCATCATGTTAAACACCACAAATTCCTTTAGGAAAGTTGAGGAGAAATAATTGAAGTGCACACTTGCTACAGTGTTGCGATAGCTTTCTTAAAGGGAATTCATTCCTTACATCGTTCAGGGGAGTCTGCATGTATGAACTTGCTCAAGTCTAGAAACACTGATTTTCCATTATGGTATTTCATGTTAGATCTCTCCTAGAGATTTAGAATCTTTTAGTATGCAGATTTAGTATTCAGATTAAGTAATATTTTACTAGGCAGTTGATGGACAATGCAATAGGTACTATCACTGAGTACCACAATTTGCTCTGCTATCTAATTATTGTAATTTGCCTGCTTTGTCTCTGGTTTGTCATATCATCACTTGAGCTTTGTGACTCTTGGGTCTCCTCATCTCCCCCCAAATCCCAGAAAACTCATTCCAGTGCTCTATCACCACGATCTTTAGCTTTCATAGTATAGCTGCTACAAGTTTTCTATAAATGCTGAAGCTCTCATGTTTTAGGAGTGCTCAAATTTACGTCATTAGAGAATGGCTGAACCTGTCGCATGTGACAAACACTTAAATTCTTAGCCTACTAAGATTTTCAATTAATTCTTTTATGTTATTGCCTTGTATTTTCATTTATCCAAAGCCGATATCAGAAGTTCATCTTGATCCAGTGTTACGGTATTTCTTCCCTGTCATAACACTTTAGAATACATTCTCAGGCATAATCCCCAGATTTTACCACTTTTCTCTAAGGTAACTACCCATCACAAGTTGAGTCTTTATTTGGTATTCAAGTATGGAGAGGCTAACCTCCACAAACAGAGAAAGAAAAGTTGCTTTTTTTTTTTTTAGATTTTATTTTATTCATTTGAGAGAGAGACAGAAAGACAGAGAGACAAAGAGAGCATAAGCTAGGGGAGAGGCAGAGGGAGGAGAAGCAGACTCCCTGCTGAACTGGGAGCCCCACATGGGGTTAGATCCCAGGACTTGGAGATCATGACCTGAGCCAAAGGGAGATGCTTAACCATTTGAGTCACCCAGGTGTCCCAAAAGTTTGCTTTTGTTGACAAGGGAACTCCGTGTCTTTTGAGGGTTCAAATTATTTAAAATCATTGTAATCTTAAATATGCTCATTCCAGTGTTGAGACTCTAATTTTCTCTAGAAAGTCCTGCTTTTAAAATAAAGAGGCCAAGGTGTACTTTGAATTCAACATGTGTTGTAATTCTACTAACTGAAAGGTCAACTTTGGTTCTGGTTTTCAGATCATTAGTCTTGTGGTTGCAATAGATAACATATGTTACCTCATTGGTAAAGAAATTCCCTGCCCTCTGACTTGTGTATTTCAAAGCTTGAGTTTGTCATTTTCTTTCCGCACACTCCCTAGTTCAGTTAAGACTAGGCCACCAAACTTGTGCTTGTTTTATTTTCTCCATTGTATCCCAATGCAAAAGCCAGTTTGTCTTTCAAAGTGCTGCTTTGAAAAATGATACGTTAAATAATTTGCTTCATTACTGAAGCTCCATGCCATGAACAGTTTGCCATTATTTATTGGCAACATAGTTATTATGCTTTGTAATCTAACTCAATTAAGTAAATAATCTCAGACTTTTGTTTTAAGGTTAAGTTTCTAAGGAACTATTTCTTTATTTTTTTAAAGATTTTTATTTATTTATTTGACAGAGAGAGATCACAAGTAGGCAGAGAGGCAGGTGGCGGGGGGGGGGGGGGGGGGGGGGGGGGGGGGGGGGGAAGCTGGCTCCCCTTGAAGCAGAAAGCCTGATGCAGTCCTGGATCCTAGGACCCTGAGATCATGAGCCGAGCGGAAGGCAGAGGCTTAACCCACTGAGCCACCCAGGTGCCTAAAGATTTTATTTACTTGAGAGAGAGAGAGAGAGTGAGAGCGAGCTCAAGCCCATGAGCAGGGGGAGGGGCAGAGGGAGGGAGAAAAGCAGACTCCCCACCAAGTACGGAGCCTGGTATCTGACTGGAGCTGAAGGCAGAGGCTTAACCAGCTGAACCACCCAGTCACTCCATTTAAGGAAATATTTCTTATGCTAAATACTATATCGTTTACAAATTAGTTAGGAAGACAGACACCAGTGTAGAGGTTTTAAACAAAAAGAGTCTAAGTACAAGGGAAGTAGAGGCTTTCACACATGTTGCAAGGTCTAGAACCTGCTTCTTAGGATCTGAAATGGTTGATAAGAGGGTCCCAAAAAGTGTGGGAAGTCTTTTTTTTTTTTTTTTTTTAAGATTTTATTTATTTGCTTGATAGAGAGAGACAGCGAGAGAGGGAATGCAAGCAGGGAGAGTGGGAGAGGGAGAAGCAGGGTTCCTGCTGAGCAGGGAGCCCAATACGGGGCTCGATCCCAGGATCCCAGGACCATGACCTGAGCCAAAGGCAGATGCTTAACAACTGAGCCACCCAGGCATCCCAGTGGGAATCCTTAAACGCCATATTTTCATGTTCCAAATTATTTCCTTTAATTATGGAGATCTATCTAGAACTCTGCTAGAAAGGGAGTATGAGAAATGTGGTTCAGGTGTTTCTAGCTTTTATGCTGGTATGAAGTGCTGTGAATGAGTGGGAGAGCACTGACAAATTGTATGACACTAACCCGTAGGCTGCAAGGCCTGCTAAGAGCCCACAGGGCAGTTAAATTAGTTCATGTTTTTACCACCACCCTTTTCAAGTCCCTATGTGATTCTGACCCCAGACAATTTTTCTTTCTTAGAAGACTATATACATGCAAGCTCTCGCTCTCTCTTTTTCTCCCCTTCCTCACCCTTTTCTTTCCCTTTGCCCTTCTCTCCCTCTGCCTCATCTCTCCTCTATATATCGTTAAAAGATAAATGGAGGTATTTAAAAGTTTTAATAGTATTTTTCAAATATTGGGTCAGGTTTCAGCAGGAGCAAACAGTAAATATTCCTGGCAATATTGAACAACCCCATGGACATAAGAGGCATCCCCAAAGAGGGTGCAAAAGATGCTACCCTCCCAAGATCCAGAGCCACTCCCAAAGACAACCAAAAGTAAGAAAAGAAAGATTTAGACAGTTCTCCTGAGAGCTGGCAATGGTTGGTAGGGCCTTTAGCTGAAAGTGTGTGCAATCCACATTTCTGTCCAGACACTTTTTGGGGGCTCCAATCTGACATCTGAGCTGGCTGCATACACCTGCGAGCTCCAGGCAGGCAGAAAACCAAGTCAACCTCTTTGGGAGTGGGGTGGTGGGGCGGAGACAAAACAGACTACAGAAGTCTGTAGTTGATCTTGGAGAGAAATGATCAACAACTAATGGTACTTGAAAGCAAATTCACGAGTCACAATTTGAGGATCTAGTTCTTACAATTTTTTGGGGGGAGGGTTTACATATGAATGCTAGGGACAATGTGAAATTGTACCTTTCTCTCTTCACTTGGGAGAGCTGAATTTGATAAGGATTCTCACCCTTTGCCAGCTTCTGCCATTTTCCCCAGGTTTTTGTCTGTGGGCTCTAGAGTGAGCAAGGCGTCCTGGCGATCCCATCCTGGTCACCAGAAACTGTAGAAGAGAAAAACAATTTTTCTTTCTTTCTTTCCTTTATAGTGAGACCTCCTTTCCTCTAGGGCGTCTCTTTCCTGTGGCCACTGTAACTCAAAATTATCTTTGGCAAGTTTGTCCTGCTTGTTCAGCCTTAACACTAAATTTTATTTACCTGAGGCTTCACAACAGACCCAGTGCAGCTTAAGTCACACACAGGTCAATCCGGACCTAGTCCAGTTTCTATGCCATCCCGAGCCCGACCCTGCGCCCGGTACAGTTTTTATGTTGTACCCGGTCTGACCCGGTGCCCGGTCCAGTTTCCAAGTCGGACCCTGGACCCGGTCGGATTTTTAAGCCGGACCCAATTGGACCGGCCAATTTCCAGATTCAGTCTGGAGGAAGGCATGCACAAATAGCCTGAAAGCTCATCATGGAAAAGCTTGAGGATTGTGCAAGGACTTTCCACCACCTTCCGAGCAGCGAGAAGGCAGTGAGCGCCGCGGTTCTGCAGGTACCTGTGCGCGTCTCGTTGCTTGTTGGCCCTGGGGGCCGGCGCGGTGAGGGCCATCCGCCTGGGTCCCCTCCTCTCAGCGTGACTCACGGAGCTGTGAACTGATAAACTGAGGCGTATTAAAATTTTAGAGTTTATATGAGCAAAATCAGTTTGAATCGGACGGTCTCTAATCTAATAGATAGAAAGGTGCTCTATGGAGTCATGCAAAAAAGACTTTTATGGGCCAAGCAGAGACGGGGAAAGGAAGTTAAACTAAGCAAAAGAGCAAGCTGGTTATTGAAGTTACTTCCCCTTCGGGAATGGCGGCGTCTCTCAGGCAGATGGACCCTTAACAAATACTGATCACGTAATTCCTGATTGACCGGCTTAGATTCCATTTCTGGGAAAGCGGAAACTGTGTAAGTCTGTTTGGTGACATGGGGCTTAGCATATGGCCCATTTAGGGACTGTTGTCTTATTTTTAACACTGTCAGTGGGTATTCAAGCCTTTTTAACTAGTTGTAGCTGCAGGTTTTCTGTATTATCTTGGTCTGGGATCTATAATCAAAAGTATCTCATTTATTTTCATACCAGTGAATTAAAATGTGTATTAATATTCCTGCTCGTAGAAATTGTTATGAATAAGTTCCAATCAATTACATTTTGTCAATAAATATCTAGTCTAGATCTATTATCTGGTTCCCCCACCTCCCCCCACCCCCAGTCCATCATCTGGTTCTAAGCCCAGCGCTCCTTTCATACCTCGGTAGTGACAGTCATGGCAACAGGGGTATCAGCTATCTCCAGATTTAAGCATATTCTAAGAGCTTACATGATTACATAAGGGAAGTAAAATCTACTGCTGGCTTTTTTCCTACCACTGTTTTTATATCTTTCATTCCTTCCTTCTCTAATATACTTTGTGCCAGTTTGCCTGATCCTGTGGAATATAAGATAAAGAGGAAGTAACCCATGACCTCAGAAGTGCTTATATACAGTTGTGTGATGTGAATAAGTCAATGACTATCTTAAAATAAAATAAAATGTGAGGACAGGATCATGTACAGAGTGAAGGGAGGAAAGATTCCTGACTCAGACAATGTTGTCTGTAGAAGATGTTAGAGATGACCTTTCAGGAACTTGTATAGGAGGTGAATCTTCAAATAAAAATGGATTAGGCCAAGTGAAGAGAGAGGGTTGTGGTGAGTGCAGTGCTCAGTGCACTATTTGAAGAGAAACTACAAAATGTGGAATATAGCTGACAGCTCCAGCTGACAACTACAGGTCCTTGTGGATCTACTACCAAATTCCTACCCAAGTCACAGTTCCCTGTGGGCTGTTTTAGCTGGTGATTGAGCACAGCAGGTTCTTAGTATTGTCCCTTTTCTGCCAGATGTGGAATTCCTGAAATGAGCAAGATATGCACAAGGACTCTACATTCATTTGGCTGAGACATTCTTACAACTTTGCCTTAGTCTAAATTACTTCCTGCCCAATCCTTCCTTTTTCTCCCTCCTTTCACAAGTACCCTATTTATGCGGTGGTCTGGAGGCTCTTCCCTCTCCTCATTTTCTTCTAGTTTATTCTTTATAGGCTTTCCCACCAAAACTATCCAGCTTTTTTATTCCTGTCTTGGTGTTGGCTTGCACACAACCCAAAATGACACAGCTGATTCTGAGAACATTGGGGAAAGGGGTGTTAAGAATGGCGGAGTTATGTATGATGCAGTTGGCTATAACCCAGATGAATGTGGGATATGGATAAACTCTGCCACAGGTGGCAGCCCAATTGCTGAAGGTTTCACCTGGTACCCTGTGAAAACATCTTTGTTGGAGGGCACCTCTGTGATTAGAATCATGTGGGGGATCATGCCTACCACAAAAATGAATGCCTAATAGAGGGAAATTGAAAAAAAAATGAGATAGTAGCGAATAGTTAAAGACTATGTATGAAATCCAGATGATCTTTTTTTTTTTTTTGTAGCTATTATATTAATGTCTATCTGTCTCTCAGGTATCAGCTATTGTTATTCAGATGTGAGTATAGAGTACACAGAATTTATTTTGTTCAGTCAATAAAAAATATCCTTGAGCATAGATAATTTGTATTGGAAGAATAAGAGTCAGAATACTTAATTGCCTCATGAAAACCCTTTATGGAATTTTGTTACACTCTTTATTTTCCTTCTTAGTTGTGGACTAATCTGTATGGATGGTATGTATGTCTCTGTGTATGTACGTGTATGTATGTACATGAACATACATTCTCACATGCATACACATATATGTAATTTTTTTCTTGAAATAACTTAGAATAAGCTCCCAAAATCCTATGTAAATGTTTGGTTACAAATCCAACATTCTGTATTATGCATTATAAGAAATGTTTGCTAGATCCATAAACAAAATCAACTTAAACTACCCATGCCCAATGTAGTTCTTTTTTAGAACTTTCATCAGAGCATCCAGAGCACATGAGTCTTTCCACCTCAAGCTTAAAACCTCAGTGTTTCTCCACTTCTCTCTGATTGATAGAGCAACCAAATTCTGTTGTTTTTCTCTGTGAAGTTTTTTGGCTCTGCCTTCAACTTTGTGGTTCCTCGAGTGTCAAGATTACCTAGAATGTATTAAAAGTTCGGTGTAGTATGACCTTAACTTTCTTGTAAGAATTTGTTTGGGCAAATGTCTCAACTTCTATGATAATGATATATATTTAATGTTAGCTGTATTATCAGTTGTCTTCTGTGCAACAAACTAAGATTTAATGAATTACCAATTGCAGTTGGACAATTTGGGCTCAGCTTAAGTGAGGGCTGTTTTGTTCTTGATGTTCTAAGTTGGTAGGTTGGATGGGATTGCCAGCTCACAACTGGCATGAGTAGGGCCTCTCTATACACCTCTAGCTGACTAACCTAGACTTGTTCACATAATGTCATAAGGCTCCAACTCAACGTGTGTAAGTTTTCTTGCTATATAGGCTCAGAACTAACCCATAGTCTCCTATATCACATTTTGTTTGCAAGACTCAAGCAATGCAAAAGGCAGGATTCCCTTCTTTCTTGTAGCTGAATAACATTCCACTCACTGTATGTATATACTACATCTTTCCATATAGCCATTTGTCTGTTGATGGACACTTAGTTGTTTCCCTATCTTGACTCTTATGAATATTAGCAATGAACGCGTGAGTACAGAGATCTCTTTGAGATTCCATTTTCATTTCCTTTTGGTAAATACCTAAAAGTGGGATTGCTGGGTCATATGGTTGTTCTATTTTTAATTTTTTGAGGAAACTCCCTACTGTTTCTCATAGTGGCTGCACTGATTTACATTTCCAACAGTGCATGGAGTTCCCTTTTCTCCACATACTTGCCAGCACTTGTTATCTATTATCTTTTTGATAATAACCATTTCAACAGGTGTGAAGTAATATTATGTGTTTTACTTCCTGTTTGTGGTTCTGATATTCATTTGTCTGATAGTTAGTCATGTTGAACCCCTTTTCACGTCTTAATTGGCTGTTTAGGTCTTCTTTGGAAAAATGTCTATTCAGCTCTTCCACCATTTTTAATTTTTTTTTTTTTTGTTATTGAGTTGTATGAGTTCTTTATATATTTTGGAAATTAACCCCTTATGTGATATATGATTTGTAAATGTTTTCCTCTATTCAGTAATTACCTTTTCATTTTGTTGATTGTTTTGATGGTTCAAATCATGTGGGGATTAGCAGAAGTGAAGTATGTCCAAATAAGTCAGAGATAGCACTGTTGAGGAATTGACACCTCAACTGAGACTTGAAGGAGTAGAAGATGCCACTGAAAATGGGAGAGGGTGTTAACATAATAATGAACATTAATAAATAATGAGAAGACTTTTTTTTTTCAAATGAGGCACTACATCATCTTTATATTTGTATTCTGTCTAATGTTTAACCAATAATTATTTATGATACTTTTCATGTAATTTAACATTTAAGTTAAATCTGGTAAAGTAATATAAAGAAGTTTGTTTTGAAAAAGCAACGTCTTGTATCCCTGAGGTAGACAGGGATAAAGAACAAAATTGCACAGGGGTGCTTGGGTGGCTCAGTTGATAGAGTGTCTGACTCTTGGTCTCTGCTCAGGTCTTGATCTCAGGATTGTGAGTTCAGGCCTCACATTAGGCTTCACACTGGGCATGCAGCCTACTTTAAAAAAGTAAACAAAAAGAAAAAAGAAAAAGAGAACAAAATCATACAGAGAATCATTTATGTAACAAATGCAAGGGTATGGTAATGATTTCAGTTGCTTTGAGATAAAAAGAGAGAAATACAGGAAAGTTATATGAATTTTTTGACCTTACCTGTAAAATATTGAAGATGTATTATCTACTTGAGATGAGGGAAGAGTGGTAAGAGTGAGGTTTTGTGTGAGATTAACAGCCTGTGACTATACCATATTTGATGGTCAAGTTGGCACTCAACAAGATAAGAAAAATAGTTGATAGAGCAGACTACAGAAATCACTGCCTCGGGAGTCAGGGAACCTGTATTTTAATTTATACAGTAACACTTTACCTGTCAAAGTTAGATATAAAATTTATTTTATTTATAAAATGTGTGAATTAGACTAGAGTAAAATGTCACCAATGCAATAAAAACATAGTTGGATATTTGAGGTATCTAATGTGTTGTTTCTTAAAGTGTGATGTACCAAAATTCTTTATCATGTTAGTGGGACCACAACAGCCCTAATGAATTTTTGCACATGCTTGATAACACCTGGTGGAGTGAACTTTGGGTTTGATTTCCGTGAATTTCTCAAAAATACTTCCAACAATGGGAATGTGTATAGTTACTAATAGACTGTTCTCTTTGGAATTTATTTAGAGGAATCATTTCGGTAGTCAAGATGATTATGTGGGGCATCTGAGTGGCTCAGTGGGTTAAAGCCTCTGCCTTCCGCTCAGGTCATGATCCTGGGGTCCTGGGATCAAGCCCCGAGTCAGGCTCTCTGCACGGCAGTGAGCCTGCTTCCCCTTCTCTCTCTTTGCCTGCCTCTCTGCCTTCTGTGATCTCTTTCTCTCTCTCTCTGTCAAATAAATAAATAAATAAAATCTTTAAAAAAAATGTGATGACTGCAAAGTTCTTCAAATTATTTTTGATGTAGTTAAAGTATAATTTAATAGCTAATGTAGCTACTCTGGGCTCAGCGAGGTGGAGCATAACTATTACTCAAGTGTGGGCTGCACATAGGGACTTCATTTTAAAAGGTATAGTATGCAAAGGGGAGAAAAGAGTAACTTTGCAGTGGAGAGACCTGAAAAACACTATTTGTGAAAACAGTTATATGAAAATACAATATGAAGAAAATGGTTTCTTATCTCTGGGTTGTTTCCCTTCTCCCCTCAAAAAAAAAAAAAAAAAAAAGCAAAACTCCAGTTCTAATCATGCAAAAACATCAAAGAAATCCCAACACAGGGATATTCTACTGACCAGGAGTCTCCAAAACTGTTGAGGTCATTCACCACAAATTCTGATACTGTCGCAGCCAAAAGAGCCTGAAGACATGATGAGTAAACATGGTATCTTGAATAGGATTCAGGTACGGAGAGAAACATAAAAACTAAAGAAATATGAATATAGTCTTGGCTAGAGTTAATTGTAATGTATCAATGTCAAGTCATTAATTGTAACAAGTGGACCATACTATTATGAGAGGTTAACAGTAGGTAATACAGTCATTCTCTGTGCTATCTTCACAACTTTTCTGTGAATCTGAAACTATTCTAAATAATGCTTATTTTAAAAACAATATTAAGCTAATTAAATATATGTTTCTATAGCTGTAGCAGAAATAGAACCATGATCTGGCTAGGATATAAAATAGAATAAATGCATTGTGATTAATTTGTTAATTTTAAACGAAGGCTAGTTATAAAGCTATAGAATGCAAAGACCTTTATATCCATCAGATTTTCCCAAAGAATTGAAAAACATCACATTCCATAGATAAGAATTAGAAAAGGCTGTCTTTATTGACTTCATACATATTTATAACCTAATTCAGACACATCCTAGGCATCAGCATTTATAACATTATGTAAAATATATTCATATAAGAAGTTCTATTTTATTTATTACATTTCAAAATAAGATCTAAATTGGTGATAAAAACATATTTAGCCTCCAGCACCTGGGTGGCTCAGTCGCTAAGCATCTGCCTTTGCTCAGGTCATGATCCCATGGTCCTGGGATGGAGTTCCACATTGGGCTCCCTGCTCAGCCAAGAGTCTGCTTCTCCCTCTGCCTCCCCCCAACCCCCGCCCATGCTCTCTTGCACTTGCTCTCTCTCTCTTGCAAAAACAAATAAATGAAATCTTTGAAAACACATATTTAGCTTTTGGTTAAACAAGGAAACTTAAAAAGTATATTTCAATTCATTATGTCTTTTTTAAATTTATAATAGCAGTAACATCAAAACTCTTTAGCAATATTTAGGCTTCACCTTTTCTAAGATTTCACTGGAAGATTAATTCTTGAGTTTTTAAGTGAAAAAAAAAAAGTGAGAAAATCAGATTAGAAAATAGGAACCATTGAAATATCCAGCTCTTACTTTTGGTCTATGAACTATTTGTAAAGACAGAGATATCCAAACTCCAGTTGGAAACCTCCATGAAAAGAGGTAAAGTCAGTTTGTGCCTATATATTTTCTCTGAAAGAAAGCATATTCTGGAGATATTTAAACATTTCTTTAAGGGCACAATTTCTTGGACCTTTTATTACTGTGAATAAATGATATTGGGTTGGGTTATCCAGCTGTATCCAATTCAGTTTTGTGCTGACACTTCTATACTAAGCTCAGCTAATGAGCCATGCCCTGTAGTATGTAATCAACACATAGTTCAATGTTAATAAAAAATGGTTAGGGAAAAAAACATCCTTTCATGCCATTAAAACAGTCATCACTTCATTAAGGGACTGTTAATGTCTGCCTACCCCTAATTTTGAAAGCTTTCTCAAATGATGAATATTACAAATATTATCAACTGTTAGAAAACTTTATGACTATCTTCTTACAAGTTATAGTACATTTAAATCTATGTAGATTCTTTGTAATAACTATTCCAAGCTTTTAATACCATTTATAACAAAATGACAAAATCATCCAGTAGAGGATAATTTGTTCTAATAAAATAAACTATGGCCATTAAAATTTTAAGTATGAGTGACAGGCAGCGCAATTTTCCATGCATGACAAGTGATTATTGATATTAATCTGTGATGTAAATACCCTTCATACTATGTAACCTTATTTTCAACATAACAAATAACTACTTAGTATTAGTATCAGTCAAAATTGTCTTGTTTATCTATAATAACATAAAACTTTAAAATTTCAATGGCTAAAAAAAAAAAAAAAATCAAAGATCCATTTCTTACAATGCAAATTCTATCTTGGGTCAGCTGAGTGCTTTGGTCCATGTCATCTTCATTCTCAGCCTCAGCTTTTTAGAATCTTCACTCTCTGGAATATTGTTGTTTGGCACCTCAGAGAGAAAGAAACAATGGAATGCCCCAGCCAACAACTTAACGCTTCAGCCCAGAATGACTCATATCCCTTCCACTAACAGCACAGGAGCCAGGCTAGTTACATGGCCCCACCTAAATGCAGGGGAGAATGTATTGCATTCCTCAAGATCACTCCTAGCTTTGGTGATTCCATAGAAGGATGCACAGAACTCAATGTATAGTTATACTTCATGACTAACATTTATTATAGAGAACGGAAACAAAAGAAAACCAAAAAACAAAGAAGAAAAGTGCATAGGGTGAAGCCCAGAGGAAACAAGGGACAAGTTCTAAGGGTCCTTGCCTAATGGATTCACATGAGGCATGCTTAATTCTTTAATAATGAGTTGTGACAACACAGGTGAAGTGTTGTCTACCTGGGAAGTTAGACACTCAGGCTCAGAGTTTTCACTGGGGTTGATCCCCATGAGTGCTCTCTGCCTATAAGGTGTCAAATTTCCAGACTCATAAAAGAAAAGTAGATGTTCAGCATAAATGGTTTTGTTTACTTAAAAGTCCAGGCACAACAAATTATCCTTATCAGTTAACTCTTGATTAGGAACACCCTGAAAGCCAAATTCCCAGATGCTAGCCAACGTTCAACCTTGTAAGCAAGCCGTTCTGTGGATAGTGGTCTGAGGCTGGCTATGTAAATTCTTTTCTGTACAGGTGGTGAGAGAGTTTAATCTCCACTGTACTTGGAATAATGAGAGAACTGAATTCAGATAAGCATTAAAAAATCTCTTCTTCACTGTTACTAATTATAACACAAGGGAGAGTTCAAGTGTGACTATGTGAATTTTTAGTATTAAGATATCTCTGAATACTGTTTTAGCAAAACGTAGTAGTATTTCCAAGAAAAAGTTAAAATATTTGACAGAAAAGCCTTTTAAAGAAAAAGATTTAGCTCTATTACCCAAAGTATAAGTTCACAAAAGAAACTTACTTTAATGTTTTGTGCAGTACAACTAAACAAGGGGAAGAAGAAGGTAGAAAAAAATCTCATGTGTTAAAAAATCTGTATTGATATTTGTGTTTACACTTGTATATACATCTGAATACACGTATAAAATTACCTGTACATATAATATTTTATGAAGGACACATACGAGAGTAGAAACATTTAATCTTATCAAGGAGAGAAAGAATTGGGGTTATGTAATGATAAACTACTTGTCAATATATGGTTTAGTGATTTTTTTTTATCCTCTTGATGTATTACCATTTTTTTTTTTTAAGATTTGATTTATTTACTTGACAGCAAGACATCGAGAGAGGGAACACAAGCAGGGGGAATAGGAGAGGGAGAAACAGGCTTCCCACTGAGCTGGGAGCCTGATGACGGGCTCCATTCCAAGACCCTGGGTTCATGACCTGAGCCAAAGGTAGATGCTTAATCACTGAGCCACACAGGCACCCCACTGATATATTAGTTTCAAAAATAAAATTAGTTTTCTTTTTAAAATGTTATTTGGAAGGATAAATGTGTGAAAGTGTCTTCTCTATTTAAAAAAAAAACTTTTAAAATAATAGGTGATATTGCTTTAATAATAGATGGATAAAAAGAACTGATCAGCAAACCAAAAAACAATCAATATCAAATATATCACTCAGAGGGAAAGATACAAGATATACTATATATGTGATATATGCATTTAAATTGTGGGGTATGACATGTAATAAATGGAACTTTCCAGGGACGCCTGGGTGGCTCAGTTGGTTAAGCAGCTGCCTTCGGCTCAGGTCATGATCCCAGCGTCCTGGGATCGAGTCCCACATCGGGCTCCTTGCTCGTCAGGGAGCCTGCTTCTCCCTCTGCCTCTGCCTGCCATTCTGTCTGCCTGTGCTCACTCTCTCTCCCTCTCTCTCTCTCTCTCTCTCTGACAAATAAATAAATAAAATCTTAAAAAAAAAAAAATGGAACTTTCCATATGCTTAGAATGGTTAGAAGAATATCTTTCTGTATCAGCTTGTTATTTTTAAAAATTTCATGGGCCTCAAAGAGTGCTTCCTTGCACTCTGACAAAGATTTATGGCCCTAGATCAATATTAGAGAAGACATGTACTTTTCTTCTCATCTCCATTTTCAAGCTTTCTTCTTGCCCAAGCAGAAGCATCTCAGCATGTATGTTGCTCTGCAGATAGACTCTTAAGGACTGTGTGCCCAAACATTTCACTGACTTTGTACATGTATGTGTAAATCTCGGAGGTGAAAATCATGCCGAGTAACATGAGCTGATAATCAGTATTAAAATATCATACTCCCATCCTGTAAAATAAGCAGACGTTTTTAAAAAAATAACACTTTTTAATGCTAGCAGGTTGCATTGAAACAGAAACACCCAAACACATAATTAGTGAGGATAAATCAGTTAATATTTCTAGAGATTAATTTGGTAGTCTGCATTTGAAAACATTCATCTCAGGATTAATAGTAAAAATAAGAAACATATAAATTAGGAAAAATATTGATTTTCAAGTACTTATGGGGATTTTTTTTTGTAAACAATCTAACAAAAAAATAGGAGAATGGAGGGGTGCCTGGGTGGCTCAGTCATAAAGCGTCTCCCTTTCGCTCAGGTCACGATCCCAGGGTCCTGCGATTGAGCACCATATCAGGCTCCCTGCTTGGTGGAGAGCCTGCTTCTCCTTCTCACTCTATCTGCCACTCTTCCTACTTGTGCTCTCTATCTTTCTGTCAAATAAATAAAATCTTCTTAAAAAATAAGAAAATAGGAGAATGGATAAGCAAATGAATGAAGGTATCACCATATATATGATGTATATCATGTAGCAAATGAAAATTGTGTTCTCTAGGCTCCTTACTGAAATAGCAAATTGACTAATATAATGCTAATTTTAAAAAGCAAATACTAATTTTATATACAATGTGTTCTCATTTAATTGCAAAAGATAAGTATTTGCAAAAGATAAGTATACTGATATTTGTATAATAAATATTGGAAAAATAGTTATCATATGGAAATGGTTTCTTTTAGGCTTTGGGATTATGAGTATTTTTTTTTCCTAGGTACCTTCCTATATTTTTAAGACTGTTAGCAGTGATGGCATATTGCTTTCTAAATAGCAAAGGAGAAAAGGATAATATTTTAAGAAGTATGGAAAATTCAATAAAGTAATTAAAGATGAAAGGAAAATTATGACAGCACAAAATGATACCTTTTACAATTGTAAAGAATAAAGTATAGCAATAAAGTTGAGGATAATGATGTTTAGAGAAAATATTTAAGAAAATGTGTGCTTCATTGGCAGTATAATTTTTATATGCCACAGTGTAAATGCAACTTTTATATAGTCTTTCTTCTAGTTTTTCTCATGTTCATTCATTTAGACCTATCTGGTGACTTTGAAATATAAATGAAGGGCGCCTGAGTGCTCAGTTGGCTAAGTGTCTGACTCTTGATTTTTGCCCAGGTCATAAGGATCCTGGGATAAAGTCCCCCATTGGGCTCCATCTCAGTGGGGAGTCTGAAGATTCTCTCCCTCTGCACCCCTCTCCTCCCCAGCTCACACTAGTGTGCACATGCACTCTCTCTCTCTAAAATACATAAATAAATCTTAAATAAAAATATATATATATATATATATATATATATATATATATATATAAATGAACGTTGACATTATTTTCAATTTACACTTTGACACTAAAATGGCCTCAAATAGTTAAGGAACTAAAATTTTTAAAAATATAATCTTGCAGAAAATATGCAGGTTTGATTATTCTACATACCAAAATCTAACCCCATGCAAATTAGGGCTGCTGAATTACACTAGCACAACTTCCTTTTGACAAAGGCTGGAAATATTTTAGAACTTAGTAGGATATTTACTGGATTCTACTTTAGAATTATTATAGGAGGATAGGATGCAAACATGAAACTTCTCCCTCATATATTTATCATTGGTACCTTTTACTTTGTCTTGAGGGTTAAAATTTTTCCTTATAAAACCTGAGGTCACTCCAAAATCTCAGCACTCATTAGTCAGTGATGGATAAAAAATGACTACATTGAGGTAAATTATATTTAACATAAAACATTTGCCTTACTCTAAGATGTCTTAACATATTCAGAAATGCCAAACTTCTTGTCGCCCTACCTATCCACTTGAATGTGTTCTGTGTTTCATACTGTGGAGTGGGAGAGACAGAGACAGAATCCGTGTCATTTCTTAATGTGTAAGATAGGGCAAGCATCAGCTGTAGCAATTTAGAGAAGAGTAAAAACATGTTACTTTGTGTTTGATAACAGGGATATTCAGATTGACGGAAAGCTTTGTAAATACCATGTTTAGGCTCTTCCATTAAGAAAAGAAAATGATGACACTGAACTCTGAACTTGGACCTGACATCTTCATCACTGATTTACAGTAACATCTTTGGAGGGGAAGGTCACCGTGCTGAATAAGCAGCTAATGTGGCTCAGGGAGAAGGTCATTTGTGTATGCTGTAAATTCTCATCATTTTAGAAGCATTGAGAATTTGGAAACCAGAACTTGACATTTTCAGAGAATTATTACACAGATAAAGAGTTCAAAGTGTTTATTCTTGATACTTGAAACATAAAGTGCCTCTTGCTCTGAAGTTTTTAAACAAGATCGCAGTGCTAAGTTTAATCAGCATTCAGTGAACCTACTCATGTGGAGGCTGAGGCTAGATACCTGAGTATTAAGATTCCCCACCTTATGCCTTTAAGAACAAAGGGAAATGAAAGTAGAATGTTAGAACCAGAAAGAACTTAAGTGTTTTCTTCTAAAGGTTTTCTCTTCAGTCTGGCAAACAGAAAGGGTGTTCCTTGTTCCATTCCAGTGTCTTCATTTTAATGGTGATAGACTCCTAACTTCTCAGGAGACTCTCAGTCAAAAGTTCTGTACACACACACACACACACACACACATCAAATTAAAGTTAAAACTAGATTTTCTTTCTAAATGAAAAGGCAAAGATAATAAAGGAAAAAGGAATGTAGAAGTGATGGGAAGCATTATTCCTTTCCACTTTTCTGTGTTTGTCTTGATAGGTCTTTCAAGATGGAATTTTTTTTAAATATTTTATTTATTTATTTGACAGACAGAGATCACAAGTAGGCAGAGAGGCAGGCAGAGAGAGAGAGAGGGGGAAGCAGGCTCCCTGCTGAGCAGGGAGCCTGACAGGGAGCCTGACACGGGGCTCGATCCCAGGACCCGGAGATCACAACCCGAGCTAAAGGCAGTGGCTTAACCCACTGAGCCACCCAGGTGCCCCCCAAGATGGAATTATTAATAACATTTTATAATGATCTTTCTATTATTCCTCTTAATAATAAGTTTTTCCTAGGGTATATTTTATAGTTTCTGGTTGACTATAGTCCATGATATCCCCCTATTGTTAGATATTTCAATATCCTGTTTCTTTCATATAACAATGAATCCTCTGGATTAGATTCTTGGTTGTACCATATCAACTCATACAGATGAATAAACATCATTGTTTATTGTTTGTCATTGGGCACACTTTTCATGTATTTTTAAAAAAAATTGCTGGAAGTAGAAAGACTCAAAGGGTGTAAATGTTTAAAATTTTTGTAGATGTTGCCAAATTGCATTCCAAATTGTACCAATCATATTCATTCTAACAGTGCGTGGTAGATGCCCACCCCCATTTAACTACAAAATATTTTTAGAAAATATTCTATATCCTATTTTGACCTTTTAGCTCTTTTAATCATTTAGTATTTTGCCAGTTTTATTCAAAATAAAATAAAACTTCATCTTTTTTCTTATATGTTTACTTTTATATAGTCACTTGTTTATTTTACTTTTAATCATTGACTGTGTAGAATTCATTTTCATATGAAGTGTGAGTCAGGAGTCCAGTTCTGTTTTTGTATGTTATGTTGTCTCAGTTATCATTGACTAAATAATGTATTTTCTCCAAAATTTGGTATGCCACATTATAATATGCTAAATTGCCCTATGTATTTGGATTCATTTCTGGTCTATCCTGGCTCTAAGATTTGCATACTTTTACATCAGTTCACACTTAAAATTCTGTTAGCTTCATTATGTAGTTTTTCTCTACCCTAAATGATTTTCCAGTGCCACCTAATTAAATTTACTTTTGAGAATTTCCCAACTATTGGTTGCATGGTTATGCCTATATGAATGTTGGAATCATTTGTAGTTAAAAATCTGTGCATATTATTTGGGGGACAAAATTTATGTTTAAACTGATATATCAGGGGCAACTGGGTGGGTCATTTGGTTAAGCATCGCACACTTGATTTTGGCTCAGGTCATGATCTTAGAGTTGTGGGATTGAGCCCCACACTGGGTTCCACACTCAGCATGGAGTCTGCTTGAGATTCTTTCCATCTCCCTCTGCCCCTCCCCAAGCTTGCACACTCACTGCCCCCCCCAAATTAAAAAAAATAATCTTTAAACTCATATATCAGAATTTTTTCCATTAGCAGGAATTGATTGAATGTCTAATATAAAACATTATAAATGAAATAAGGAGTTTAGTAACTCATATGACAAGACATCCAAAGACACAGCGATGTGCATTAGCTAAGCCAGTACTTCAAGGATGGATTCTCTGTTTCACTGTTTTGACCTTTGCCATCAGGCTTGAACCTAATGGTCACATGGCAGCTATGTCATCTTAAAGCACACCCCAAAGTCCAAGGTCAAAAGAAAAATATGTTTCTTCTTTGTGTTCAGGGTCAAGAACATTTTTCTAAGAGGTCTTTGCAGAACTCATCTTATTTGTGAGAATTCCATTGATTATAGAACTAATCACTGGCAAGTCAATTAATAAAAATTCACTTCTCAGGATGGGGAAGATTTCAGCTTTCACTGAAGCACAGGGCATCTCAATATCTGATGAAAGAAGGGTTTTGCTTCTGATTTGGAGACATTATTTTTTTGAGTAGTTTTAGATTCACCCAAGATCAGAAGAAGATACTAAAATTTCCCATACACCTCCTGCCTCCTTACATATATAGCTTCCTCATTATCAACACCCCCACAAGAGTGGTATATTTTTTGTAATTGATGAATCCACATTTACACAGTTTTTGTGTGAACTCAAGTCTTCAGCTCCTTCAAGTAAATACCAAGAATGGGATTGCTGGATTACACGCTATGCGTATATTTAGCTTTATAAGAAACTGCTAAACTATCTTCCAAAGAGGCTGTACCATTTTGCATCCTTCCTGCAATTAATGAGAGTTCCTGTTGGTCCTCATTCTTGTCAGGATTTGGGGTGGTCAGTGTTCATTCAGTGGCCATTCTATAGTTGTGTATTGATAGCTTATTGTCATTTAAATTCATATTTTCTTGATGACACATGATGTGGGACATCTTTTCACATGCTTATTTGGGTTTCTGTTTTCAAAGAAGTAGTCAGGTTGCTGGGAAGGTAAACAAGAGTCAGCTGTACTTAACCTGGAGAGACTTGATCTATTTAAATTAACAAGTTTTTCTATCCAAAACCAACAGACAGCATTCCACTTATTCAAGTACTTCTATAGACTGCTAGAAATTATTTTGTTTGTTTTCTTCATATTGAAGTTGTACACTTCTTGGTGCATTTTTTCCCCAGAGGTTTATCTTCTTAAGTTGTTATTTTCAATGAGCTCTTGCCTTCCTTTCAATTTTCTTAGCTATTAAAACACTTTTTTTTTTAAGATTTTTTAATTTATTTGACAGAGAGAGATCACAAGTAGGCAGAGAGACAGGCGGGGGCCGGGGGCAGGAAGTAGGCTCCCTGCTGAGCAGAAAGCCTGATGCGGGGCTCCTTCCCAGGACCCTGGGATCATGACTTGAGCTGAAGGCAGAGGCCTTAACCCACTGAGCCACCCAGGTGCCCCACAAACACATTTTTAAAAAATAATCTTTCTCTTTCCCCTTCTCTTTCTGTGCATGTATGTGTGTTTGTGTGTGTGTATGTGTGCATGCATATTTTATACATATATCAACCAAAAAGTTATGGAAACTTTGTCTATAATGTTTTTCCATTGACTAAACATGCTTCTAGTATCAACTCTAGCACTTTCTATTAAGACATTTGATATAGAGAACCTGGTTTTAGAGGTAAGCTTGCCTGTCTTTGAATTCTAGTTTCACAGTTTACTAAGTGCTTTGTCTTGGGCAGGTTAATAAACATCTCTGTAATTCAGTTTCTTAAAAGTAAGATGGGTGATAATAGTATCTACCTTATGGGAAAGTTGGGTGGAAAGGTGATATTTGTGAAGATTAATGCTTACAATACTAGTATATAATAAGTGTCATGTAATTTTTCTCTTATTAGTAATAAAACTAACCCTTTTCCTACTTTCCTAATAGATCTGTCTTTCTCAGTTTTTTAGGACTCATGGAAAAGATGAAATGCATAACACAGTGTTTGAGATAATTTTGAGATGATGTATTCCAGGTGATTATAATTGAATGCATATAATGGAATATTAGCCAAGTGCTGTGGGAAGCCAAAGGAAGGACTAGTTCACTTTATGGAGGGGTCAGGAAACATCAGACAAAACCTGTGATATTTTGTGCTACCACTTTAAAAATATAGATTTAAACAAAATAGGTCAAGTTGGAAGTTTTCTATTTTTTCCCCCTTTGGCTTAAAGCAGACGTGCAATTTTCTTAAAAATATGAACATGATTGAGAAAAAAAAATCCATATTCCCCACTTGATAATGGATATGAAACCCTTAAAGATGTCTATTAAAAGATATTATTAAAAGATAATAATGGATATGCTTGAGATTTGAAATCAAACATTTGAACTTTGGAATACTTTACATACAGTGTCAGGATTTTTTATTCTGTTTACAAAGAACTTATAATGGGAGCTTTCACAAAGTGAAATGAGAGAAAAAACAGGTTAATCAAGGACTGTAGGTCAAGAACAGGTGCTAGCTGAGAGGTACACACGTTCAAATTGTGTTGTAAAGACCATATCTTATGCTACTATTGACTGACTGAAAAAAAAGCAAAATGAACTGACTGCACTTCACAATTTCCTTCTGCATAGAGAAACTCTCATACTTTTCAGTGAGTCAGCCTGCCCGTAGACACCACAACTGTGGCTGGTCTTGGGACAAAAACTTATGGGTTATCTTAAAATGCTTTGTTAGTTTAATCATCTCTGCTATATTCCAGGAACAATAACCACCTAGAGAAGTGTCAGTCAGGTTATGAGAAGCCATTTCCACTCTGTGGAAAATATTATTTCAAAAGGACCTTAAAAAAAGGAAATAGAAACAAAGTAAAAAGGCAAAAGGAGAGGGAAAAAGAAGAAGGATATTGGAAAACCTCTTGCTCTTTTTCTTTTAAAATACCAGTTTTTTTCTTTTTCTTTTAAGATATCAGAAATAGAATAAAAAGGTAGTATCACTGCTGTGCTTTTCCTATCTATGAAAATTTGGTATTTTTCCTGTTTGTGATACATGTCAGTCAAGCAAAATGAAAAATAAAAATCAATGGGCCTTTTAGAATCCTGAAAAGTAAAACAAAAAACAAAAAATAAGGGGAAATTCTTATTAAAATGCTATTAAGTGGGTATCACAAAACTTTCACAATATCTTGCATTTTTTTTTAAATAACAAATTTTGCCAAAAAATATCTAATGTCAGCAGAAGTATTCACTAGAAGGATCCATCATTGGATGGGGTACTACAAATACAAAAATTCCAAGTATGGACACTAGAGAAAAAGACAATAATAGAAGATTTTTAAGCAAACAGAATGAACAGTTTTCTAATTCTGCTTCTAGTCATCAAAAGGTTTTAGAATGTGTCAACATAAATCCAAGGGTTCTATTAATATCACTGTACAGGACAAATAAAGATCACAACTTTTTTCAGTTTAATTTTTTTATTAAATTTAAATGGCATATATACTGTGCATGTTTCTTCAATAAAAACAATAATAATTTTAGAATAACAACAAGAAAATAATTAAATGGAAGCAAATATGCCCAGACCTTAATGATGGTAAACTCTGAGTCATGGAAACTCGTATTTATCATGGGTCTTGGGAGTTATCATGTTCATCTTTGTATTTTATACATTTATTAAATATAAAACATTTTAATGTGTATATAAAATGCATTGAATACATGTATATAAAATACATTGATACATAATACATAAAATACATTGATACAAATAATGTGTATATTAAAACATTCTTAGTAATAAAATAATCTTCATAATTATTGATTATTTCAGTAAAATATTTTCTGAATTTTGAGGCTGGCTATTATAATTTCCTCATGCCTTCTGCCACATACATACAAATGTCTGTGCATTTCTCTAGTGTTCTATCATGCAGAGTGTCATAGCGTAAACCTACTGCCTTAACCTCCTACTTACTTGAAAACACTAAGAAACATAGCGATATTTATTTTCTGAGCATTCCATAATGTACTCTTTCATACTATGCTTAACATACTTGCATATGGAAAGGAAGATAATACCTTTATTTTTTTTCTCATCCTTTCTCACCTTTATTTTCAGCTCTTATCCATGGACCAGCAATATGAAAAGTTTTAGTCTAATGCAGAAAGTTTAGTCCATTAAAATAACTCCAGCAGTACATTTAAGTTTAATGATTTAAGCAATGGTTTGCTCATTTTTTATTCCCCCAATTCCTTTAGAAAAGGCATAGAAGAAGCAGAGGACTTTTATACCCTTGTCGTGTTAGAGATGGGGGCTGCAACCCTTTGGTAGAATCAGTAGATTCTCTTCTCCATATGACCTTTTTCTTTTTTTGAATGTCAGAAGCGGTTATTAATTCTTCTTCATTTTGCTTTCATGCTCCAGTGAATTTTATCCCTTCAAAGTAAATAGGTTTTGGCTAACTGTGGAGTGTGTCAGTATATGGGAATGCACATTTTTTTCAAATTTTACATATATGTTGCTTTATGCATCTTTTATTGAAGTCTAATTAACACACAGTGTTATATTAGTTTCAGGTGTAAGCTTTATACTTTCTAATGGAGCTTTCATCTCATTCTTTAACTGCAGTCTATTATCAGTATGGAAAAATAGAGCAATAACACAAAAGAACAGAGAAAGAGGTAAATGGATGTTATCTAGGCACTCGTTATGTGATAGCTGTATATGTAGAGCTAAAGGAAAAAAATACACCAAAGAGGCAAAATAAAAATGTGGACAAAACTTACACAAAGCCTTATAGCTACAATGATAAGGTATACTGATAATTTAAGAGGGACCTCAGTAAATTACATACTGATCATGTTGAAAAAATAAAGAAAGACATTATGGAAGAAGCATATTCCATTCATTATAGATTTATAATATCTAATATGCATTACCTCCAAATTTATCTTTATTCCTTTAGGGACATTAACCTGGAATTATGCAAATTTCAAAATACGTGGTGGATGTTCTACCATTTATTCTTTTTATAAAATTTAATGTTGAATACTAGAATGTTATGCATAAGAATCCAGGTTTTTAAAAAATGCTCTATCTGTAGATATGAATCCTAAACAATAACTTTTTTTAATTTTAATTTTTATTTATTTATTTTTATTTAATCATTTTTTAAAAATTTGTTTTCAACATAACAGTATTCATTGTTTTTGTACCACACCCAGTGCTCCATGCAATCTGTGCCCTCTCTAATACCCACCACCTCGTTCCCCCAACCTCCCACCCCCCACCTCTTCAGACCCTTCAGATTGTTTTTCAGAGTCCATAGTCTCTCATTGTTCACCTCCCCTTCCAATTTCCCCCAACTCCCTTCTCCTAACTCCCCATGTCCTCCATGCTATTTGTTATGTTCCACAAATAAGTGAAACCATATGATAATTGACTCTCTCTGCTTGACTTATTTCACTCAGCATAATCTCTTCCAGTCCCGTCCATGTTGCTACAAAAGTTGGGTATTCATCCTTTCTGATGGAGGCATAATACTCCATAGTGTGTATGGACCACATCTTCCTTATCCATTTGTCCATTGAAGGGCATCTTGGTTCTTTCCACAGTTTGGCAACCGTGGCCATTGCTGCTATAAACATTGGGGTACAGATGGCCCTTCTTTTCACTACATCTGTATCTTTGGGGTAAATACCCAGTAGTGCAATTGCAGGGTCATAGGGAAGTTCTATTTTTAATTTCTTGAGGAATCTCCACACTGTTCTCCAAAGAGGCTGCACCAACTTGCATTCCCACCAACAGTGGAAGAGGGTTCCCCTTTCTCCATATCCCCTCCAACACATGTTGTTTCCTGTCTTGCTAATTTTGGCCATTCTAACTGGTGTAAGATGGTATCTCAATGTGGTTTTAATTTGAATCTCCCTGATGGCTAGTGATGATGAACATTTTTTCATGTGTCTGATAGCCATTTGTATGTCTTTATTGGAGAAGTGTCTGTTCATATCTTCTGCCCATTTTTTGATATGATTATCTGTTTTGTGTGTGTTGAGTTTGAGGAGTTCTTTATAGATCCTGGATATCAATCTTTTGTCTGTACTGTCATTTGCAAATATCTTCTCCCATTCCGTGGGTTGCCTCTTTGTTTTGTTGACTGTTTCCTTTGCTGTGCAGAAGCTTTTGATTTTGATGAAGTCTCAAAAGTTTATTTTGGCTTTTGTTTCCTTTGCCTTTGGAGACATATCTTGAAAGAAGTTGCTGTGGCTGATATCGAAGAGGTTACTGCCTATGTTCTCCTCTAGGATTCTGATGGATTCCTGTCTCACGTTGAGGTCTTTTATCCATTTTGAGTTTATCTTTGTGTACGGTGTAAGAGAATGGTCGAGTTTCATTCTTCTTCATATAGCTGCCCAGTTTTCCCAGCACCATTTAACTTTAAGTCAAGACATTGTGAGTGCATTTTGGAATAGAAATTCTGAAAATCAAAAAAATTAAATTGAAAACTGATTTTCTGTTTCTTCAAGTAATGACAATTTCAGTCTGAAAATCAAGAACTGGAAAAGAGATTATATCAAACTAGGTAAAGATAACATTGCTAGAAGTTACACTTCTAGCCATGGAGGAAAAAAGAACGCTGATATCCCACCTCTAATTTGTGGATATCACAAATTATAAGAGTAATTGTTATATGTATTTTTCTTACAATTTTTGAGACATTGAGAACTGTTTAGAACTAAAATACAGGTATAACTATTCTCCCTATAGAAGTAGTAATTGGAGGCATTAGAAATAATATTAAAGAATATTAAATTTATAGGTTAGAATTCTATCTTCCCACATTTTAAACTCTATTGTTTTATATGGCATGCCTAAATTTGCTAAATAGTATATAAATATGCAGCTGACCCTTCAACAACACAGGTTTGAACTGGGTGTGTCCTCTTATATGCAGATTTTTACAGTATAGTACTGTACATGTATTTTTTCTTTCTTATGATTTTCTTAACATCTTTTTTTCTCTAGCATATTTTACTGTAAGATATATTATACATATAACGTACAAAATATGTGTTAATTGGCTGTTTATGTCATTGTTAAAGCTTCTGGTAAACAGTAGGCTGTTAAAGTTTTGGGGAGTCAAAAGTAATATGCACATTTTCAACTGTGTAGGGGTTGTTGCCATCTCTAAACCTTGTGTTGTTCAAGGGTCAACTGTATCTATGTATATGTATACATATATATTTATACATAAGAATGGCAACTATATATATGTAGATATATATATACACACACACATACATAGCAATACATAGAGGTACATATATTCAAATTAGTGTGTATGTATGCATATAAACATGATTGTATTCCAGAATGTATATTCAGTTATTCTGGACAATCCCCATGGTAACTTTCATTAAGTCCTGATTTAAAAACCCTCTAAATGTTTATTTTTAAAGAGAATGAGTAGAGAGTAGTTTCCTTTAGAGGTTTCTATTTAGACCAAGTTTGTTCTACCCAGGTGGGTTAGAAATTAACATTATCATTTCTCATATCCTTGGATTTAAGATTTGTCTCATTGGAGCATAAATGCATTTATTTATTTAAGAACTGACATTTTAATATGGATTGAGTCATTAGATGATATTAAGGAATAGCTGTTCATTTTGATAAGAATGTTAATGGGATATGACTGAGGAATAAGTCATCATTGATGTATATTATGATGCTAACAGGTAAAATTTTTAAAAACTTTAAAAAAGATGATATAAACATAAATACCTACTTTTAAATAGCCATATTTTCCAAGTTATCTTCAAGTTTTCCAACAGTAATGTTTAAGTATTTTTAGAATCTTATAATAGATTTTAATTACCTCCTACTTTGATTTGTGGTGTAAGTATTAGTCTGGGAAGGCTAAATATATGAAATAAAAATTGGTTCTAAAATAAATAGGAAGGATCTAGTAGCATTCATGCCTCGCAATGATAGATGATCATCTACAAGATTTTTTCTAATGGAATTTTAAGCTAATATTTATATTATAAATATTATAAAATGTATATTAACATAAAGTCCTTGGAAATAGACCACGTTTGGAAAAGTAGAAATTCAGAATCATTATCACATCTCAGATGCTATGCAAATTTAGGAAAGCATCTTTGGGATTTAGTTTTGCAACATCGAAATAAAAGAGCTAAAGTTTAACAATTGGTCTCTATACATCTCGACGTTGTACTTAAGTTGTTCTTAAAATTTTGAATTATATTGTTTTATGAAGTCTTAAAGTTTGGCTTTTACCATATTAGTATTACCAATCTGTTTCCTTTACTTTAAAATTTTTTTCTAGTTGATGATTTTGAACAAATTATTTATCTTCACATAGTCTAATTTTCCTTTTCTGTAAAAAATTAGGGAACAAATGGAAGTGAAATTGTATGTTCATTAAAAATTATCTATTTATAAGTAATGTTATATATTTTATATGCATATATATGTTATATGCCTGAAAATTCTGACACAAAGAAAATTTTTTATAAATATTAGTTTTTACCTGTCTTTACAGTTTTTTTTTAAAGATTTTATTTATTTATTGGACAGACAGATCACAAGTAGTCAGAGAGGCAGGCAGAGAGCAAGGAGGAAGCAGGCTCCCCGCAGAGCAGAGAGCCCGATGCAGGGCTCGATCCCAGGACCCTGGGATCATGACCTGAGCCGAAGGCAGAGGCTTTACCCCACTGAGCCACCAGGTGCCCCTGTCTTTACAGTTTTGAATTTTGGGTAAAAATCAACAAGCAATTAGTGATCTTGCCTTTTCCTCTCTCTCTCTTTTTTCCTGTAATAATTGTTTAAAATGTAGCCTTAATAATAGTGATTATATGACCTAGTAAGATTTTTTTTAAAAATTATGACTAAAAAATACCTATCATAGATATATAAATGTAAAAAAATAAAATGTTACACAATTATGAAGCTAATCATAATAGTTGTGATTTCTTCACTATTTCATAAAATTCTTCAGTCTTAGACATTTTATCTAAATACTTGACTATTCTCCCAAATTTAAAATGTGTGTGAAGAATAATTAGAATTCTGAAACTTTAAAAAAGTCCAGTTACTCATTTGATATATGTATTTATTATCATTGCCAACATCATCAAAATCAGACCCAATGTTTGTGTATGTGCATATATAGTGTTCACTATATATAGCACATGTATAAATGTGTAGGGGTATATCACATGCAGGAATGGTTCTTACTTATCTTACTTACGGTACTTCCTTTAGTCCTCAAAGCAGCCCTATATGTAGATAATATGGGTACTCTTTTAGAGATGAGGACCCTGAGATCTCAAAGGTTTCAGCATTTGCTCAAGATAATGCAGCTATCAAATGGCAACACTTGATTTTGAGTCTTTACAGAAATTATGGAAACTGCGTTCTAAGAAGGAAAATCTTCATTATTATGAAGTGAAATCAATGTCCGTGAATTTCTGTGTCACTACTGCTAAGTCATAAGTCTATATGGATTCTGGTTTTCTAATCTATAAAATTAGAAATTTGCATTGTATCATTGTATCGTTAAATACTGTCTTTTCCTATATAAGTTGATAATTTTAGTGCTTGTTCATAATTTTAAATTCTAATTAGTAAAGCCTAACTTAAAACAAGTTGGTATAGTGCTCTTTCCTCTTGTCTAAGGTTTTAGGGGGCAATAAGATCAATAAATATACACTTAGTGTCCTCAGTCATTTATGCATTCATACATTCATGCATTCATTCACATATATTTAGCTTTCACTTATTTTAAATACTCGCCCTAGTCCAGTGTCTTTGCTATTCGCTGAGGTATACTGACATGGCATTATCTACTTGGGATCACTATACAAGTAGGAGGCAAGTAGTGATGAAATAATCCCACCAGTAATTTCACAATTACAAATTTTAAAAAAGTGCTATGGGGGACACGATGCAGAATGTCAAGAAAGCATGTAAAAGCAGGAAGATTAAAAATGTCTATGCATACTCAGGGTTAAGTAGATGAGCTATGCAGTGCCTGCTCTGAGGAGAATCATTACAATATGGTGCTGCAGTATAGAGTAGTGTACATTTTCTATCTAGAAGCAGTTTCTCTCTCATTTAACCACTCATTTTGGTACCAGAGTCTTAATATTAAAGTGTATGAAACCATCATCTGGCAGGATGGGCTAGATTATGTTGTGGTTATGAATAACCCCAAAACTTACTGATATATGACTAAATGTTTATTATCCCCTCACATTAAGTGCCCATCAGGGAGGGAATGGGTTAGAATCTGCTTATCATGGCCACTCAAAGACCCAGGCTCACACAGACTCCTTCTCAATATGTGTGTCCATGATCACCATGACAGTTGGAAGAGAATGCATCAAATAATACTTTTAAAATCAAATAGATTTTAAAAGCATTTTTCTAGGGCACCTGGGTGGCTCAGTTGGTTAAGCACCTGCCTTCGGCTCAGGTCATGATCCTGGAGTCCCTGGATCGAGTCCCACATTGGGCTCCCAGCTCCATGGGGAGCCTGCTTCTCCCTCTGACCTTCTCCCCTTTCATGCTCTCTCTCACTCTCTCTCTCTCTCAAATAAATAAATAAAATACTAAAAAAAAAATAAAAGCATTTGTCTAGATATAACACATGCCACTTTCCTTGATCAGAGAAAGTTGCTTGTTTAGAACTACCCTTAACTGAGGCAGGGGTTAGGTGGATGTGTGAAATATATGAAAGGGGATTAAGAGGTACAAACTTTCAGGTATAAAATAAATAAATTCATGTATAAAAAGCAGTGATGAAAATTATAGCATAGGGAATATAGTCAATAACATTATAAAAACACTGTATGGTGACAGATGGTAACTATACTTACCATGGTGAGCATTAAGTAATGTATAGAATTGTGGAATCACTGTATTGTACACCTGAAGCTAATACAACATTTTATGTCAACTATACTTGAATTAAAAAAAAAAAGAGGCAAGAAAGTGCAATCCTACCATGTATTCAGAAGTGAGATTTGAATGTTTATGAACTTCCTGACAGCTACCATGGAATAGAGCCCATGAGGGCACTTTGAAGAGGGATCAAATAAACTTGAATGAGCCTTCAAATAACCCACTAGTGACATTAGCATGGACTCTGTTAAGAACCATAGTTGAATTTTGTTTAGAGAAGGATAGTAAATCCCTATTTCTTTGAGTATCTAAGTTGCATTATTTAAAATGCCCTTTTATCATCTTGAAGAATAGTTTATTCATTCTTGAGTCCCAAATCACATATCACTTCCTATGCAAAGTCTCCCATAACTCCCCCAAGTAGCAATAATCACTCACTCTCCGTGCAATCTCTCTGGTTTTCCTGCTTTACATTTTTCATACTGAACCATCAATTGTTTATTTATCTATGTGAACATGACTTAATGACATGTTCTTTGAGTGCAGGGACTGTGCCCTATTCCTCTCTGAGTCCTCAGCACATGTCACAATGAATAGAATATAGAAAATTTCCAGTTCAGGTTGAATTATTTATTACATCCTGCAAGCCGTGTGTTTAAAAATACATGGTCGGTTGATGAGAAAAGATCATTAAAGACTGGACGAAGGTTGTGTCATAATAGGATCATAGCTCACTCAGGAACTTATTACAGATGAGTTCCAAAGGATACTGCTGTATCAGATGTATTAATTATATAACCAGAACCACAGTGCATTTCATTGAGGATGGTGTATTGTTTTGAAGAAAGAGCAACTATGTAAACTTTTGGAAAACTAACTTGTGTTTTGGTGTGTAAGATTTGTTAATTAGAAGTGTTCACTATTGGGGGGCCTAGGTGGCTCAGTGGGTTAAAGCCTCTGCCTTAGACTCGGGTCATGATCCCGGGGTCCTGGGATCGAGCCCCGCATCGGGCTCTCTGCTCAGCAGGGAGCCTGCTTCCCCATCTCTCTCTTTCTGCCTGCCTCTCTGCCCACTTGTGACACCTGTCTGTCAAATAAATAAATAAAATCTAAAAAAAAAAGAAGTATTCGATATTGAAGTAATTTTTTAAAATATACTGTGTTTAACATCTTAAAAATAGAAAAAGAAAACCCTCTCCTTCATACCTAAACAACTTTACTCCTAAGAAGAAAGTTACTATCTGTGTATGTCTGTGTGTGTGTGTGTGTGTGTGTGTGTGTGTGTGTGTGTGTGTATCCTTTATCTGCATAAAAATATACTGAAATTTATGATTTCTCAAGGCTTATCTCTTAGTTGAATTTTCTATGTCTCTTAATTATAAATGTTACTTCAAATTAAAAATATGACAGTTTAGTTAACCACTGATTGTAATCTGTAAATAGGAGTTTTAACTCAATCAGTGTTATATATGCAGAGCTGAGAAGAATAATGATGAAGTAACTTACCATAATTACTCAGTTGCATCAACAGTCTTATTGAAAAGCAAGTTAATTCAATTTGAATTATTGGCTTCTAGGTTAAAGTGAAAATGTAGGGAAAAAGTAGGTTTGCCTGCTCTAAGATGGTACATGGGCAAATGTTATATCGCAAAGGAGTATACAGTTTATTTAGTTTTTATGAAAAGTCACCTCCTCTCTTTCATCATAAAGAATATGTAGCATGTCTTTAGCTCTATTTTAAAAGATTTCCATGTGAAAAATAGAACTCATGGATCAAAACTTTATTTTTAAAACACTGAAAAAACTGTTGGGTCCATTTAGAGGAACTGGTGTGGGAAAACTTTATTTTTTAAACACTGAAAAAAAACCTATTGGGTCCATTTAGAGCACAGTTAAGGTATGTAATTAGGAAGTAGATTGGTCTGAAAGAAAACTATCCACTCTGGACTTAGTTATATTACATCTTCACTGAAATGAGTAGCACTTTAGAATATTGTTCAGGAAATAGTGATTAGTAAAATGCAGTCAAGTAAAACTTGAATTTGAATCCTTTATTTTAGTGTCTTGGTAGAAAAAGCTAATGTTCATTGGGCTTATTTAAAAATGAGCTAAATGTTTTTATTAAGACTCTCAGTTTATGAAAAACTATTGAATCTTAACTACACTAAAATAGCTAGGTCAGTCCTGTAGCAGTCGTGAGTGAAATTGTTAGTATAGGGAGGAAGAAAACTAAATTACAAATTTAATTTTATAAAAACAAACTGTTTGCTAGCAATTAAATTACAGCTTAATGCAGATAAACTACTTCTGGTAAAAAGGAGAATGATGGGTATGATGTGAAGTAAGCTCTGCTTTTTGTACTCACTCTTTTAGGTCCCTGAGGGAGAAGGATGCCCCAGCATGAGACTAAACCAATGTATTAATTTTATCAAAAGCTGAGCTTCGGCCTCAAACCCCATTGTGGTTGCTTGAAATGGTGATTATATATGAATCACAGATTAATTGGGATTGTTAATTTGTATATGAAACTAGGATCAGGTTGAGTAACTGTCTTGACCCATTTCTTGTAGGTTTCCATCCCAGTTTGGCCCTCAAGATCTTACAATTTTGTTGATAAAAAGATAGGAAGAATGAAGAATGAAGATTTCTCAAGGGAAAAAAGAAAAAAAAATCCCCAGGGCTTAGGACAAAAAACTTAACATATATAAAAAGTGCCCAGAGATACCTACTTATTAAGGATTACCAGATGGATATACACTATGTCCATTCCTTGCTGTGATATAATATACCACTTGGATTAAGGTAGGCTATTCTAGGATCAGGTATTAAGTCACTATTCCCAATTTAATTATTACCAAATTGTTCTTTGGTGTGAACACCATACTCTCTGGTGTTATTTTAAGCATATAGCATATGGTTAAAAAATATTGTTCAGCATATATTCTCTATGAGGGCAAAGGCAAATAATGCTTGTTATTTCTTTACATAGATTAGATGTAGTTTTATAAACACACATTGTATTACACTTAGGCTTATAATCCATCTGAATTAATTTTTACATATGGTATCTGCTTTTATTTATGTTTTTCTGGTAAGAGGACGAGAGAAACTTTTATTCTAGCATTTGTCCCATTGTTGGGTACCTTCTGAGTACAATACCCCTGGTCCTATGAGTTAAGAGACTTTTTTAAATATGGCTTTTTCACTGTGGAAAGAAACTATTTATGGCCCTGTGGAAAATCCACTGACTGTTATTTATGTTCCCATTCACCAAGCCTTGTGTAGTTTCTTCATACATGTTGCTATTCTTGACTCCTCTGTGGATACAAGGTTGATCTTACGAAGACCTCTATCCTTAAACAGTCTCCTCTCTGGTATGCTGTCCTGCATACTCCGGCTACTTTGGCCTCCTGGGAACACTACCTCTGTCTCCCTCCCTCAGGGAAACCACTTAACTCTACCTTGGTTACACCTTCTTACTCTGTGCCATGAAGATACTCTATAGGCAGTATACTGAGAATATTCTCTTCAGTGCTAGTATTGTGATAAAACTTTCAAAGGAAATTCTGATCTCTAATTTGCTGCTTTACTTGTAGCATTTTCTTCATACTCTTTCCTTTTAGGTTTAAATGGCTCCTTAATGTACCATTTTTCAAGGCATGGTCTTACCTATTTCACTAGATCTTTTAAGATGTTTATAGTTATTTTAATCTCCAATTGTTAATTCCAGTATGTTTCTCATTCAAGGATTTGTTTTTGTTAGTTCTTTATTTCCTGAGTTGCTGCTGCTTCTGCTACTGCTTATTCTTTTTCTAATTTTAATCAGAATTCTGACTCTAATTGTTCTGATTTTTCTTCTTCTCCGGTGTTTATTATAATGTTTCATGCTGACTATGGAAAAAAACAAACAAACTGTAGAGCTTGAGATAAATAAAATTTAGGCCAAGCCGTTAGTGTGATCTCTTGCTTTTGTTGTTGTTTTTTTCTTTAAGCAAGTAATGATGGACATTGCATCAGTAGATACATTGCAACCATAAATGAACAGGTATAGCATTTTATGATTGGCATAATTAACCTATATTGGAATATATACATTTAAATTTAAATTACTAGGTATTAAGCTTCTTGTAGATGTAGGAAGGTTTCTTGGTTTCATAAGTTAACAAAGATTGAATACAAATGAAATTTACGCAAGGTCTAAGGTACTGTTTTTTTCAACTAATTTGAAGGTCTAAACTTTTAAAAATGTTTGGAAAAATATAATGCCTAACTACCCTCTAGAGAATAATAACTTCATGAACCATAAAAACTCTTAATTCAAGCATACACAATAGTCATGTTACATACAGTCATGAAAAACTGTGGAAATACCAGTTTGTAAAGACACTGAATAATACATTAATTTATGGAATCCATTATCTCTACTAAACTTTTGGTTTTTTGAATTATCAATGCCCTCTTTTTATTTTTCTAGATAGCCCATAACAGTTGATTATAAGTGATCCAAAAGTGTTTTTTAAGACTAACTGACCAGAAGAATAAAATTATATTTATTAATTTATAGTACATAATTTAATTCATATTACATTAAGCACAATAAGCAGACTTGGTTCACCTGTTACATAAACATAAAAAAGAAGGAACATTATGAGAAATAGCAACATCAAAACCCAGAAGCAGATGATATGTTTTTTTATCTAAAAAACAAAGAAACTATTATCATCTGAACTAACATTTAATAATTACCTACTGTGTGCAAGACACACTGTTTAGTAGACATTTATAGATTATAAAGATGAATAAGTCACACTTTGTTCCCAAGGGGATGAGTAACTTATTTCAATATCTTGGTGAATTATTGAACTTATCTGCAATGTTTGGTTGAAAATTTAAAACTAATTATTTTCTTTTTCTTTCTTTCTTTCTTTCTTTTTTTTTGGTCCAACTGGCAAATTATATGCTTAGAAATATGCTGCTCTGCTTCTTTGTAACTAAATATACTTTTGTTTTGTTATCAACTGAAGGGAAGAAAATTATTTGATACATTATTAAGTTGACATAATGTGCTTCAAGGGGAAAACAACTCTTATATTTAGTGACTCATTTTATATCCCAATTGTTATTTCTATGAAGTACTTTTATCTGCTGTTTTTCTGTTTTAAAAAATCTACATAATCACAGAAAAAGCATGTTACAATCTAACTAAAATATATTTTAAATGCTCTTTTAAACATTTGATTTTGTTAAAATTACATAAGTATGTAAGATCAAAATATTTTAAGAACACTTTGTGTGCTTTCAAATGTTGATTAATGATATTTATAATAGATTATTTATCTTTGATCATAGAGCAACAATATAGAAATTCTAATACTATCACTCAAAAATTTGATGTTTATGATGTTATTAAGTAACTGCTGTATAATATCCTAAGCACAAAATTTGGGATAATCAGAGTTTTCTCAAGAAGTAAATGGATGTATTTTGTGCTTCATTGAAACTACTTTGAAATTGCTCTAAGATGGATAGTAGATGATTAAAATGTAAGCCCACCTCTTCCACCAAAGATTTTAAAACTTTAGTAATAAAGTTATTATATAAGTGCTATGATACATTTAGATTCCTTCTAGCTAACATCTATCCAGAATAATTTTAATTGAAAAAAATTATTATTAATTGTATTGTGGCCAGTTTTGGAACATCACGGAATATGACACAGTATGAAGAGAGAAAAATTTGTCTTCGGAGGAATAAAAAAAATAGTGACAAATGATTTTTCAATAAAAACAATGGAAGTCAGTGAATATTATTTGCTGATATATATTTTAAGATATTTTGCTCCTTCATCCATTCTCATGTTCTTATCTGCCATCTAAATCTTGATGAAAAATAATATATCAGCTAAGATCTCATTCCTGTATCATGTTGTATGTCCCCACAAGTAATTCAGACTTATTACCTCTGGCCTAAACTCAGTTACTCATTCTCCCAATGCCTTATCTAGAATTTCAGTACAGCAGCGGACAGGTAGGGTTGCTGTTGAATTCTGAATGAATTCCAGGTCTCCTTGAAGCCTGGATTTAACTGCTAGTTGAATTTCGTATGCTTTCCTGTCCCTCATTATATGTGCTAATCATACCTTACCCTTTTCTGTCACAGCACTGTTAACTGTGCATGGGACTCTAAGATTTATAACTCTCTCTCACTAGAATGGAAACCCATAAACTCAAGCATGATTGCTATTGTGGCTAACATTGTATCCCTAGATCTTAGCATAGTGCCCATTGCATTATTGGTTGTCAATAACCATTGAGGAATGAATGTATTACTATTTCTTTGCTTCTTTGTGTATTCTTGCAATAAGCTCCTATTACCTAAATGAGCCTGGTTCTGTGACTTGTGATGAGAAAAACCTAACTACTTATTATTAGTTACCTAAAATTTCCCCCAAGTATCATTATCTTTTTCACCTCCAAGGCTCTGTACCTACCATTTTGTTTCTGTGAAAGGTTTTCCATACCTTTGTGCATTTTGCCCTGACTTGCCCATTCTCTAACCATTTTTCAGGTTGCAGATTTTCCTTGTGGCATGCTTTAGCTGTGCAAATCTAATGTAAGTGGTTCTCTTTTCAATCTTATACCAGGTTCATGATGACTAATATTAGCCCATCTCTCCTTTTTCATAAGCCATTGCCTATGGGATTATAAATATGGCAGAAACCATTTCAATTATGTGTAGGGTATATAATTTATAGCCAATAAATATTTGTGTAAAAAAGATAAATGACAAATCGTAGCTTTAATTTAAGACATCTTCGACTGTTCTTTTCACTGAAAAACAAATGCCAGGTGTTTCAGAAATCAAATTTCTCCCTAGGAGTAATTTTTAAAAAAGTTTGCTTCTAACTTAACCACTAATTTAATGATGAATTGATTCATTTTTCAGCAGTGCATTATTAGACAACTGAATATTTACATCTCAAGCTCTAGAGCCTAAAAGATTTTGGTATAAGTGGCTCTGAAGTTGAAGAAAAAGAAGGCTTGCTAATCTTATAAATGCTTTGACCTGGAAACAATAATAATATGGTATAGTATCAGAAGTGTATCAGCTAGAGTGTCAACATTAGTGAGGGAATATTTAGCTCCCCTGGGAAGGAAAGTTAAACAGAGACTTTGAAGAAGATCAGTGGTAAATTTGAGAGTCAGGAATTGGTTGTTTTCCAAATAGGAGGAGGAGGGAATTCTATGCATTGCAAAGAGACTCTATGCCTAAAGTAATGGACAGGAAGGAAGGATAGAACAAAGGAAGTAAGCAGGAGGAAAGAAGGGAGGGAGGGAGAGAGGAAGGAAGACACTGCAGTAGAAAATTGTAACTCTCATTGTTAGAGTATAGCATATAATGTAGAATAAATTACCGAGTGAATATGCAGCTAAGGTAAGCTACTCGGGGGGTCATGTGTTATGTCATGTGAAAGCTTCTTACTTTTCTATGCAGGGAATAGGAAGTTTTTACTAGGTTTTAGGTAAGATAATGATACAGTGACTGATGCAGAAAGAGCACTCAGCAATATCTACACTTTGTAAAGCAAAGATTAGAACCAATTCTAAGGATGATGGACAAATGAACTGAAACAGGTGTAGTGTGAATAGAAAGAATGATTTGGATTCGAGAAAAAAAATAGATAATAGAATTAAGCAAAATGTAGATGCCTACAACATACGGTCAGCAGGAGTACATAAGTGAGGATAACAATGAACTGATTTCTATTTCAGACAGCCAGCATAGTAATGTTACTAACAGCAATAGAGCTAACAAGAGGAAATGGAGTATGCTAATCTTATTTTTATGTAAAGAAATCATCTGCTAATATTAGTGAGTAAACAACTATCATAATTTCATAATATTGCTTAATATTATTTGTTATACTTGGTTAGGCTTCTGTGATTTTTTAAACCTCAGAGGCTAAATAAACACAGAAATGACTTGTTAGACTGTAACAATGCTCTTCATGGGAGGCAAGTAGTAGTGTATAGCTTGTCAAAGTAGTCTTTGTGAAATGAGTAAGTGAGGTAAGGAGTCACATGCACACATTGTTGGTTTTAGCTATCTATCTGTTCTTAACTTGGCCATTTTGAATTAACCTATATGAAATTCACCAAAGAGATAATTTCACAAAAATAAGGTAGTGTTTACCATAAAATAGCCTCAGAAAAAAGAGGGGAAGATAGTACCTTCATAGTAATTATGGTTCAAGTTTTTTCCCCTAAGTGGTAGTGAAATGACTGGGATTTCCCTCCCTCTCTTCCTCACCCTTTCCTTCTTTCTCCAGGGTTTTATATGTATTTTTCTTATTGTGTTTTCATGTAAAAGTTAATCAGTAAACTGACAGCTACACATGAAATTGGAAAGTGACCCAAGTTAATATTGTTGGTGAACTTTGAAGGGTAATAATACCAAAAAGTTAAAGAATTTTTATCATAAGCCCTTTTTCTTCAAGCACTGATGCAAATTTTTCCTTGCATGTAGGTTGCTAAGCAACAGCCTGGAAATATTTTTTGTTATCCATAAATACAGTTCTCTATGGTCCCAAAAAGCGTAGACATTTCCCCAATCTTTTCGTTTGTTTGTTTGAGCTCTCATATCATATTATTGAACAAGGTTCTTTAAACGACAATGTTCTACATAAATGAAAATGCTATGTATGATATGCAAACACTTTCAGAAATACCTTGTAATTTCTTTCTAGTGAATAACTATTGTGGTAGCATAATTATAGTTAAAAGTAAAAACACGGAATATATAATTAATTTGGGTGGAGCTTGTAAAAAATTCATTTTTAATATATGTAAAAATAATCAGAAATATGTATTAAAACAATACATGATAAAGATAATCTAAGAACTACTGCATATTAGTCTTTAATTTATTCACAAATTAGAAAATACTACTTGGCACTTATCTTGGCATATTTTATATGTTTCATGATTTACTGTGGCTAATACATTCCATTTCATATATATATATATATATATATATATGTATCTGATATATAACTATCATAATATTAATATGTGATTACCTTAGGGGAAGCAGAATCATAAAAAGAAAGATGCACAAATTCTCCTAGGGGAGATGGAAAAAGGTAATAAAGGTTGTTTATTACATGAGAAGATACAAGATCACCAGATTAAAAGTTCAAGGTTACATATTATAGCAATAGGACCTGGGGAGATTATATAAAAGATAAATTTGCTGTTCTGTAGATGAACTGTACTTGATACTCTACTTTTTCAAGGATGATGAAAGTGACTCACATGTTTTCTTTCCTATAATTTGATATTTTGATAAATAAGACTGTAGTCTATGGGGGAAATAAGAAATAACTAAATTCATTCTTATTTTACCCACCTTTTATGAAACTCAAGTTATGAAATACGACTTGGGGTTTTAGGTTTATATGTTCCTTAACTAATATTTGACATTTCTTCTAATTACAAATTCTGAATATAATATGTCATTATTATGGTATGTTTCTTGAAAGAATGGGCCCCAGAGTTATGTTGAATCATAAACTGAAGTTCATTTAAGTATTGCAGTGACAGTTCTAAGATTTTCCTAATGCCTATTAATATGATTCATGAGTGTAATCAAGAAATAGTTGTTCTATCACTCATTCAGGGAAGTAATATTGGATTAAATCTAAAAGTTACATAAACAGTTTCTTCTTCCCTGGCTGCTTGAAGTTTGGCTGCCATCATGAATGACACAGTTACTATCTGGACCAGGAAGTTCATGACCAACTGACTGCAGCAGAAACAGATGGTCATTTTCCTTTGGAAACATATCAAGATCAAAAGCTTCTGCACAGCAAAGGAAACAGTCAACAAAACAAAGAGGCAACCCATGGAAGAGGAGAAGATATCCGCAAATGACACTACAGACAAAGGGCTGATATCCAAGATCTATAGAGAACTCAATACACACAAAACAGATAATTACATCAAAATGGGCAGAAGACATGAATAGACACTTGTCCAAAGAAGACATACAAATGGATAACAGACATGAACAGAACATGAAAAAATGTTCATCATCATTAGCCATCAGGGAGATTCAAATCAAAGCCACATTGAGATACCACCTTATACCAGTTAGAATGGCCAAAATCAACAAGACAGTAAACAAGTTTTGGAGAGGATGTAGAGAAAGGGGAATGCTCTTACTATTGGTGGGAATGCAAGTTGGTACAGCCACTTTGGAAAATAGTGTGGAGATTCCTTAAGAAATTAAAACTAGAGCTACCCTATGACCCAGCAATTGCACTACTGGATATTTACCCCAAAGATACGGATGTACTGAGAAGGGCCACCTGTACCCCAATGTTCATAGCAGCAGTGTCCACAATTGCCAAACTGTGGAAAGAACCAAGATGCCCTTCAATGGACGAATGGATAAAGAAGATATGGTCCATATATACAATGGAGTATTATGCCTCCATCAGAAAGGATGAATACCCAACTTTTGTATCAACATGGGTGGGACTAGAAGAGATTATGCTGAGTGAAATAAGCCAAGCAGAGAGAGTCAAGTATCATATGGTTTCACTTACTTATGGAGCATAAGGAATAACACAGAGGACATGGGGAGATGGAGAGGAGAAGTGAGTTGGGGGAAATCAGAGGGGGAGACAAACCATGAGGGACTGTGGACTCTGAGAGACAAACTGAGGGTTTTGGGTTAGGGTGGGGGTGGGGTGAGCCTGGTGGTGGGTATTGTGGAGGGCATATATTGCATGGAGCACTGCGTGTGGTGCATAAACAATGAATTTTGGAACACTGAAAAAAATTAAATTAAAAAAACCACAAAACAGATGTTCATTGATGTCCTTCACTTTGGAAAGGCAATAGAACCTAAGACAGAAATTTGGGAAATACTAGCTAAGATGTACAAGACCACACCAAATGTCCCCTTCGTACATGGATTCAGAATCCATTTGGTGGTGGTAAAACACCTGGCTTTGACAGGATTTATGCTCCTTGGATTATGCAAAGAAAAAACCCCAAACATACACTTATAAAACATGGCCTGTATGAGAAGAATTTTAAAAGTCTATGCTTATACAGGAGAGAATATCCAATGGAAAAGATAGTCTCTTTAATAAATAGTGTTGGGAAAATTGGATAGCCACATGGAGAACAATGAAACTTGACCACTTTCTTACACCATTCACAAAAATAAATTCAAAATAGTTGAAAGACCTAAATGTGAGACAGGAATCCATCAAAATCCTAGAGCAGAACACAGGCAGCAACCTCTTTGACCTCTGCCACAGCACCTTCTTATTAGACAGCTTTCCAGAGGCAGGGAAACAAAAGCAAAAATGAACTATTGTGACTTCATCAAGGTAAAAGCTTCTGCACTGCAAAGAAAACAATCAACAAAACTAAAAGGCAACCTACAGAGTGGGAGAAAATATTTGCAAATGACATATCAGATAAAGGGCTGGTATCCAAAATCTATAAAGAACTTGTCAAACTTAACGCCCAAACAACAAAAAATCCATTACAAAATGGGCAGAAGACATGAACAGACATTTCTCCAAAGAAGACATACAAATGGCTAACAGACACATGAAAGAATTCCCAACATCACTCGACATCGGGGAAATACAAATCAAAACCACAATTAGGTACCACCTTACACAGTCAGAATGGCTAAAATTAACAACTTAGGAAACAATAGATGTTGGCGAGGATGCAGAGAAAGGGGAAACCCTTTTACACAGCTGGTGGAAATGCAAGCTGGTGCAGCCACTCTGGAAAACAGTATGGAGATTCCTCAAAAAGACCTTGCAATTGCTCTAGGTATATACCCTAAAAATATGCATGTAGTGATCTAAAGGGGCACGTTCACCCCAATGTTTATAGCAACAATGTCCACAATAGCCAAATTATGGAAAAAAAACAGATGTCCATCAATAAATGAATGGATAAAGATGTGGTATATATGGACAATGAAATATTACTCAGCCATCAGAAAAAATTAAATCTTACTATTTTCAATGCCTTGGATGGAACTAGAGGGTATTATGCTAAGCAATATAAGCCAATCAGAGAAAGGCAATTGCCATATGATTTCACTCATATGTAGAATTTAAGAAACAAAACAGAGGAGCATAGGGGAAGGGAGGGAAAATAAGATGTAATCAGAGAGGAAGACAAAACTTAAGAGACTCTTAACCACAGGAAACAAACGGGAGGGTTGATGGAGGGGAAGGGGAAAGGTGGGGGGGTAACTTTATCCACAGTAGACAAAATAGGGAAAAAGCCCAAATGTCCATTGACTGATGAATGGATAAAGAAGATATATTATTTATACACACACACACACACGTAAATGATGGAGTATCACTCAGCCATCAAAAAATGAAATCTTGCCATTTGCAATTACGTGGATGGAACTAGAGGATATTATGTTAAGCAAATAAGTCAGTCAGAGAAAGACAAATACCATAGGATTTCACTCACATGTGGAATTTAAAAAACAAAACAAATGAACATAGGGGAAGGGAAAGAAAAATAAAAAATAAGATTAAAACAGAGAAGAAGGCAAACCATAAGAGACTCTTAACTATAGGGAAAAAACTGAGGTGCTGGAGAGGGGAGGTGGGTGGGGCAATGGACCAAATGCGTAATGGGCATTAAGGAGGGCACTTTTAATGAGCACCAGGTGTTATATGTAAGTGATGAGTCACTAAATTCTACCCCTGAAACTAATATTACACTATAGGTAACTAAGTAAAATTTAAATAAAACCTTGAAAGAAAAAAACAAGTCTATGATTATACTACTTTAACTGAAGTGGCCATATGCAGTATATACATTGTAAGGGACAATAGTAATAGAAAATTTGTAACAAAGCACAACTTTTCAGGTTTATTTTGAATTTTTTTAATTTAAAAAATGTTTATTTTCTTGACACTTTTTTTCTTTTGTTTTAATGAATATTGTGTATTATGTGATATAATCCCAAGCCTCTCTGTCCCTACCTAAGCATTCATTGATGTCACCCCATTAATAACACCAAGGAGCTGGAGTACTAGGGTGAGATTGTGTTGATGGGAATTCACAATTTCCAGTCTTTGTGAAACCTTCACTATTTCTGTGTCTCCTTTTTATCATCCATAAAGTAGCTATAATAAAGTTACATGTATTATCACAACAATAAGATTATTGTGATAATTACAGGACATGATAACTTATGCAAAAGGACATAGAACCATAACAATTGTATAATAAACTGTTATTATTTTTATTATTACTCATAATAATAATAGTCATTGTGAATTATGTTTACTTATTTGGGATCTCAACTTTGAAACAGTAAAAGAAACTATGTAAATTAGGATAAATATACAGTATTGGAACAAAGCTTTAGACAACAGAGATTTCATTATTTCACCTAACAGGGAATCTACGTATAAGTATTCTCAGTTTTGATGCAGTACTTCAGTGGTTAATAATAAGGCTCTTACTAAATCATTCTAATAAATTATGTTGGCTTTTTGTCTTTAGGTTTGTAACCTCATGGCCTAAAGCTTTCTTATAAATCATAGATCAGAGTCAGGTTATACTTTCCTAACCAATAACTAGTAGAGGATACAGAATTATTATTCTTGATTTAGACAAATAATAACCCATTCCTGGGGTTAGTGAAGAGGCTTGTGATAATTTAGCATATTGTGGTTCAACAAAATTTGGTTTTAATGCACTAAGAAAAAAAAATTTGTTAGCAAACAAACAGTATCTGACACCAGCAATTAATAATTGGCTGCTCTGATTTAATTGGCACTTGTTGGCCAGGAAATGGGGAGAGAACAGTTAGCATCATTTTAGCAATGGGAAGATTCCATAATGTTGAATGCTCATTATTTGATACATATAGTATTGACAGTATTTCTGTGTTCCTTTCATTTTAAAATTAAGATTATATACTTTTAGGTGATGGGCATTAACGGGAAGGCACTTTTTGTGATGAGCATCAGATGCTAAATGGAAATATTGAATCACTAAGTTATACACCTGAAATTAGTATTACACTGTATCTTAACAAACTGGAATTTAAACTAAAAAAATTAAATGCTTTCATGTCTAATTAGTTGAGTACCATAGTAATTGTAATCAATGTGGAAATATTACTAACAGCTAATTGCCATTTTAAGTGGAGAAAGAGCTAGAGTTTATAATAAAATGGTGACTTAAAACATCCAGAAAAAATTAAAAGTGTTTAGATTACTGTATATGTTTAATATGGAGAAAAAGTTCAATCATTTAGAGTTAAAGATGCAAATTTCCAAGAAAATGATGTTTATGATGCTAACTTCTGTGTATGTTACTAGATAAAAGCTTGTAGAGCTTCTGCTTATAGGTCAAATTCATTACAGGTAGTAAAAGTACACCCAAGCCCTCGAATAAAAGCCTGTGATTATGTTTAAAACATCCAAAGATGTTGAATAGATTAAATATATTAACATATAATACTGTAGAGAAGCACAGAGGGGCATGCCTAAATGCAAGCTATTCCACTTGCTTAGATAAATAGAATTCTTAATGCAGTAGAACCACAGATGATTGCAAGAGTAAATTTTACATTTCTGCCTAGATATTAAAAACTTTGCATGAAATGAAGTTTCTTTCCTGATTCATATCAGTTTGTAAAGGTAGGCAATTCAGTTTGCTACACAAAATATATCTTTATGAAGCATAGCAAAATCCAATTTGCCAGTAAAATCCATTTAAATTAAAATCAAAGACTAATCTTCATATAATTCTTTGCTTGTACCATAATGATGAAAAATGAACAGATGCCTATAGTGAACACTTACTTATCCTGACTATTTTTATTTTTATTTCATAGAAATTACCTTCTGCAGGGAAGAAAAAGTATATGGAAAGGTCACATGCAACAAGTAAACTTATTAAAGCTATACTAGAGAAGTAAAAGATTATTCACTTTTTTTTCAGTCATAGAGAATGGAACTGCATAATGATGTTCTTTAAAGCCAAGTCTAAAATATATAAAACCTTATGAATTCCAACAAAATTCTTCTAAACAACTATTGAAAATTGCTAAAGTACCACCTTTATCATGATCATATAAAATTTTATATATAATGAAAATTGAAAAGATTATTCTAAAATATATATTGAAATTCAAATGACCAAAAATAGTTAAGGAACTGTTGAAGAACAACAAAGATGAAATTATACCACTGGATATTAAATTTCATTATAAAGTTATGGCATTTGATGGTTTTGAGTAGGAAATGAACTTTTGTATAAGTATAAAAAGATCATTCTGCTCCTTGTTAAGAATAAATGTGAGAGGGCTTGGGCATATTCTAGGAGACCAGTTAGGAAATTTTAGGATAATCCAAGAAGATGCTGATTTTTAGCATGGCAATATCAGTGGCATTGATTTAAAAAATGGTAATATTCTGACTATATTTAAAGCTACAAGCAATAAAATTTGCAGATATGTTGAATGCACAATATAATAAAAGTGAAAAATAAAGGATATCTTCAAGTATTTAGCCTGAGCAACAAAGAGTAGGTGAAAAAGAGCATTTTGGGTTGGGTAAGTGGATTAAAGTTGTCTAGTAGTGGAGATAGTGATGTTCCAAATGAGAGGTCTAGTTAGGATATATAAATTGTATAGTCATCACTGTATACATAACTGTTCTCAAGTTACTTCATTTTTGAAATATCTGATTAATTCTGATTTTTTTTTTCCTATGTAGATATCTGAGATCAGTATGTACTCATAGATAATTTGTTTCATACTTTGGGTTATAATCCAATGCTGCTTCATTTATTTTATTATTTAAATGCCTCCAGCTTTGGCCATTAGCATTTCTTCAAGTTGACTACTGTGCCCCTTTGATATAACCCCATCTTGGTGTTTTTTCTTTTCTTTTCTCCTTTCTCTTTCATTATTTTCCTTTTCCCCCCTCTTTGGGTGCTTCCTTAATTTCTAACACTACAGAATGCTCTAGATTCATTTTGAGCATTTCCTTCCTTAGTACTAGAATCAGCCATTTTCCCAAAAATCCCTGGTTTATTTTATTGGAAAATTTTATTAGGAAGATTTGGGTGTTAGGTGTGTTCCTTATTAGGTGTCATTACTGCTAGATAATTTCAGCTGAAAGTGGAAGGAAATAGATGGATGTATATATGAACCTGTGTAAGCATGTACATATACCCACATCCACACACACTAACATTTGTATCTATCTACTGCTAATAATTTGTTTCTATCTAGTGCTAATCATACTAATGTTACCAGTTCTAATGTTATCTCATGGATAATTCTAGCCTTCCATTCTTGCTTATCTATAAACTCCTCCTCTAAAAATAAGAAACTTGGCTCAGATCATCACCATTTATGTACTTGTTTAATTCTAATATGTATATTAGTTCAGAATTGTTAGCCCAGATCCTTCTGTGGAACAGATATGTCAACCAGAGTATGGTGTTTATGATAGGTTTTGTTGCTTATTTTGTTTGTTTGTTTATTAAAAAAAATCCCAGTTCTTTCTTCTATTTGTCTATAAAGTTACAAAGGTTTTGAAAAATGCATAATGTTATGTATCTATAATACTATTCAGAATAGTTTCAACACCCTAAAAATCCTCTCTATGTCACCTACTCACTGTTCTCTTCTACCCACAACCCTGGTAACCACTGATCTTTTTACCATGTCTAAAGTTTTGCCTTTTCCTGGATGTCATGTAATTGGAATAATACAGTATTTAGTATTTTCACATTAGAATATGCATTTAATATTCATGCATGTCATTATGTGACTTGATAGCTCATTTCTTTTTATCGCTGAATAATATTCCATTGTGCAGATGTACCACGGTTTATCTGTTCACCTATTGAAGGGCATGTTGGTTTGCTTCCACTTTGGGCAATTATGAATAAAGTTGGTATAAATATTTCTGTGCAGATTTTTGTGCAGACATTAAGTTTTCCAAAATAATTGGGTAAATACCTAGGAGTGTGATTGCTAGATCATATGGCAACACTATGTTGACCTTTGTAAGAAGCTACCACAAGGGCTTCCAAAGTGTCTTATCTTTTTTTGCACTTCCACCAGCTTGTTCTGTGTTCTTGCTAGTGATTGGTATTATCAGGGTTTTTGTTGTTGTTGTTTAAATCTTAGCCTTTTAAGTACACATGTAATGGTATTTTAATATTTTAATTTTAAATTCCCCAATGAAAAATGATTTGATACTTATTTGACATCCGTATATTTTCTTTGTTGAGGTGTCTGTTCTAACATTTTTTTTCATTACAATGGGTTGTTTGCTTTATTTTTTACTTTTAAGACTGTTTTGTACATTTTGGAGATAAGTGCTTTATCAAATATGTGTTTTAAAAATATCTTCTCTCAGTCTGTGGCATGTGATTTTCATTCTCTTAACTGTCTTTGACAGAGAAGAAGTCAAAATTTAGGAATTCAAAAGCTTTGTTTCATTTTGTCTAGGCTCTGTCCCTTTCTGGCAGTGTTTCTGATGATACAGCATTTCCAGAACACCTTATCCACCTCCCAAGTCATAAAAGCCCACAACATTATGTAAAAGTTTTTTTATATATCCTTCCTGGATAAACTCCTCTCTAATCCTGACTTCTGCTGGGATGGTTGGCTAGATCTATGCATCACACACCTAATCTTTTCAGTTAAAGATTTTTGAACCACATCTTTGGCCCTCTCTCCAGAGCATGGTTTTCTAAGGTTGAATCTTCGAATTATGCTTCCTTTGCAATCTAGTTAGACTGAATTTCCCAAATCATCAAATGTTTGTTTCTTTTTGCTTAGCAATTTATCTTTCCTCTCACATTTTACTATAAGCAACAAGGAGAAACTAGGCTGCCACTTTAACATTTTGCTTGGCAATCTCCTCAGCTAATTGCATCTATTTATTACAAATTCTGCTTTCCATTCAACAGTAGAATAAATTCAGCCAAGCTTAATGCCACTTTCTAACAAAGGCAGCCGTTCCTCTGGTCTTGAATAACATGTTCCTCAGTTCTTTCTGAACTCTTACCAATCACCTCTTCAGGACAGTTGAGGCTTTTTCCATCTTGTCCATCTAAATTCTTCCAGCTTGTATGCCTTGTCCAATTCCAAAGCCATATCCAAATTTGAAGGTATTTGCTACAGCGGCACTCTACTTTTTATTACCAGAATGTATATTAATTTCCTAGGACAACCATGACAAATTACCACAAACTTGGTGGCTTAAAACAACAAAAATTTATTCTCTCATAGTTTTGGAAGCCAAAAATCCAACATCAAAGTGTCAGCAGGCCTGATTCCATCTGGATACTTGGAGGAACAATCTGCCCAATACCTCTGTCCTGAAATGTAGTGGCACCCAGCAATCTTGGTTTTCTTTGACTTGTGGGTCCCACACTTAATCCAGGGAGATCTCGTCTCAACATTCTTAATTTAATAACATATGCAAAGACTGTTTTCAAATAAAGTCCCCTTCATGTGTGCTGGGGGTTAAGATTTGGACACACCCTTTGGGGGGAGACTATTCAGTTTGCTGCACTAACCAATATAATTTTCTTTCTTGACTGAAGAACTTTTTAAAACATTTCTTACAGAGCATGTTTATCTGAAAGTATTTCTCCTGTTTTTTTGTTTGTTTTTAAGTATATTTTGCCTGCTTAAGAAATTCTAGGTTAGTGAGGATTTTGTTTTGTTTTTAATTTTAACACTTTAAATATTTCACTTCACACTCTTTGTGTTTACATGATTTCTGCTAACAAGTTTTCTCAGATTCTTATCCTTGTTCCACTCTAAGTAGGTGGAGTTTTTTCCCTCTTAATTATTTCAAGATTATCTAATTGTCTTTGGCTTCTGTAGTTTTTATATGGTATGGTTTGGTGGTGGCTTTTTTTGTAATTTATCCTACCTGGTGTTCTCTGTGATTCTGAAATCTGTCATTTGATTTCTGTCATTAATTTTGGAAAGTTCTCAGCCATTGTTACTTCCAGTATTTCTTCTTCTCTGTCTTCTTTGTCTTGCATTCCTGTTATGCATGTTACATCTTTTGACATTGTCTTTCAAGTCTTAGATGATTTATTATTATTACCATCATCATCATTATCATTATTTTATTTCAATTTCAGTTTGGGAAGTTGATCCTTCTTCAAACACACTTACCCATGTCCAGTCATCTTATAACCCCATCAAAATCATTCTTCATTTCTGTTACAGTGTTTTTAATTTCTAGCATTCCTTTTTGATTCTCTTAGAGTTTTCATTTCCCTGCTTACATTACCTATCTGTTTTTGGATGTTATCTGCTTTTTCTAATAGAGACCTTAACATACTAATCATAGTTATTTTTAAATTCCTGAGCTGGTAATTCTCATATCCCTATATATTTGAGTCTGATTCTGATGCTTTCTTTGCATCTTTAGACTTTTTTTTTCCCCCTTCTACCATGATTTTTTTTCCTTTTATTTTATTTCTTTTCAGTGCTCCAAAATTCATTGTTTATGCACCACACCCAGTGCTCCATGAAATACGTGCCCTTCATAATACCCACCACCAGGCTCACCCAACCTCCCACCCATCTCCCCTCCAAAACCCTCACTTTGTTTCTCAGAGTCCATAGTCTCTCATGGTTTGTCTCCCCCTCCCGTTTCTCCCCATCTCACTTCTCCTTCTACCATGATTTACGATTATGTTGAAGACTTAAAATGATGTATCAGGTATTACCACCTGACTTAAACAGGCTTTAGTGTGAGGTTTTATATTAATTTCTATGGGAGTTGGGCTGGGTTTAATATTATAGTTGTAGAAGCCAGAAGATTCAAATTCCTCTATTGATCTTGTTTTGTCTTCTCTGCTATCTTTGAGGTTCCTTAACTCCTCGTCCAATAGATTGTGCATCTGACTGCTCTTTGAGCTGCAATCCTCTGCCGCTACACTGAAGTCTTGTTTGTACAGTTGTTAGGTGAAGGAGAGGGAAGCATTTCACAATCGTGTGATTAAATCTCTGTCTTTTAGTGGGCCTATGTCTATGGACTTTGACTTTCACAAGTGTGTCTTAGAATTTTTTTCTCCCTTAGGTGAGACAGGAAGTCATCTGGAGTGGGAGAAATGCCATTTTGTTTGGTGAGGTGAGGTTCTAATAGTCTTTTCTCTTAATAGTAGGCCTTTGATATGGATTACACTCTGAGTGTATTTCACAATGTGAAATTTCTTCCCCTACCCTTGCCAAAATCATGAGAGGATCTTTCTTGGCTCTCCACCGTGACAACTTGGGTGGATTCCTAGAGGTAAAACACATTAAAGTTGTCTCTCCCACAAAAATGCAGCTTTCAGGAATTTCTCATCTCCGGCAAGTTTATATTCACCTTCCAGTATTTCATCAAAATTACCATTAAGTGTACCTATCAGTTTATCGCGCCAGTGGACTGTGCTTCAGGTAAGATCTAAGCTGAGACTTTCTGTATTTGTCTGTCTATCCAGACTTCAATGTGCTGTTTTTCTCCACAATTTGTCCTGGATGATCCATGCTAAGTCATTGGTTTTCCATTTTTCATCTTTTTTCTTAGAAGAATGAGAGTGACAACTTGTAAAATTTTTATGTGTCAGAGCTTAAACCAGAATTTTCTCTATACATTTAAAAGCCAAACTTCTTCAGATAATTGTTTCCAAATATTATATCCAGGTTTTACTTCTTGTTCACTTTTTTTTAAACATTTGGTTATGGAAAAATTAAACACATACAAATAAATAGTACCATGATTCCATGGAGTCATCATTTAGTTTCAACAATTATGAAACATACAAGAGGAAATTGTGATATCTTTTCAAATGAGATGGAAAGTAAATAAAATGCTACAAATTCTACTAGGATTGTGTCAAATTGAGAATCCAACTTGAAGAGTCTACCACTGGCCAAAAATAGGACAGTGTGAGCACCATGAAGGGAACTATTGCAATTGATTGAAACAGTTCAAACTTGTTTAAATCTATGAGTTCATAACAAAAAGATACAAAGCTAATGATAGTGAATAAACTTTATCATTTTATCATTTTTTAAACTGGAAAATAAATAAAAGTTTGAAACATTTATCCTGTGTTTCCTAATTATTGTTACCAAGTATGAAATATTTTTTTTACTTTTTTTTGAAAAAATTCTCTTTAAAATGTAAGGAATATGAGACACCTGGGCTCAGTTGGTTAAGCATCTGCCTTCAGCTCAGGTTGTTATCCCAGGGTCCTGGGATCAAGTCCCAGATTGGGCTTCCTTGCTCAGCTTTGAGCCTGCTTCTCCCTCTGCCTACTGCTCCCCCTGCTTGCTCAGTCTCAACCTCTCTCTCTCTCTCTGACAAATAAATAAAAGCTTTAAGAAAATACAAAGAATAGAGCAAGATTAAAATATCACTATTTTGCAACTATTAGTATTTTAATGAATCTTGGCATCAGCGATTAGTGGCTACTAACACTAGAAAAAAAATGGCATCCATCCAAATGCTTTCCTGATGAAAGGTAATTAAGTTCCTTGTGAAGTATTCTTACCAAAAATATATAATCTGGATCTAATGCTCTGTAGATGTTATTATAAGTTATAGGAAATAGCACAGAGGAACATATTACTGTACATTGTGAGGATAGAATCAGCAACTCTCAGCCTGGAAAACACGATAGGCCAAATAACCCATTAGTTCCTCAGCAATATTGACAGCAAAAATGCGATGAATGGAATCCTATTATACTTAATAAAACATAATAAAGAATGAGAGTGTGCTAAAGATTGTTTTTCAGTTCTGCTTTTTAAGATCAAAAAGTTGTAATATATTTTATGTTTGTTCTTTTATCTTTGTTAATGTTATTGGTTATTTCTTTTTCTAGACAGTTCTGAAGCCCTATAAATATACTTATTTAAGGCTATGTTGTATAGTTGTAATTCTCTAAAATTAGAACTATCATAAAATAACACTAACATCATACCAAAATTAGGAGAGAAATACATCAAATACTACATTTTGAAAAATTATCCCAAGAGTATTTAGAGAATTAAAATCTAATGTAGCCTATACAGTATTGATAGTATTTGCTTTAAAAGAGCAAACCCTTGGAACATTAAAGTACAATTGGATTGTAGGTTTTACCATTTTCAATTCCATACCTGCATTATATTTAGATAATCCCCAAACTGTAGAAGTACCTGTTTGCTATAGAATGCATGGATATAGAAAGCATGTAATACAGTTATAGAAGATTGTAGGAGAAATACAATGATGATGATGGTGTTGATAGTGATGATGGTGCTCTCTGGGTTAATGTCAAGGATGTGAAAATTAGAATATAAAGCCAGTTTAAAAAATTGAAACTTCCAGGGCACCTGAGTGGCTCGGTTGGGCATCGACTCTTGGTTCAACTCAGGTCATGATCTCATGGATTGCTAGATCAAGCCCTGCATCAGGCTTTCCACTCAGCGGGGAGTCTACTTGAAGTTGCTCTCCCTCTGCCCCTTCTTCCAGTTGTGTGAGTGCTCATGCTATCGCTCTCGCTCTAGTAATAAATAAATAAATCTAAAAAAATTGAAACTTCCTACAATCACCTTTTATACCAAAAAAGATTTCATTTCAAATTGCAGTATCAGATAAGGAGATCAAAGAACTAAGATGCATTAATTTCCTTAATTTATGTAATAAACTTTATATACTTCCATTATTAAACTTTTACCTTAAAACGTTTGAATATAGAACATGCTAAAAGGCAAATTATATTTATGAAAAGATGGATTCTTTGGGCTCCCCTACCTATCTAAGGCCTAAAACTAATTTTCTGAAATAACCCGAAAAGAAAGAAAGTTTTCAAATTGTTGAGTACTGGGGAAAAACATTTTGATTATTATGTTTGGTTCTATTAACATGAATAAAAATGTCCTCTTTTTTTTACATTAGTTTAAGTCAAGAAAATTTATTTTTCCTCTAAAAGTCATGCCTCCATTACAAAGTTTATAGCTTATAATAGTATCATCCAGCTATTTTGAAATAATGTTGCATAAAATACACTCCAAAACAAAGAGGCAAAAATCAGTCAGCATATGTTCTTATGTTTACGGTTCTGAGTGTGTCTGCAAGTCAGTATGTTTAAACTGGGTTCGACTGTGAAGTTCTTTTTCAGACCACTGGTCTGTAGGACTTTGCTTCTTCCTAAAAGTTTAGCTAAGGTTGAAACGGCATATGTTAATATTAGCTAAACGAGAAGTAATAGTACATGATAGAAAGCCCATTTATGTAAGCATATTTGAACCCCTTACTCTATAATTAATATACAGTAGGCCAAAGTTGGTCACATGGCATGAGACATTGATTCAGGGAGTGGTTAAAAATTGCAAGAAATAATTAAATCTGCCACTGTCCACTCCCTTAGTTATTTATGATCCTTCCACACATATAATTTATTCACTTAATCTCCAAGATTTACTAATCGTTGATCAGGATTTTAAAATCTGCATCAAGTCTAGAATTATTATATGGAAACCTATGAACTAAAAAATCAAGTTATTCTCCATTCACTTACCCAGTGTGATTGTGGAACAGAAATAGGGTCAGTGTAAAAAATACCCTCATTTGTTAAGAGAAGAAATAAGAGACTTAGGGGAGCCATTAATTCCCCAGGAATTCTGAAATCCTGCTAGGCAAACACTATCATCTACTTTGAGTCTTGATACATACAGTTTTCTTGATTAGACCCTGGTTCTACTTTCTGGCAGAAGCTGTGGTCTATGGATCTTTCCGTTTGACACTTGGGCATTTTCTATTTATTCTCTTCCTATAAGTGGAGGACTAGAGTTTTTTGTTTGTTTAACATGTTGAGCAGACTGGCAACATGCTTGCAAATGTAGACATCTCAAAATGTGTCTAAATGGGCAATGGGTGTTAAGGAAGGCACTAGGGATGAGTGCTGGTTGTATATGTAAGTGATGAATCACTAAATTCTACACCTGAATCCAATTTTACTGTGTATGTTAACTGACTGGAATTTAAATAGATACTTGAAATTTTTAAAACAGTGTTTTTTTTTTAAATACGTATTAAATGTCAGTTGTAGGTGCCCACAAACCTTTTATTTTATTGTTTTTTAAAATATTTTTATTTATCTACTTAAGAGAGAGAGAAAAAGAGCACAAGCAGGAGGAGGGGCAGAGAGACAAACAGACTTCCCACTAAGCAGAGAGTCCAACACAGGGCTTGATCCCAGGATCCTGAGATCATGACCCGAGTCAAAGTCAGATGCTTAACCAACGGAGCCACCTAGGTGCCTCTACTCACAAATCTTTTGAAGGCATTATTCTTATCACACTTTTGTGAGACCATGTGTTTTACTTTATTAAGAATCTGTTAATTCAGGTATAATTATCTAAGAGATGTTGCCTTACTTATTTTGGAAGTCTTAAAAAAAGTGTTAGTAGGCTCCCAAGCCCTTGGTTTTGTGTACTTAACACCTGCAAGAAGGATTTGAAGGCTGCAGAGTTTTTCAAGCTTTGTTCCGAGGCTGTATTTTAACTTTTGAATTATTGCTTGGTGTCTGGAGAGATCAATGATGAGAAAGTTTTATTTTCAAAGCAAGCATATCCCAGCATTTCTAGTTTCTCCACAGTTCTTCTTAATTCTACTTGTGCATATGCCTGCTCTCCTAGTTTCAAGCCCCTGTAATAGGTTTTTAAATTAATTAATTAATTAATTTTTGTTTCACATTTTAATTTAAATTTTAGTTGATTAACATATAGTGTAATATTGGTTTCAGGAGTAGAATTTAGTGATTCATCACTTACATACAACACCCAGTGCTCATCTTAACAAGTGCCCTCCTTAGTACCCATCACCCATTTAACACCCCCCGCCTCCCCTCCCCTCAGTTTGTTCTCTGTAGTTAAGAGTCTGTTTCGTAGTTTGCCTCTCTCTTTTCCCCCCATGTTCATCTGTTTTGTTTCTTAAATTCCACATGTGAGTGAAATCCTTGGGTATTTGTCCTTCTCTGACTCACTTATTTCATTCAACATAATACACTCTAGCTCCAGCCATGTCATTGCAGATGGCAATATTTCATTTTTTTAGATTCAAGCCCCTGTAATGGTTTACTCAGCTCGTGCTATCCAATCCCAAAGCCCATACCATGTTTTTAGGTTTTGGTTTTGGAAGCACTCAACTTCTAGATGCCTGTACCTAGATTTGCTAGCTTGTTGAGTAAATAATGCTCAATAACAATCCATTCCAAACCTCAGTGATCTATAATAGCAATAAGGATTTCTTCCCATATTTACAGGTTCTCAGTTCTTTATGAGTCAGCTAATTGAGGCCAGGCTTGGCAAAGTGAACCTCTCAACTGTGGTCTGGATGAACTTAGCTCATCACTATGGGACTGGACTTAGGTAGGCCCAACAGGCATTCATTCTGAGGCTGAAGCTAAAAGCGTTCTTAGCTACTTGAGAGAAGCCCTTTTCATGTCAATGGCAGCAATGCTCTGGTCTAAGACTACCTACTCAGGCACATCTGAGTCAAGCTCCCTTTATATCACATCTGATAACTCCCCTTTGGTGAAAACAGTTCATATGGTAAAGCGTGTGGGTGGATGAAAGCATGCATATTTGGGAAACATAATGTAACCTGCAACAATAATATTACCACTTCTGGTAATTGTTTAATTCTTTTAAGTCAATTTTAATTTATTTCACTAAGAAATTACAGACTGCTTTTAAAATAATAAAACTTAGTTTAAAAAAATGCAAACAAGGCCTCAAACACAAAAACCTGTTATAATCTAAAGCATCATAAGTCATTTAACAATTTACTAGTGGAAATATTATGTTCTCACTTACATAAACTCTTTAACCTTTGAACACTAATTTTAACTCAGTTTGTTCCTAATACGTATGCACAAATAGAAGAATCTCAAGGTCAGTGCTGTCTGGCTTCAAGGAGATAAACATAGCGCAGATTTTAAAACAGATTTACTCACAGTTATAAACCTTAGCTCAGAACCAGTTTCCCCCTTGGGCACTCTTTTGAGGAAGGTCAGTGAAGATATGGATTGTCTTATTTTTGCTAATAGTCTCTTTCCCATTCACATTTTTGGTAATTATTCTCTTACCCTTGTTTAATTGTCTCTTTATCTTCTACCATTTACCTACAAAGAATCCTTCCACTTTACCTTGAAGGCAGAGTCATGGCAAATCTGTAACATCTTTACCTGCCTCCTTTCTCTAACTTTCCAATGAAGGACTGCTGTCCCCATGACTGGACAACAGAGTACAGACGATCTGAAAGAGACGTGACCTCAGGCTTCTGTGATACTCTTCATTTATACCCTCTTGTATCCCAAGGACAGGTGACAGAACTAATACCAGAGTAATCATGGAAGTTGGCTATCTGTTTGGATCTTCCAGGTAGCACAGAAATAGAATGTTCAGTCATTTTCCCACCCAAGTTTCAGAAAAAAAATAGAAATTCTGCTCACTATAAATTTATGTGCTCCATGTTCCTCCCTCCCCCTCAACATCTACAGCTTGACATAGCACTCACTCTATTTAATGATCATTGCACTTGCCTTTTGTCTTCCATGGCAAAAACAAGCTGATAGTTCTTTTGCAGTAACATTCTATTAAGCCTGGCAATCTGAATGGTTTGACCAGTATACATCTTAGTTGTAAGTATAGTTAGTTGATTGTGAGGTCTCCTACAACAAAAAGGTGGGCCATAATCTAAGGCCTTGTTTGGACTATACAAGTGAAACATCATAATCATCAACAATAACAAAACAATAATGATAACAAACATATATCTAATGTGACTAACAGAGGGTGAACTGACCCACCTGTAGTTTTGGTCTCTGACTTATTTTCACACTTCAGTCCAGTTCAAAGAATTGGAGTCTCTTCATTGAGGGTAAGGCTGATGCATTGAGGGAGACCTATTATAACATATGAAGTACATAGTGTATATTTTCCTCTTTATCTTTCCTGAAAGAGCTCATAGACATTATCAGGGAAATTAAAATGCCTAGTCATTTCTCAGATTAAGGGACACTGGTCCTGAGCTATCAGAAATCCCTGTTGAATAAAAATGCCAAAAGGGAGAATAATGCTTTATGGGGATCAGATGATAAATGGAGTTTTATTTCAAGTCCATTTCATTGTAGGAGAGTGTGTCATCATAAGTGTAACTTGGTCCTTGCCCAGTTCTTAACAGATTAATTGGAATAGAACTAAGTGACAACTGTAGAATATCAACGTTGGCTACCAGATTATGTTGTGAGAGCCATTATTACAGGATGATCAAGTGTAGAACTATGGAATCACACCCTCCCACATCAAAAGCACAAATTAAAACAGTACTGAAGACTTGGGTTTCTAGGTTGTTCAGTTTCAGTAGCAGCAGGCCATTATTCCTGCTGAAAGAAACTAGGAACATTTGTATAAATTACCAAAGGTACATTTTCAAAGGCAGGCGATAGCTATGAAAGAAATAAAATCTAGGTAAGCAAAAATTCCACTGAGGAGATAAATTTTCCTTGGTAAGCTGATAAACTACAGTCTTCTTTAGACCCCTGTGAATATTTGCTGATTCTGGGCACAGGCTTCGGATCAGACCTAGCTCAAGCAGACTCTGCTGGGGTAAGGAGAAAACCAGGAAGTTTTTAGTTGACATGCAGGGCTAGAATAACAAAGCAGAAAACGGCAGCACCTCCAGCGCTTGACCAATTCTCTCCACAGGACATTTTCTGAGTTCTGGTACTATGTAGGAGTCTGGGGAGTTTAGATAAAATTTCTGAAAGCTAGACTGAAATGTCCTGCAATCTGTGGTGCTTAAGAAACTAAGTCCTGCTGGGGGAACCAGCAGGACCCGAGTGCATGGTTGGAATCCCTTCAAGGTATTTGCCAGATTTTGAACCTTCATGAGAGGGAGAATATGAAGCTCCGCTAGCAAAATCTGAAGGCAGAGCTTGGTTTTATTTTTAAAAACCTCAGTGTCATCCCCTATCTTCCATTGCAGATTTATCATTTTAATATTTCTAATGACAATGGAAGTGGACTTTGAATGTTTTTCAGATATTTCAGAATTATGAAATTCTAAAGCTCTGCTATGCAGGGAGCACATGTATTGCTGAACTAGTCACCTTGTGCCTAGCTTGGAGATCATTAGAAAGTCACATGAGCCATAAATTGACACAGAACCCTGCTTTATACGAAGATAGGGCTATTTACTCCATTGGGTTCTCGATGCCTGCTGTTATGTGGCCCAGAGTACTTGTCCCCCTACTTTGATGCGCCTCAGTTCTTTTCATTCTTGAGATACTGGCCTGCTTATCACCTCAAAGAAGCTGAGACTGACCAGATTTTTAAAGGTAGACAAACCCTCATTTTCTGCTCATACGGTTTATTTCTGTCTAATCACCTATAACATCTTACAGGTGATGTATATATATTTTTTGTACTTTGGTTTGTTTTTCTGCTGCAGTTTCTCTCTCTAGAAAATTTGCTCCATGAAGGTCGGAACCATTTTTGTGTCTTTCTTCTTTGCATGTGTCCACGGTCCCTAACACATGTCATGTACATAGCAGTCACTGAATAAAACTGATTGGATTAAATGGAATCAATCAATTAATATTATTGTAAAATATTTATTATGGCAGCTCCTATGCTAATTTCCACTTAATTTTTGCTATATACATCTTGGTTGATTCTTGAATTTGTCCAGGATTCAAGTTTTATTACTCTGTCCCTGACAGAAAACATATATTCACAAGTACACTATATTACATGACTTTTAATGTGATACTATGTTAAATAATGAGTCTAGAAATAAATAGACCTTTCTTTGAATTTAAGTGGTTATTGAACACAACACTATTTTTGTAGTCTTATCAAAAAATACATTCCTTATATGTCATTTAAAATAATTTTTAAGATTAAAAACCTTGTAAGTATTTTCTTAAGGTCCAATTTTGCATCCTAAGTGGGAGACAACAGTGCATGGAATTCCAGTAGTGTTATTCATGACTAGACATCTGTTTACAGCTACACTTTTGATAAAACAGGTCAATGTTAAGCTTCAGTAGGCTGAGAAATTTAACATGATTAGTTCTCATTAATGTCAGAGTTAAGCTTTTTTCTTATAATAAAGGCAGAACCATTCAAACAAGATTCTTGCAGAACCCAAAGATCTGTCACACAGTGACTGTCTTTTCTTGCACCATTAATTTCAGGTCAACTAACAGAATATTAAAGGAAAAGTAGTACAAAAAAATCAAAGTCATAAGGCCTAAAATTTTGTAAATTTAACATTTATGAAATAGATACATATACAAGATCAATAATTTATTAACTGTATGTATTTAATAACAATTTTTAAGGGGCATCATTTTGTTTCTCTTAATATTAGAAAACTATATTCTATTTTAAAAGACAGAGATATATGCAGAAGAATATGTGCTAAATAATGATCACCAACAAACCTAAAATCCAGTGAAAACAATCACAAACATATTGGTATAGCTCTTTCTTGACCTCACTGGTGATGTGCCTGAGGATGGCAAAGACTAAATCATACCCTTGGGATATGTCGAAGGAAAGGCTCCAGGAAATTAGGGAGTGTTGTGAAAAGGCAGGTTGGAGGCCCAATATTGTGATTTTGACATAAAAAAATTTTGTGACTCATGATTTGATGAAGCTTTTAATAGACCAGGTAGAAACCATTTTAAAATGTATTTAAAATTTAATAAAAATACCATTTCCATAATTAATTATGATAGAATTTGATTATTTTTTTTACCCTTTCAGGATTATAAGTGGAACTGAAATAAGGGTATTTGAATGCAAGTCTTTCTGGAAATGCCTGCTTGTTCCTAAAGGGAAAAGCTGCCAATGAGAGAAGTATATGTCAAAGCATAGAAAATGAAAATGTGATATTGATAGATTAGCCCCTTGAAAGTTTTAATTTCATATTTAGTTTTAATTCCATATTTCATAATGGGAAAGTTTTCAAAGAATTTTTATCAGTGTCAGGTACCATTCTTTTTTTTAAAAAAAATTTCTTGCTATATTAATTAAAATGTGAAAATTTGGTTTATATTAAATTTGGTAATATTGATTTCAACTTATGTTAAATATGTTAGTTATTTTATCATCTTTGGACTCTTGTTTTTATGTTGCCCCTTTCCACTGGAACAAGAAGACTCTAGCTCCAGAGACTGGCCCTTTTGCACTATATTGGACTACATTGCCTCCTTTTTTATAACAGATCACAAAATAACATGCAATTCTGTTCTGTAAGGAACATAATGGGTGTCAGTCTTTCAAACATAGATACAATGAAGTGAGTAGGAATGCTAAATATGAGAAAATGTAATCCCATTCAATTAACATTAAATGGGGAAAAGAAGATAACTTCATATTTATTACAAACATAATTCATTATGAGTATCTAACAACCTATTTGCAGTACAGAATTTATTACTAATGTATCAGATGCCTTTTAAGCCAGGAACATGTGAAATAACGTAATTGTTGTATGTGTGTGTGTGTCTATGTAATATATATAATATAACAAAGATCACATCATAGTGTATTTGACCTCTCATGACATGAAAAAAGAGATTTTCATACTTAACAGCTTCATGGCATCAGCAGGAGGTTTAGTCACTGGTAGAAGTTAGAAACCAATTGATTTTTATGGAGTTGAACATTGTTTCTGTTTGGGGCATGTTGAGTGTTATATATCTCTAAGACAACCGAAGAAGTTGAATACACAATTGAGCATACAGGCCTGTAGTACAGAAGAGAACTCTGGACTTAGATAAATAGTTCAGATTTTGATTGAAATAATAGCTGTGCCTGAGATAACCAAAGGAAAATACATATAGCACTGATCTGAAGCTGGTAGGTCTACAGATTTGTTTTATTTAGCCAATGTAACGTTTAAAAAATTGGCTAGCAAATTAGAAAAATCTGCCCAACTGGAGAATCTATGTTTTACCTTAAAGATAAGGTCTGTTAATTCTTTCTCCCCATGAGTGCCTTCACTCAATCACATTATCTGTGTATCTCCTGGTCACTTTGGTTCTCAAACCTTGTTTATGATGAATGAGAAAAGTTAGCCTTCCGACTTAACATTGGGAAATCTCAATTGTGTGCATTTGATTTGTGGGATGTAATGTGCTTTAGAACAATCCCCATCAAAATATCTGTGGTGAAAGACCAGGCCTCATTGTTTGTGTGTGTGTATAAATATATACAGTAGTCTATCAGATCCATATTGAAATGAGAAAATAAATAAAAGATAATTATTTAAATTATGAGTTATATGAGTAGATACAATGAGCATTTTCATTATAGAAATGGTACAAATACAGTTTTTTAGTTAGGGCTCAAAGATATTTAAAAATAGTTGCAATATCATTAATAGAAACACTAGGACCGTAAAAGAATCCTGTACTTCTGTGGGGGGGAAAAAAAAACAAACCTTTGTAGTGTTAGATAAATTATTAAAAGAATACAAGTGAATGTGGTTTTTATAATATGTCCAACTGTGCTTTGTACTGTCCCTTTGGCATTTTTGCTTGCAGTTTTGAAAATTACTGTTGAGTTATGTGATGGCATGATAAAAATTAATGCAACTGTATATTGTTTATAAATATTTTAAGAAATAAATTCTTTTTTTTTTTTTTAAAGAAAGTAAGATGCAACATATTGTAGACTCTGCTAAGAGCATGAAATCTGAGGCCAAATTGCCTGGGTTCAAATCCTATCTTTCAAAGACTTGCTTGTGATCTTGAGCAAATTAATTAGTGTCTCTTTACCTTAATTTTCTCAATTTAAGAATAAAAGATTCATTATGAGAATTAATGAGTTAATACTTATAAATGAGTTATATTTGTATTGGTTACATGCACACTACCTAAAATTATTTTCTGAAGATTATGATTTTATAAAGTCCACTATTTTATAAATTCTAATAATTTATAAACTTATAAATTTTAATAACAAATAAATAAATTTTCATAAGTTTTTAATAACATTTAATTTAATAAGTATAAATTTTATTAAAGCCCACTAATTTTAAAAGTTACCCACTATTGATTTTGAAAACTAGATTTTAATATTCACATTGTATGGGATTTTGGTTAAATCATACTCTTTCAACTATTGATTACAAAGAATGTATACCAAAACATAAATTATATCTGAATTCATCTGTTATCTCCAGCTCCAAACAAGGTGTCAGATAGATAATAGACAACTATATTTGTAGTTAATTTGAAAGACTTTCCTGAAGATATATTAGCATAGCAAGGTGGAAATGTGGGCTGAGACAGATAAATGATAGGATACCCAGTTCTCTGGATTCTCAGTATTCTTTCTTTCCCTTCTACCCATGCTTAAAAGAGTCATGACAGTAGCATCTTCTTCATTACGTGATGCAGGCATCTCTCATGAATCTAAAGATATCTGACCATCTTCCAACATGGATGTTTTAAAATATAGTGCATCAGTAGAAAATTTGAGGTATAGGAAGATGAACCTATCGGGAGATTATTGCCATTGCAAAGATAGTTTATTATTCACAGTTCTCAAGCTGAAAAGGCATGCCATGCCTTAGGGGTGGGGTCACATGGGGAAGCCCCTGTGTTGATCTCGAGGCAGATGGAATGGGCAAAATGGGTCAAGAGCCATTACTATGATTTCTGTGAGAAGAAATGGGCAAGGCAGGGTAAGCAAGTTTAGAATTGGCTAGTTTCGGGCTCTGAGGCATAAAGTCTGTCCCGATTGTTGGGTACCTGGTCCTGGGGCGATTAAAGCAAGTTCAGTTACAGAGAGAATAAAAGCCCAATAAGGAAAGTAGTTGGGAGTGTGGACTCTGGGTTGGGCTGGTGTGTGTTTGATAAGTGCACCCCCAGGAGAATGACTCGTCTTGAGAAAGTGAGGCGGCACAATGGAGTTGGGAGGCCAAGACACCATGATAGAGGCATATTATCAGGTTGTCCAAAATAAGGCCTGTATGGCACATGCATGTAAGGCAGGTGTTAAAATATCCAGTTCACAGAAGCTAGAAACATGATTGATACATCTGGTTACACCAACATCTTATCTCATCTATTGTGTTCACATCCACATAAGGATATTCTGTAACCTTAAACTAAGTTGTAAAGGTAGCTGTCACTACTCATATGAACTATTAGGACAAGGGTGGAAGGTAAAAAGAAATAATGTGACCAATACCGTTGGTCAAAGGGATTAGTTCAAATTATTGCTGCAGTCTTCCTTTACTCATTTTATATCCCTTTTCCTCTACTGAGTCTTTTATTGTCAGAGGTCTTTAGTTGTTTGGGTTACTCAAACCGCATTCCTGAAGGCTTGATTTTCAATAGTTTTGCTATTATTGAGTTGGAGATAACTTCATTAACTCTTGTGTCTGGACATGTATGTAGTAAGAGGCATCCCAGAGGATTTTCTGAATTCTAAACATAGTTCTACCTGCCCTTATGGTTATTTATTGATATGCCACAATGATAAATAATTTAAAGGATACCCACGAAATATGACATTGTGCTTCTTAAATATAAGAAGTTGCCACAAGAAAACTAGTTCCTCATAAAGGAGTTGTTTATAAATATATAAAACCATTTCTGACTAATAGAGTGACTAGAATGTTCTAATGACAATCAATAGGAAAAGAACAACAAAGCCAAAAGGGAAAGAACTGTCACTTTAAACATCATTCAATATACACCAAAAGAAATCTCACATTTAGAGAACAGCAAATGAATGAGGTCCTTTGGCTCTGAGGTGTAGTTGTGGTATTCTAGCTTTACTAATATTAGATCATGCTGACTCCAGAAAGCCAAGTAGGTCAGAAGACAAATAGCCTGAAAACACAGACACACACTCAATACCTAGAGATCTTCCTCATCCAGATCCACATTCTCCACAGTGGATTTTTCAATAACTATTTTATCAAGTCATAGAGGTATATAGCTACTTGTAGAAATGAAAGAATTAGGTAATCAGGCGCGATGTCATATTCTATAAGTTCTGATGTCAAGTGTTTGTGTCTTTGAACTTTTTGAAGGGAAGAAAAGAAGTAGAGCCTTCTTATTTTCCCCAACAGTAAGCAGTGAAATTATACACATTTTTTTTCCAACTGCTCACAATATCAAATAACTTGGCAGCAAAGTTATTTTCTAGCATATGAATATGTACAGATTTTATAAGCTATATGTATAGATTTTGTGAATTATTTTTTCTGAACTTTTTTTCAGTTTTATCATCTAGAGATCTGCCTCAGCAACTAATCAGGATAAAGACTGATAAGCATGCTCAGAAATGACAGTAATCAAAGAGAATGCCTTAGAGAACCCCACTACAATTATTATTACATAGCAGTAATTATGTAATTTTTAAATAGCTACTGAGCATTGAAATGACATGCCAGGGACTAGGTATGATTTTTATATTGTTTAATTTTCATGGTAAGTTAATATTTTTGGGAACTTTTCAATAAAGAACTATGAGAAGGTGCCCAGATTATAGTTCTACAGAAAAATATTAACTATTTTAATATGTTTTTAGATCCTGATGTTAGTTTCAGTACCTGTGAATAGTGAAAAACACATTTCTGCCTCTGTGCATGTTAGTGCTTTGTGAATCCTAACCTTCTCAGGTAACACAGAAAATGAGGTGACTCAAACTTTCTACCCTCCCTGGGGTACGTTACCCAAGGAGGCCAAAGTCAGTGTAGCATTGTAACAGGGACACTAGTTATACAATGGTAAAAATTTCATACTGACTTCAAAGTCTTGAGTTTGTTCCATTGTAAACCTCTAAGAATGGGACAAAATTTTCTCCCCAACATTCGTTAAATGTTCAGTGGTCCCTTGGGGCTTACACATATCCTAGAGGTATAGGAAGGCAACAACTATAGTAGTCAGGTGGGTGGGTACTAGGCAAGGTTCTGGTGAACTTGTATTCATCCCTCTTGCTGGACAGTAAAAGGTTTGACTTTTGAAAAGAACTGGACTTCTCGCTTTGAAGCAGGTGAAATGATAAACTGGCTGATAGCCAGGGTGTGAGGCTGAGAGATTACAGTTACCAGTAGGGTGTTCATTGAAGAGGACCTCTACCCAATTTAAATCCTGAGAACTCAAATAGTCAGTTAAAGTAATGCTTCTCTTGGTTTATGAAGCCAGCACTTTTTTAGGAAGTACCGTAACTATTCTGCCCTTTGGCAACTCCACTAGCTTCAAATCTCCAGATTCTCAAACCCAACCCATAAGTCATCACACATTATTTCCCTCTCATTTGCCATTTCTTCGTTATATGTTTACAAAGGCCTCTATCCCCCCACCCCCATGGACTTTCAGACAGTAAGTGAAACTGATAACAGTAATCAACAAGTCAACCAAACAACTGAACAAACATCTTTTTTTCCCCCTCAAACACAAGGTGTAGTCAGTTTCAAACACATGCTAAAGGTAAGGAAGATACATGGAAGTGCTACCATGAAAATCTGAATCATTTTATAGCAGCAAGAAAAAATTTTTAGGGTGCCTGGGTGGCTCAGTTGGTTAAGTGACTGCCTTCAGCCCAGGTTGTGATCCTGGGGTTCTGGAATCAAGTCTCACATTGAGCCCCCCTGCTCTGTGGGGAGCCTGCTTCTCTCTCTGCTTCTGTCTGCTACTTCCCCTGCCTGTGTTCTCTCTCTTTCTGTCAAATAAATAAATAAAATCTTAAAAAAAAAAAAGAACGTATACTATTCTGTTATAATTGCCAATGCTGCACTGATTCAGTCATTCTAAACCTAGTATCTCCACAGGTGGCTCCCAAATTCTTCTTGGGGAAGGAAAGGAAAAGAAGTCAGGAGAAAACAGAGGGGAAGAGAAAAGATGTGGCAGGCATCTTTTGTGACTCAGATGTCACTGAGCAAAAGAGAGAACATTACATTACTCAAGGGTAACTGTTGAGCCAATTCCAATGGCTCTTGAGGTCTTCTCATTCCACAAACAATAGTATCCCATAGTTCATACTTAACAGGGGCATAAATGCAAAAATTAGCCATTTATCATAGAGTAAGTTATGCTATACTACTCCCTAATTTGTGTTTAACTTCACACATTTCTCAATAAAAAATCCTATAACTTTTTCAAACTTAGTGCCTTGAACATGGTTAATAAATGAAATGTTACATGTGGCACAACATTTGAAAGAAATGGTTTATATTATTTTATTTTTTCATACATTACATTAAAATATATCAATGATAGAATCATTTCTATGTTACATTTGGTAGACTTAAAATGTCCCCGTAAAAGATAACCATGATCTGATTTTTGGAACCTACTTATGTTACCTTACATGACTAATAATAGTAATAACAAAATAAAAAAGCTATTTGTAGTTATACTGAAGTTAAAGATCTTGATATGGAGAGATTATCCTGGATTATCCCAGTGGACACTAAATGCAATCTTATGTATCCCGATAAAAGAGTGTCAGGGGGAGATTTGACATGTATAGAGGAAAAAGCAATGCTAAGATGGAGCAGAGAGGGTTTTAGTGATAATTGGCCTTGAAGGTTAGAGTCATGTGGCCACAACTCAAGGTAGGACAAAAGCCACTAGAAGCTCGAAGGAGCAGGGAAGTAATTCTTCTCTGGAGCCTCCAAAGAGAAGGTGGCCTCACTGACTTTTGCCTTGATTTCGGCCCAGTGATGCTGACTTTGGACTTTTGGCCTCCAGAACTGTGAGAAAATATATTTCTGTTGTTTTAAGCCACCAGTTTGTGGTCACATGTCACAGCAGCCACAGGATAGGAATACATCATGCAACTGCGTGTTTGGTAGATAAAAACACATTGAATTCAGTTCATTCATTTAACCAGCTCTTACAATGAGCCTGATACCAGTCATTGAAATCGATTATGTCGGTAAGAATTAGTGAAAGCATGATTCAAGTTGTTAGGTGACTCACATTAGATTAGACAAATTTCCAGAAGAGGGCATGGGATCAAGACTATAGGTGAAGGAATCTACTTAACAAAGAAGGAAAGATTATTTCTTCAGACAAGAATAATAGGAAAGAAGGAAAGACAAATCATTAAGAATGGAAAGAGGAGCTTTGGGAGTTACCCTGCCTAGATACAAATCCTGCTTCTAACACTAATCTACTAACTTCTCTGAAAATATAAAAATGAGTGTACTCAGTATGCCTATGTTATAGAATTATTGATGTAATAACTTTATAATGATAACATAAAATAATGTGACTGGCTTTTAGTGTTTATTAAAAGTATTTATTAAAACTTATCAAGATTTTGAATAAAAGAAAGATCAATGTGATTGTTAAAATTGTTAGTATCAACAGGTATTCTTTTTAAAATTTGTATTTTTTACATTATTTATTTATTTATTATTTTTTTAAATTTAAATTTATTTTTTCAGTGTTCCAGGATTCATTGTTTATTATGTTCATTTAGCCAACATATAATACCTAGTTTTACTTGATATCTGGATTTTTAAATTAAAAAAAAATAAATTTATAGTTTAGATAGTTAACATACAGTGTAAAATATTGGTTTCTGGAGTAGAATTCAGCTCACTTACATGGAATGCCTAGTGTTCATCATAACAAGTGCCCTTCTTAATACCCATCACCCAGGTAGCCCATGCCTCATTCATCTCCCTCCATCACCCCTTACCTTGTCCTCTATAATAAGAGTCTCTAATGGCTTGTTTCCTTCTCTCCCATATTTCTTTTCCCCCATCCCATGTGTTCATCTGTTTTCTCTCTTAAATTCTACATATAAGTGAGATAATATGGCCTTTATCTTTCTCTGACTGACTTAATTTTGCTTAGCATAATATACTCTAGCTCCATCCATGTTGCATATGGCAAGATTTCATTCTTTTTGATGGCTATATAATATTCCATTTCATATATTCATATATATATACACCAAATCTTCTTTATCCATTCATCAGTCAGTGGACATTTAGGCTCTCTCCATAGTTTGGCTATTGTTGATAATACTTCTATAAACATCAGGTGCATGTATCCCTTAAAATCTATATTTTTGTATCCTTTGGGTAAATACCCAGTGGTGCAATTGCTGGTCATGGGGTAGTTCTGTTCTTAAATTTTGAAGAACCTCCATACTGTTCTCCAGAGTGACTGAACCAGTTTACATTCCCACCAACAGTGCAAGAGGGTCCCTTTCTCCACATCCTCACCAACACTTGTTATTTCTTATTCAACAGGTATTCTTTTGAATATTTTTTTGATTTTATTTATTTATTTGACAGAGATCAGAAGTAGGCAGAGAGGCAGGCAGAGAGAGGGGGAGAGCATGTTCCCCGCTGAACAGAGAGCCCGATGCGGGGCTCGATCCCAGGACCCTGAGATCATGATCCAAGCCTAAGACAGAGGCTTAACCCTCTGAGCCACCCAGGTGCCCCTTCAATAGGTATTCTTAATAAAATAAGAAACTAAAGCCAATTCTTTTGAAGATTAGAAGCATAACGAAATTAAAGTTTAGTAAACAAGTAAAAGTACTCATTTGTGATGTGATATATATATATATAGATCTATATATATATTTATATATATAGATATATAAAGGTCAATAGTAAGTATTCTAGGCTTTGTGGTTAATATGATCTCCATTGCAGCTACTTAGTTCTGCTACTATAGTATAAAAGCAGCAATAGACAATACATGGGCAAATGAGGATATCTATCTTCCAAAATGACTTAAAAAAAAACAAAAAAAAAAACAGGTGGTGGTGGGGGCAGGGTACCTGGGTGGTTCATTTGGTTAAGTGTCCAAGTCTGGATTTTGGGTCAGGTTATGATCTCAGGGTTGAGAGATTAAGCTCTGCTTCAGGCTCCATGCTGGGTATGGAGCCTGCTTGGAATTCTCTTTCTCCCTTTCCCTCTGCCCCTCTTCTGCCACCCCCCCCATGTAATATAAAATAAAATAAAAAATAAAATAAATAAAAATGGGTGGGGACTTGGATTTGATAACTCCTGACCTAGATAATTATGTGGTTTTGAGAAGACTTATAACCTTAATTATCCTCAACTTGAAGATTTATAAAATATGGAAAATGACATTTTCCTTGTACCGGTTACCTTTCTTGGTGACCAGGTCACCAAGTGCGTCAGTAACACTGGAACAAATTCCAAAACCATTTTGGACTAGTGAAACAGAAATTCCTGGGTGGTACTTGTAGTTCTGCTTTTCTAAAAGTCTTTTTTTTTTTTTTTTTTTAAAGATTTTTATTTATTTATTTGTCAGAAAGAGAGAGAGAGAGAGCACAGGCAGACAGAGTGGCAGGCTGAGGCAGAGGGAGAAGCAGGCTCCCCACAGAACAAGGAGCCTGATGTGGGACTCGATCCCAGGACGCTGGGATCATGACCTGAGCCGAAGGCAGCTGCTTAACCAACTGAGCCACCCAGGCGTCCCTGCTTTTCTAAAAGTCTTGATAGAGATCTGATGCAGCTAGTGCAACATTAGACCAACAGCTCACTGAAATGGTAACTAAAATATTTATTATGGAGCCTAACATAATATGAACACTCAAAACTTAACAAGGCAAGCATGATTATACTGTGGAAAATAGACTAAAGAGCTATCAAGAAAGGATCTGAAGAAAAAAATTAACAGAATGGCCATTTTAGGGGTCCATACGTGATAGAAGGCAAGAATGATAGTCCCTTTTATTTTAGTCAGGCCTGGAGATTAAAGGGCCAATTTAATGAATGTGCCCTGGGCATGTTTTAGCGCAAGTTTAATAAGATTATTTTCTTTTTCTTCCCGTCTTGAGTATAGAGTTCCTCTCCTAGGAGCTTGGGGCATAATTCAGATACAGAGACTTCAAATTCTCAGCAACCACTAATCTACTTTCAGTCTACATACAATGATTGGCCTTCTGTGATGGGCATCTTTAAATTAGCATAATTTGTTATGGGTTAATTCATGTTGTAGCAGGCATGAATACTTCACCCCCCAACCCTTATTGATTTAGGAATCATGACCTTAGTGTAGACACTTAAATCAGGACACAGTCACACATGTGAGCAAGTTTATCTTCAGTATCCGAGGTACAGTGCAGCTAAAATTAGTCACAAGGGTCAGTGATTACTTAGGTGTTGGTGGTTGGTGGTGTTTTGTTTTGCTTCTGAGGGAAAAAAAAAGCCTTTATTGATATATAGGTTACAATGAAATAAATAGAGTGACAGTTTTGGGTGGAATAAAAACTCGGGCAGAATCTCCATGTCTCCACCCCAGCTCTAGCTTCCAGCCTCTGCCTCCATACTGGCCAGTTTGGATGATGAGGCCTTGGTGGGCATGCCCGGCCTCCTTGGGCCCTTGGGAACTCTGTCTTCCTGGCCAGGGGTTCAGGTACCATCTTAGACCTACCACCCCTGGGAGGAGCAGCAGCCTTGGCTTTGGGCCTCTCTTTGGCCACATGGGCAACCACCTCTTTAGGGACGTGGTTTTCCTTCTTTTTGGCTGGAGAAGCAGCACCATTCTTGCCCTTAGGGACTGTGGATTTTACACTCGGACTCCCAGCTTTTGTCTTCCTGTGGGCCTTATCACCTTGGCTCTTCCTTCTGTCTTTGACCTTTGACTTCCCACTGAGCCTGGTGGCACTGGGAGGGGCCCATGGGGCCTTGTCTGGCTGTTGGGAGGCCTTCCTGGCCTCACTCACTCTTGCCTCTTGGTCTCCTGGCCGCCTTTCTTGGGTAAGGTGGTAATTCATACTAGAGACTGATACCCATGTATTTCTTTAGCTTCAGGGTGGTGGTGGAGGACCATTGTGGTTTCATGTATTTTCATCATTTATATTCCTTCTAATAGTTTCCCATTTCTTCCCTCCCTCCCTTCCCTGAATATCATGGAATACACACTTAAATGTATGGAGATCCATACCTTCTAATCAAACAGTCTTAAAATTGTCTTAAAATCACTTTCTCATCTTACTTTCATACCTTTCTATCTTTAGAATCACCTATATTATGAATCTACTGGTATCAGAGTGTGTTCCTATTCTACCATGAAATGAGGTTTTTACTCACTCTCCCAACTTATATTTTATGTCAACTCTGTGCCAAGTACTGAGTGAAATTTTGGGGATATCATGATGAATAAAATATAATGCATAGTATTTGACCTCCTTAGAACCAGAGTTTTCCAAAGGAGATAATCATCTATATCTATATTTATATCTATATCTATATCTACGGAGATATATGTATCTCCATATAATTTTAACAGTATGATAATCACCATAATAAACTACTGACCATAACATGGTTGCTGGAAGAAGAGAATGACAGAAGATGTTCTAAAATTAGATAAAGGTGGTAGTGGATGGCTATGAACATATTAGAAAACCACTGAATTGTGTACTTTAAAAGGATGAATTGTTCAATATACAAATTATATCTCAATGAAGCAGATATAAAAATTGGAGGAAAAGAGTTTGGTGAATGATCAGACAATAGAACAACTAATTAAAATCAGGAATCCTTGAGAAATAGATAGCATGTAGCATCCAAATTTATATATATCTCCTCATTAGTTTACGGTGCCCTTTACATTTTAAAGAAACTCTTAAAAAATACATCATATTTCACAGAACAACATGTCAAAAGCCCTATGTTCCCATCACCATAGTAATAAAAAAAAACTACTAGCAATTTGTCTTATTTGATTCAAGACTTTTAATATGGAAAAGAAAGAAAATATTTTGCATAAATGTAAATTCCTTTTCAACCAATAGCCTGGATCTATATTTCTATTTTGTCAGAAAAGCCACCAATGATTAACATTAATATTTTCAAACTGCCAGTTAAGGTGCATGCATTGCAAAGTATAAAAATAAAATGCTCATTTAAAAGATGTGAAAATTATATTAATAAAAGTGTTGCTATCAATCTATATTAGGAGAGGCAATGACAGCCCTAAAAAAAACAAAACAAAACAAAACAAAAAAAACCTATTTCTCTGAGTACAAGTAGTTTAGTAAGATGTTTAAATTCTTCAGTAACGTGAATAAGGAGAAACTTGACAATACCATTGGGAAGTTAACAAATATTCAATTTTTCTTTCATTCTCTTCCAAATATCTTAATGTATTAGTTAAGTAAAGAAGGAAAGCCTGTAGGAAAAAAAAGAACTAGAAGAATGAGTTAACTGAATGATATAAATCAAAATAAATAATAGTGTTTTGTTTTAATAGAACAATAGTTTTGAAACGTAAGAGCAGGAACTATAACTTGTTTCTAAAACTCAAATTCATTTTAATTTTGAGTTCCCATCTTTCCAGGCAGGTGACCAACATAACCCAATCATTTGTAAATATCTCCTACTTTCTTTATAAGCTAGAGTCAGTCAAAATATTGGGATTTTAGTGGTCCAGAATAAGGACCTCATATGGATCATGTGACTCTCCATGCAAAAACTGTATTTTATAAAATGGAAATTAATATGCATTTTAAACACTTCACTGCATAACCTCAGGTGTTCAGGGTTATTGGACAGGTTAGTGTCAAAGTTCAGAAAGAAATGTCAAAGAGTTAAACATGGGCAAAGACCATCTATGCAAGAATAATGTTTGAAATGGGATCATTGTCAACATAAATGCTCAGATTCATCACCTGTTTGAGGCCCATGTTTCAAGTGGCCACAAAGGAAATATCACAAGACTATCTGCGGTTCTGTCTGGTTTTATAACGTGTCATTTCTTTTTGAACTCTTTGACTTACTGGCATTTTGAAACTCCATATCACCCAGGTGACTGCAGGGAAGCATGGCTCGGTTTCTCACTCTCTTTCACTTGCCCTCTGCTCCCATCCCACATCCCTACTTGTGGCATAGCTTCCTTGTCTTCCCCAACCCAGACTATGGGAACATTTTCCTAATCCAAGGCTGAACCTACACTTGCTATGCCTGCTCACAGCAATAGATCGATTAATCGATCTAGTATAGCTATCCTTCCCTTAACGCAAATGCCTCTTCCTAGATACAAGTTTTGGCTTTCAGGAATAAAAAGCAGGAAGAGCCACAATTTCTTTTTGATTCTTTTTTTTTTTTAATTTTATTTATTTATTGACAGAGAGATAGGGAGCACAAGTAGTCAGGGCAGCAGGCAGAGGGAGAGGGAGAAGCAGACTCTGCTAAGCAGGAAGCCTGATGTGAGACTCAGTCCCAGGACCGTGGAATCATGACCCAAGCCAAAGGCAGCTGCTTAACTGACTGAGCCACCCAGGCGCCCCAAATTCTTTTTGACTCTTATATCAACTAAATTCTTGAATTGGGAAAAGAAAAATGCCAATATTATATACCATTAAGTAATATGATATGGATAGAAATAAATAATAGATTAATGTCTCAAAATACTGTCTGCAGTAGGCTAAGGTATGTGAATGAAAACACTTCAGACATGTAATAGGCTCTCAGTTTTTATAAATAATGAGCCTTTGAGAATTCATTTAAGAAAATGAATGTATAAGGAAGAGACTTACATGTTTAATGGAAGATTTCAGTTTCTAAAGAACTTAAACTCTTCTAATATTCATAATTGGGTTTTAACATCCAGGGTCTTTGAATTTGTATTTTATGCAGTACCTCTGTACTGTCTTAGAAAATATTAAAATACAAACATTAAATATAATTTAAAAATATTTTTAAAAACAACTTAAACTTTTGTTCTTTCAGTTAACTTGAAATTTAATAGATTAAACAAACTAGTTCAATGTTTAAGGGAAGTGTATTTTGGTGATTTTGTAAAGGATTAATCAGAGAAGCAAAAGATTTTTGCGTGGAGATGATGTTGATGATTTTGATGAGTTCTTAACATATTTCCTTAAATAAATCATCAAGACAGATTTAAATGCCAGATTTCTTTTTTAAAAAAGCTTCTGTTTGTTTTTAGCTCAGAGATAGAGAGAACTAAAAAGAGGATCGTTCTCATCCGTACAACATTGACAAACCTGGGACAAACTGCACATTAATTCTTTTCTCGAACCCATCACAGTTAGGTTGCCCTGCAACCTAAGTAACCTGAAACCTTAGGAAAGAGAGCCACCTGCAGCAACAAAACAAAACAAAACAACCCAAACCGGGTCCCTCTCATTTCCTTACTTGGAATGGATAAGAAACACAGATTAGATTATTTTAACAAATTGCTAAAGACTGATATGGATTAAACTAGTGTGGGAAGCCCATTGGAGCAGGAAGATATGAGGAGTTCACAAATTTTTTCAGACCTTCTCTCCTTGAACCTGACCATATTACAGAAAAACAAAACAAACAAAAAAAACAACGACCAAAAAAAAAAAAAAACAAACCCACAAACAAACAAAACAAAACAAAACAAAAACCCAGGGAGAACCCAAGAAAGCTCTTCTCCTAGTATGGTTGAGGAAGTAGATAAGCGTCAGCTTCCGAAATTTTGTCCAGATTCCCATCTCCTCTATCTCCCATTCAAATTGAAATATTTAGTCTTCAGAGAGAAAACAATAAATCTGTTGCTTTAAGGCACTGGTGGAGACTCATTGCAGCTGATGGAAGGGAAGAAATTTTACCCGTTCTAAACAGTATCTTCCAAAAATAGAAGGGAAGCAAACAATCCTCAACTTACTCAAAAATCAGCATTTCCTTAATACCAATGCCAGACAGAACCATTTAAAGAAAACATCAGACTCATATGGCTTATAAAAATAAATACAAAAAAATCACCAAAATGTTAACATATTAAATTCAGCAACATATACAAGGGATAATACATCCCCACCAAGCAGGGTTCACCCCAGGAATGCAAAACTGGTTCAACATTCAGATATCAATATAATTCTTTATATGAGTAGACTAAAAAAGAAATGCCGTATGATCAGCTCAATTAATACAGAAAAGGCCATTTGAAAAAAAAAAAAAAAGTCATTCATAACAAATAGTCTTAGCAAACAATAAATTGGAAAGAATGGCCCTAACATAAATAATACACTTTTCCCCTAAGTTCAGGAAGAAGGCAAGAATGTCTACTCTCACCATTGTTATCCAATATCATACTGGAAGTTAAAGCCAATGCAATGAGGCAAAAACTAAAAGGCATAAAATATATACAGTTTGTAAAGGAAAAAATTAAAAGTGAATCTGTTCATAGAATACCTCTTTTGCTATATAGAAAAACCCAAAGAATCAACCAGAGCTAATGCATTTAATGTGTTTACTTAGGATATAAGGTCCAGCTACAAATAAATAATATAGACATAGTCCTAAACAGACCCTAATAACAGGTTTTGAAGACTAGGCTATCCAGTACCCCCTATGGCTCTTTTTTTTTTTTTTTTAGAGATTTATTAAGTTTATGTGTGTTCCTTTTTTCCATAGGAACTTTATTATTAATATTTTTTTGTTCCAGAAAATACAAAGAATAGCTTGTTGACTATTGTATTGTGGTTGCATTATGTATAAAATACATTAAACAGTGAAGCATTGGATTTTTGCATATATATATATATATATATATATATATTCAAAGAAGTACATTAACCAGACATATCTTTACATCTTTATGATGTTGAGTAAACTTATCTATGAACGAGAAATGGCTTTCCATCTGTTTGAATATATTCATAGGTCTTTCAGTAGTGTGTTTTTTCCTCATACAAACGTGGCTCATTTTAAAAAATTTAGTTTTTTTAATTTAAAAAATTAGGTGTATATTTTTATTGCTCATTTATTAATTTTTTTAAGATTTTATTTATTTATTAGAGGGAGAGAGCACAAGCAGGGGGAATGACAGGCAGAGGGAGAAGCAGGGTCCCATGTGACTTGATCCCAGGACCCTGGGATCATAACCTGAACCAAAGGCAGATACTCAACTGACTGAGCTGCCCAGACACCCCTTTATTGTTCTTTTAAATGGATTTCCTGTTCCAGTATATCTTGTAACTAATTGTGTATATGAAAGAAGTAGACTGGGCGGAAGAAGCTGCAGTGTGATGCAGTCCTAACCAAGCCTCATCCTACCTGTTAGGGAGCTCTGTAGCAAGGATCACCTATGGTATGCCCTCAGGAGAGGTGATTCTCTGCAACTGGGGCAGATCCTGAAGGTGATGAGAAGGATAGCCTGTCTTACCAGTTCACTTTCCAGAGCTAGGTAGGCCACAAGTCTGTGAAAAGGGATTTGAGCAGGGCATCTCTCTACCACAGCTGGGAATTGTTATTTGAAGCTCAGTGAGAAAGCTGAAAACAGGAGAGCATTCAGGGGAACATTTAACCCAACAAGCAGAGACAGGAGAGTCTGAAAAATGGAGTGCGAAGATTAGAAATCGAGGCAAGTTGGGTCCCTGAGTGGCTCAGTCAGTTAAATGTCTGTCTTTGGCTCAAGTTATGACCTCAGGTTCTGGGATTAAGCCCCACACTGGGCTCTCTGCTTAGCTGGGAGCCTGCTTCTCCCTCTGCCTCTGCTCCTTCCCCTGCTTGTGCTGTCTTGTGTGCATTCTCTCTCTCTCTCTCTCAAATAAATGAAATAAAATAATTGAGGTAAGTTTTGGAGCTTTGTCAAAAATCAAAGGATTCATGCTAAAGATTGAAAAAAGTGGATTTATTTGGCAAATGATTCATCTTGAAAGTTTTAGCTGTGCATTTTTTAATGAAAAAGAAAGTTGGAATGGATTGTGGGTTGGAGTAAGAAAAGTTGTTTTCAAGTGTATTTTCAAGAAAATTGAGTATATTAAAATACTAGGAAAAGGGTCTAGAAAAAAGAATAAGTTAAATATATAAAGGGGAAGGGAGCTAATTGATAATAAGAAATCTTCAAAGAGCCCCAGGCCATGTATGGAATAATTATTTTTTGAGAAGATTAGGGATATTTTATCCAGTGTGACAGGATAGAAAAGAAATGATTAGTGTTTGTGAAGTCTGTGGTATTTGTGGCAATAGCTTAGTGAAGTGTTTGTGTGCTAAGAAGTCCAAGTCATTTACTGAATGTGAGAAAGAAATTGGAGGTTAAGTTCAAAGACCTTGGGGAAGCCCGACTCTGGGAGTTGTGAAGATTGGGGAAAAAATCTAACAAGGCAAATACCAAGATTTCTGGGTGCATTGAAAACCCACTTAGGTTGGAACCACAAAGTATAATAACATCAGTCAAGAGCCGTGCTGTTCCATATAGTAACCAGTAGCTATATGTCTATTAAATTAAAAATTAAAACAATTGAAAGTATAATTCAGTTCCTTAGATGTACTAGTCATGGTTTTACTACTCAGCACGGATATAGCAAATTTCCATCAATGCAGAAACATTCTATTGAATAGTCTACACTAGAAAGTTGGCTAATTTGTGTGCAAATAGTGTTCAGCAGCCCAGGAGCAACAGCTGAGAGTACATACATGCACTTACATGGTCCCTGTTCTGTGGAGAACAGGAGATCAATGCCCAAACAAAACAAAACAGAAAGGTGCCTTGTAAAGACCAATCTGCATACAAAAAGATAAGAAGAATAGGAAAGAGCTGATATATAAATACTCTTGGGGATGTCAAAGAGGCTGAGTCACAGAGTGAAAGAGCAGGAAACATTGTGCTCAGAGGGAGGTAATGTTAGTATTTCACAGTTAAGACGTTCTTGGTGAGGACAAAGCTCAGGGTGTTTGGGAATGGGTTTGGAGATTCATTCATTGGAAGAGCCAGGGAAATATGGTGCTGAACAGATAATATAGCTTAGATGATGAAGTCACATATATAGATTATACTTTTATAATGGGTAGGAAAACAATTTGTTAAATGACAGAAATGAGAATAATAAGAGTGAGAGTCAAGCAATAAATGACCCATAAAGAAATAGGGATGGAGACACATACAGGTTTAGAAACTAATTTGAGATTAGGTTTATGAACCACCTACTGGTTATATTTTAGTCCATCATTGTCATATTATTATTTTTCCTACATATGAATGAGAAAGTAGCAAAGCAAAATTGGTAAATTGTGAGTGTGGACTTAGATAAATCCGGGCTTCTTACCTCAGCTCCATACCATTTACCTGACATTTAATTTGTGGTAACATTATATAACTTAAGTTTCCTTTCTTCCTTTTTGAAACAGAAATTGTAGAACTTACCTCTAAGATGCACTGACCCACTTCCTACTTAGCCTTCTTTCTTTTCCCACTGTGTTCCAGCCACACAGTCATTTGCCCCTTGAACATTTTTAACTTCAAAGTCTTTGCATTCCTGTATCAGCTGGGTTCCATCTGAGAAACAGAGATATTGACTGAGGATATTCTCCTTTATATAAAGTCAGCTGATTATAGATGTTATTCATATCTACCATATGACTTCACAGCAAGAACTAGGTAAGTGATTGATCAAATAAATGGTGTTTGATTGAATAATAGCCTAACCAAACTGATACATAAAACACACCATCATAGTCCAATGTCAACACTTTACCTTGCTCTTCATGTTTCTGCAGATTACAGACCTAGGAGGATTTTTTGTTTTTTTGACTGTCCTGTATAAAATACCTTGTTCACTTATATGTCCCAGAAATCATGTTTATTTATTTTATACTTGTGTCTCTTCTGTTTATTCATTTCATTTATTTCTTGTCTCTTACCCTTGCCTTAAGGACTTAGGGATCTTAAGGGATCATGCCTGTTCACTTCACTGCTATATCCCACATGTCTCACACTGAGCTTGCCACATATCACATAGAAGCTTAATGAATATTTATTGAATAAAATGTCTGGAAAAAATTAACATTCAAATAATTACAGTTTCCAAAGTTGTGTCCATGAGCCAGACTTCATTTTATAATTAATAAATGAGTTAATGAATTCTTTTCCTGTTTTGCTCTTACAAATTTTATTTGTAGATTTTTTTATATATTTACTGGCTATATACACACACATTTACCAACCTCCCCTGCATACACACCAAGATATATGTCTACAAAGGCAAGTTTACTAGAAAATTTAGACTTGTTTATTCCACATTATGTTATAAAATGTGATCCGTAATGTTTTAAAATTTGGGGTCATAAGTTGACTGTCTATTGCATATATTTATTTAAAATTCTGTAAATATGATGAGGGTATGCCATCTGTAAGTGTTACTAGCTTATGCCATTTTTAAAAATTATTTTCTTGTCATATCACATATCTTCCTCAATGCCCATCACCCAGTCACCCTATCCCTCCCACTCTCCACCCCTCCAGCAACCCTAAGTTTGTTTCCTGAGATTAAGAGTCTCTTATGGTTTGTCTCCCTCTTTGGGGGGGAGACAAACCTTCTCCTTCTCCTATGATCCTTTGTCTTGTTTCTCAAATTCCTCATATCATTGAGATGATATGATAATTGTCTTTCTCTGATTGACTTATTTCATTTAGCATAATAACCCTAACCCTCTAGTTCCATCTATGTCATTGCAAATGGCAAGATTCCCTTTTTGATGGCTGCATAGTATTCCATTGCATATATATATATATATATATATATATATATATATATATATATATACCACTGCTTCTTTATCCATTCATCTGTTAATGGACATCTTGGCTCTTTCCATAGTTTGGCTATCGTGGACATTGCTGCTATAAACATTGGGGTGAACATGCCCTTCAGATCACTACATTTATATCTTTAGGGTAAATACCCAGCAGTGCAATTGCTGGGTCATAGAATAGCTCTATTTTCAACTTTTTGAGGAACCTCTATACTGTTTTCCAGAGTGGCTGCACCAACTTGCATTCCCACCAGCAGTGTATGAAGGTTCCCCTTTCTCGCCAGTATCTGTTGTCTCCTGACTTCTTAATTTTAGCCATTCTGACTGGTATGAGGCAGTGTCTCACTGTGGTTTTGATTTGTATTTCCCTGACACCGAGTGATGTTAAGCACTTTTTCATATGTCTGTAGGCCATTTGGATGTCTTCTTTGGAAAAATGTCTGTTCATGTCTTCTGCTCATTTCTTGATTGGATTATTTGTTTTTTGGGTGTTGAGTTTGATAAGTTCTTTATTGATTTTGGATACTAGCCCTTTATATGATATTATGCCATTTTTTTATGTACCATGTACTTTGTTCATTTTTCTTTTTTCCTTGGCTTTACGCATTAGCCTCTGTGATTTTTCTTTACCGATATTTACCACTCTGCCCACTCCTGTTCACTCCTGGAATGTGTTCTTAGTATACTTACCCATGTTTATGTAATTATAATCAAACATATATAGGATCATATTCTATGCTGACACTTGTTTTTTCAGTAAGACCTTGTAGAATTGATCGACTGATATTGTTCTAATTCAATCTTCCTGATATTTCACATAAGAATATATGGTACAAATATACCTTCATTTTTGAACACTTTATTTATGGGCATAAACTGTATTTCCACATCTTAGCCCTACAATCAGTTCTTTAATACACATCCTGGAAATTTTCATTACTTCTATTTCAATGGGAAATAACCAGGAGAATGAGTGAATGTCACAAGTAGCTTTCCAAACAAGCTTTATGAATTCACATTCTTACTGACAATGATCTCTAAATTTTTGCCATAAGTAGATTTTGTAGCTCTTTTAATTTTTGTGAGTCTGATTAAATTGATTTGTTTTGAACATTTGGATTTGTTTAGCAATTCTATTCATATCATTTAATATTTAATCATCCAGTTGTAAATACAAATAAGTCTAAATGTTTTTCATTAAAAAGATGCCTTTAAAATGATATTTATTTCTGTTTAAGAATTATGCATGGTTTTTTGGCTATTGGATATGTCTCAGGAAAGACAGTGGTATTAAATTTGTCATGTCCCTTAAAGAGTGTCCTAGTCCATGTTGGCATGTGTTGAAGTAAAGCAGGATAATTCATGACCTTCATAAACTTAGTTTTTGAAGCCCTAAAATTTTAGTTTACTTGAAAATCAGACTGCTTTATGTTATATTGTAAAACATACTGTGTTATTTTTTAAAAATGTGGGTCATTTTGAAATCTATAATATAGACAAAACAAATATCACATTTTGTGTGTGTGAAATAGAAACATTTCTAAGATTGAGAGAAGCCAAAATGAAAAAAAAAATGGTCACAAATGACAGTTTTCTGATTTTGTTTCTACTTTTCTTGGCAAAAGTGTATGTGCACTAATATTGAACTTTTAGTATTAGTGAATGTATATAGTGTAGGAATAATAAATTATGTGAACACTTATTTGTTTTAAAATGCATATGTGTTTAAAAATTCTTTAAACAAAGGATGACCATGTTTCTTGGTTCTGAATATAACATTATACATCAATTTCATTAGGATATATTAGCCTTATAGCTGTGTTTGAATATTCATTTATTTCCTACACTAAGTACGTTTCTCTTTTGAGTAACTTTTCAGAAGATATAATTAGAACATAGCAATGTTGAAAGTTTACATCTGAGAATGCATTTTGTTGTTAAATGAGACAGCTGTGTATTTTCTTCACTTAAAATATAAGATACATGCAAAATGTCAGTGGTCTTATAATGCTGCTTCTTTGTATCATATACCTTAAAAACAATTTTTTGAAATTTACTTATTGTATAGGAAATGGATTAGAAAACTTTGACTCAATTTACAGTGTCTCATTTCCCTTAGAAATTTCACATACACTTCAGCCACTTTTGTTGACAATAGCTGCAGTAGAGTTTCTAATTGTGTTTTGAAAATGGTTTAAGGTAATCATACAACCTGTCTGAGTTTTGCCTACCTCCCATTGCAGGGCTTATGAATTGATATGCAAATTCACTGTTGATTTTGATCTACCAGAATGGGAGAATAGGACACTGAGGATAATACAGTGGTAGAAGTTGATGTGAGATTTGGAGATGAAAATAAAGATAATAGAAAGAGGAAGTTTAGTTTTTGTGTTTGGCCCTTTCTGAGCTGTAGTTCCCAGAAACTTAAAGATGATGTGATGACCAAAGCTATCATGAGAGCCACATGAGAATACTAGGAAGGCTCTGGTTGGTGAAAATTGTGTGTCGTGAGTTATCTTTTGTGGCAGAAATAATTTGCTCATCACTATTCTGGAGTAAAAAATGTGGAACAATTATGTTTGCTTGAGTGGTTTATTGTAACTAGAAGAATTATGACAAACTTACCCATGTTAGGTTTTTTTTCCCTTAAAAATTATCTGCAGGTTAATTTTTTTAATAATATTGTCAAGTGGACCAAATGTAGCCTAAGTGTTATTTTGCTAGTTTCGGGGATACAAAATGATTAAAGTATGACCACTATCCTCAGTAAAAATGCAGTGTTTGTTAAAGGCTATTCAAAAGATAAATAAGGCCATCCAAAGGGAAAATTGAGGAATGAGGTTAAAAAAAAAAGGAAAAAAAAGGGGGAGGGAGTGCAACATTTATATTTTATATCAAAAAACAAAATGTAAAAAACAGTTTCTCATAATACATATTTAGTTATATTAAATTTAAAATAATATTCATTATTTTTTTTATAAATTTCACTACCTCAAATTTTATACTCTGAAACTTGTTAATGTGAGCGAACTGTCAATATCTCTGAGTGTGTGTTCATGAGTAAATGTATTACATAGGTAGTCTCTCATCGAGAGAGCACGTCAAAATGAAACCTTATCCAGTTGTGAAAGTTCAGGGTCTAAGATAGATGAGATCTTTTAGATAGGTGTGTCTTTTAACCCTTTTCATACCATTTTGCTTTTCTGGCAAGTTTTAAACATAGACAACTTGAAATATAACCCTGTAGGCACACATTATGTGTCATGTATATTGGTGAGTTGTTGAAAAATTTCTGTGCTTATCTGGTTCACCGTCGCTGCGGTGGATAGCTAATGCATGAATTTGTACTGACTGCATACACTGAGTTTTCTATGAGGGTGAGTAAAGAAAGACATATAATAAAGCATTTTTAGTGCTAAAATGCTACATCAGGCACCTTAATTTGCTGCAAATAAGACTAAATTAGAGTTTAAAATGAGAACATTGCCACCCTGTTCTTCTGGTAGCAGTGCAGCATCCTAACAGCATGTAAGCCATCACAAGATTTAGAGCTCAACTCAATCAGTGGCAACAAAATTAGAAATAAATAGAGGAGGATCAATACAAAGTGTTGTCTGGAATAATGAAACAGCCCTTGGCTGGAAAAATCTATTTTATTTTTCTTCTTAGCTAGGTGTTCTGGAAATATCTGACCTAGCTCAATAGAAAGCGAGTCTACTTTGTTTATAAAGACAAAGAAGAATCAATGATAAATACTATAGATTATATATAAATATAAATACATATATATGCATATATTATATATTTTTTAAGATGAACCAGAAGAATCATAGGGCATGTAGGGAAGTTTTATTTATTAAAATTAATTTAAATTGATAAAACAGCTCTAAATATGTCTACCATTTGAAATGTTATTAACCAGTCTTATTATTTTTCCTTGAATGAATTCCTTCAAGTTTCAGAGTTTATGATATTATTTTGGCAAAGTTACTTACACAAGTAGCTTCTAGTACACTTTAATATTGAGTTATGTTAGTTATATACCATGGAAAAGCAAAAAATAATAACCAAAAAATGATAACCAATCATTGTGTTCTAAGATTCTTAAAGTGCTCGTCCAGACTGTGACGTAAAGAGCTACTCTCTTAAGGAAGTGCTGGTTTCTCCTCTCACATTATGGGGGGCAAGGATACAACAGTAAGGTGGTTTGTTAGAATATCAGCACCAGCTTCATCCTGATAGGTCAGCATTGGTGTTAGTAGAAGAACCAGCCCTTTTTATGGCATAATTAGGTAGATGAAGTGTGATCTCTATTGTTGTGACTGTATGATGGAGCCTTCAAGTGGTGGATTTTTACTCTATCAGCCTTCCTCTTTGGGGGCAGAATTACTTTTCCTTTGACAACAAAAGTGGGAGCATAGTCTTACTGTCTAAACCTTAGAATTGACCAGATTGAATTTTCTTAAACCAGGAGCACAAGCCAGTTTCCATAACATTTCAAGGATGGAAAATGCATTTTCTGGTAAGCCCGTCAGAGGATGATTTTTCCTAAGAAGTTATTTCTTTCCTTTCAGTAGCTCTGTTTGAAAATGACTTATAATACATTTGGCTCTTGAATATTAATAACATATCTGACTCCTGAATATTAATTAAAATGGGAGCATCCCCATATAAATCAGAGCTATGGATAGATGAGACTGTTCTCTTAAAAATGCTCTTTGGAAGCTTGAGTTACAGTATAACCATAACCTCCAATAACTTAAATTCTATTGAGAATAAAAATCTTTTAAGTGGAGATTTTTAAAAAACACATGTGAAAAATCTTTTCAAATAAAGAGTGTATCACCAGTTGACATAAATGTCCTTCAGCTTATTTTAAGGAACATAAATGCCATATTTGTATTTTAAGAGTTTATTTGTTTTCTCATGGGAATTGATTCTTTATAAAAATGTTTTCAGGGGTGCCTGGGTGGCTCAGTTGGTTAGCCACCTTCAGCTTAGGTCATGATCTCAGGGTCCTAGGATCGAACCCTGTGTTGGGCTCCTTACTTGGCAGGGTGCCTGCTTCTCCCTCTCCCTCTGCCTGCTGCTCCGCCTGCTTGTGCTCTCTCTCACTCTCTGTCAAATAAATAAATAAAATAAAATAAAAATGTTTTCAGGGGTTCCTGGGTGGTTCAGTGGGTTAAGCCTCTGTATTTGGTTCGGGTCATGGTCTCGAGGTCCTGGGGTCAAGCCCTGCATCGGGCTTTCTGCTCAGAGGGGAGCCTGCTTCCCTCTCTCTCTCTGCCTGCCTCTCTTCCTACTTGTGATCTCTGTCTGTCAAATAAATAAATAAAACCTTTAAAACAAAATGTTTTCATCCTACAGCTTTATTTCAATTCAGACACTTGTAATTATAATCTTTATTGATCATCTAACAAATAGGTTGCCTATTAAAGTATAATACCCACACATAGAGTACAACCAAAACACTCCAAAAAGGTAACCCCTATTATTCAAGATGTTCAAGTGTAAAATTTTAACAAATTTAGAGTGAATTTTAGAACTCTTTCCAATTGTTTTTTTTCTTAGTTTCATTTCTTTGTTTTCTTTATATATAAAAGTGAGATGTAAGAAATATAATTCCTGGGTGGCTCAGTTGGTTAAGCATCTGACTTCAGCTTAGTTCATGATCTCAGGGTCCTGGGATAGGGCCCCATATCATGGTCCTTGCTCAGCTGGGGGTGTGGAAGTGGGGGGACAGTGTGAGGTAGTCTGCTTCTCCCTCTGCCCCTCCCCCTGCTCATGCTCTCTTTCTCTGTCTCTCAAATAGATAAAATCTTTTAAAAAAAGAAAAGAAATAAATATAATTTTTCCTTAATTTTTAACACCATATACAGATTATACTGTAATACTTCACTTGTCTTTTCATTACTTTCTTACTAGAAATCCAGTAAGATTACATTTTAAAAAATATAAAACCTCAGATAACTTTATTTAAATATTATATTCAGAGTGATTATACTGAAATGCTGACTACTTTAATGCCACTTTAAATTGGCTTCCTTTTATAGTATGTGATTTTTTAAAGTGTTCATAGAAAAATTAACAGTAAAATGTGTTTTTAAGACTACAACAGTCTCTTCTATCATTAGTTCTTATTTATGCATACAAATTCAAATGAGCTTATAATTTAGCTAATCTACCAAAAACAGATGTGTAATAAGTGATTTCAGAAAATAAACACTTTCCCACTTTAATAGCTTGAAATAATATAATCAACAAGATTGAATCAATCCTCTCCTTAGGCTGTAGTGTCTATGATAGAGGAAGAATGCACCATCTAATTACCACCTTAGACCTTTGAATGTTGAGGGAATGTCATTGGTATACCTCAAATGTGGATGATAATGGGAAAACTGCTCAGATTTTTGTCCCTTTGAGTTGACACCTGGGACATCACTTCTATCTTAGCTATTCAGAATTAGGTCACTGCTTGTTATCAGAATTCTTACATACCATTTGCAGGAAATTAATTTTAACAAATAAAACAGCATTACCCAAAATCTTTATGAGTACCCTGAAAACATGTAAAATGAAATTGAAAAGTAGATTTTGTGTCCTAGCCAGGATGTTATAATCCAGATGTACCTTTAAATGCTCACCTAATTGGGTCCTAAGAGTCAGGAGAGGTTAAGCACTAAACAAAATTAAAGTGAAGGGAAAAGGTATTTTCTTGCCGGTACCTTTATTTTATTTTATTTTATTTTATCTCTTTTCCATTCTTTCCTTGTAAAAGAAGGAATAGACATTTTTCTACCCTGTTGCACATTTTAGGGTGAATGTAGCTGCAGTTATGTGACTCCATTTTTCCCTTTCTAAATACACATCACTTTTCATCAAACATTAATTCTGTTTTTCTTTTTTAGTGAAAAAAATCAGATATAAGATGAGACCATTGAAGTTCCTTGTAATATACCTAACAATCATAGTAATAACACTATGCTCTCAATAACAGAATGAATACATTGGAAATAATGAGCTAGAAGACCAAAATGAGGATTTTTTAACCCAATGAGCCACCCAGGTACCCCCCCAAGATGAGGATTTTTAAAATAAAAATTTGGTAAAATTTAAGACAGAAATGAAAGAGAAATAAAATAGATGATACAAATGTAAGCTAAATGAGAATAAAAAGAAAAAAAAAGTTATCAAAGAAACAATAAAAAATGTTTTCCACAAATGAAGAAAAATGTTTTAGTTAGAAATTACCATCCAAGTACTGAACAGAATGAATATAAAAACATAAGTACACAATGCTAAAATTTCTACAAAAAACACCCTAAAAACAAGCATACACATACATAATTTTGTGTGTACATACTTAAGTGATAGATGGTGAAATTACAAAGGTATGAGAATAAAAATATCCATAGCCAACTCATGCACAATGCTTGTAGAAAGAATCATAGAAGCAATGATGAAATCATCATTCATTCATCAACAAGTTTAATGGAACAACTACTATTTTTTTTAATCATGGTTCCAGTTGCTTGACACATATCCATGAAGAAAACATAAAAATATTCCTACCTGCCCTCTGTCATCAATGATTTTTGAATCTAAGTGCCAATGGCCAAATGAATATTCAGGTGGAAGGGAAAAGAAATACTTTTTAATATTCAGAGATTGCAGAGATATATCAACTAACTACAGGCTAAGTTGAAAGAATTATTAGAAAATGTTAAACATTTAAAAATTAACCACAAAAAAGTTAAAGAGTGAGAAATGAATAAACATTTAGAATATCTTCTTAAATTGACATGTATTCGTGTTTTTTAAGAATAAAAGAATTATCTAGCTGTTACTATGGGCAAGTTACAGCAAATTCTGTGTTCTTTTGCTGCAAAGGAAATACAAATATGGCAGTAGGTAATGAAAACATAAGGCTTATCAAATTTATCAAGAACTGTATTCATCTAAAATACTTACATGCTGGGGCGCCTGGGTGGCTCAGCAGATTAAAGCATCTGCCTTTGGCTCAGGTTATGATCCCAGGGTCCTGGGATTGAGCCCCACATTGGGCTCTCTGCTCGGCAGGGAGCCTGCTTCCGCCTTTTTCTCTCTCTGTCTGCCTCTCTGCCTACTTGCGATCTCTGTCTGTCAAATAAATAAATAAAATCTTTAAAATAAAATAAAATAAAATACTTGCATGCTGTATTCATTAAAAAGTACTACAGATGGGGCACCTGGGTGGCTCAGTGGGTTAGGGCCTCTGCCTTCGGCTCAGGTCATGGTCCCAGTGTCCTGGGATCGAGCCCCACATTGGGCTCTCTGCTCTGTAGGGAGCCTGCTTCCACCTCTCTCTCTATCTGTCTGCCTCTCTGCCTACTTGTGATCTCTGTCTGTCAAATAAATAAATAAAATCTTAAAAAAAAAAAAAAGTGCTACAGACCAAACCCACTTATGAATATTTATGTGGAAATCTTTTTTTTTTTTTTTTGAAATATTTTATTTATTTATTTGACAGAGAGAGATCACAAGTAGGCAGAGAGGCAGGCAGAGAGAAGCAGGCTCCCTGCTGAGCAGAGAGCCTCATGCGGGGCTCAATCCCAGGACCCCAAGATCATGACCCGAACCGAAGGCAGAGGGTTAACCCAGTGAGCCACCCAGGTGCCCCTTTATGTGGAAATTTTATATAAAGTATTATCGAACCAAAGACAACATCTTACAAACTATTTTAAAATGGGATTTATTTCAGAATTCATGGATATCCATTTTATATATAGATATATATACACATACATATATATAAAATCCATTAATATATCTATTACATAATACATTAATTTATATTGTTGCCCAACAAATTATCAATAAGCTTAGCATACTAAAACAGTAAGCATTTATTACCTCACAGTTTTCATGACTCAGAAGTTCAAGCACAGCTTAACTGGTTCATCCGCTCACGGTCTCTCCAGGCTACAATCAAAATGTCTCCTCTGAGGTCTTGGTTCTCTCTCAAGATCAATTGGCATTATTCACTTCCTTACATTGGTAGAACTGAGGTTCTCTGTACCAAGAGGCCACCTGTTCCCCTTTTGCAGTTCGGAAGAAGTTTCTTCATGGCCAGAAGGTGATTTCTGACTTCTGTTTCTTACTCATAGATCTGGTTTTAAGGGGCTAACCTAATTAGATCAGACCCACCCAATATAATCTCCCTTTTATATTAACTTAAAGAAAATTAAGGGCTTGTATTATATCTGCAAAAAAATTTTTTAATTCCATGCAATGTAATATGATCACAAGTCTAATATCCTGTTACCTTTGCCATTTTCTTTTGTTTAGAATGAGGTTACAGATCCTGCATACACTCTATGTTGAAGGGCATGGGTCATTATGGATAATCAACTAAGAGCATGGAAGCATTATGGATAATTCTAGAATTATTCTACAATATAATAATGTTATATATTTTAACTATATATATATATATATAAAACCATTATATAATAGAAATAAGAATCCATTAATATCTCTATTGAGCCATTCCTTTGCCCGTTACGATATTTTAATAGAAGGAAAGAAAAATAACATATCACCTCTGTAGATTCTTAATAGTTGTTTAACAAAATACTACTCTCTTTTTTTAAAATGACAATCAGCAATTTCGGAATCAGTGCATTTAACGTGTTAGAATTAATATACCTGAGCACTAGAGCCAGACAATGGAGAAATTCTAAGTGGTTTTCTACTTAGAAATTTTAAAAAGAATATCTTTTATCTTCTCTACTACTTAACTAACATTGTGTTAGGAGAAAATTCTCCGTGGTCTTTCTTCAGGTCTCAATTTTTGTTCTAGAATGTGTCTCATTTATGTTTGTATAAGTAAACAGTCTTAAGAGTAGGAACATAATGGCTCTCTGCCCCACCAGGACAGACTTGTTTACTAACCAGAGTAGTAAGGATAATATGTGTCTTTTTCTTTGGCACAAAGGTTGAACAGATTTACTTGTTTCTTCTTTATATGATTTGGGATATCCTAAATTGGGAGTTTATCACTTTGTTACAAATCCACTATGTGAACAGTATCTACGTAGGCTATTTCACATCACCCTTGTGTAGAACTTGTAGGGCAAGGAGAACAAATAAAACTATGAAATTTTGCTGTGATAAAATCCTTTGTCTCAGGTCTCTGTCAGCATCCCTGGAATTACGGCAGTCTAGTTTGTTAGCTTGCAAATAGGGTAACATATCAGACCCTTCAAAGTTCATGACATACAGTTTTGGAGACGTTAGTTATTGCCATAAGTTGAGACAAAGCAATGAACAGGATCAGAATTAGAAAAAAAAATATTGCTATTTGCTTATAACTGGAATACACATCTTGGAATCCCCACAAAGTCAATTACAAAATGAAAAAAAAAAAAAAAAACAACTGTTAAGCTAATAAGTCAGACAGAGAAAGATAAATACCATATGATCTCACTTATGTATGGAATCTAAACAAAACAAAGAATAAAGATCATGGATATAGAGAACAGACTGGTGGTTGCTAGAGGCAGTTGGTGGAGGGTGGGGGAAATGAGTGAAGGACATCAAGAGATACAGACTTCTACTTATAAAATAGAAAAGTCATGGGGATGAAATGTAAAGCATGTGACTACAGTTAGTAACACTGTAATGCATATTTGAAAGTTGGTAAGAGAGTAGGTCTTAAAAGTTTTCATCACACAAAAAATATAACTGTGTACAGTGACAAGTATTAATTAGACTTATTTTGATCATTTTACAATATATACAAATATCAGCTCATGTTGTATACTTAAGACTAATGTTATATCAATTATACTTCTATTAAAAAATATTAGGGGCGGGGGCGCCTGGGTGGCTCAGTGGGTTAAGCCTGCCTTCAGCTCGGGTCATGATCTCAGGGTCCTGGGATCAAGCCCCGCATCGGGCTCTCTGCTCGGCAGGGAGCCTGCTTTCTCCTCTCTCTCTCTCTCTCTCTGCCTGCCTCTCTGCCTACTGTGATCTCTCTCTGTCAAATAAATAAATAATTAAAAAAAAAATATTAGGGGCGCCTGGATGGCTCAGTTGGTTAAGTGTCTGCCTTCAGCTAAGGTCATGATCTCAGGGTTCTGGGATGGAGCCCTGCATCAGGCTCTCTGTTCAGCAGGAAGCGTGCTTCCTCCTCTCCCTGTGGCTCCCTCCCCCTCTTCCTGCCACTCCCCCTGTTTGTGCTCTCTCTCTCTGCCAAATAAATAAAATATTAACAACAACAACAACAACAATAATAATAAATACCTGTTTTTTCAACCAACATACTGAAAACAAATAATCTTCATTGATTAATATGAGCAAAAAAACAAAAACAAAAACAAAACAAAACAACAACAACAAAAAAACAAACCAAAATGAAAAAGAGGAAATACTGAAAGAGAAGATATTTTGATAGCAAAAATGGAATATTCTTAAGCACAAACTTAAAGTAATACTAGAAAACCAATACAAATAACTGAAACACAGAAAATATAGACTTAAAGATAGAAAAAAATCATTTACTTGGATAGGAAAACTCAAAACCAAACCCTCCAAATTCAGTTATTCCCCAATTACTTTATAAATGTTTAAAAATTTCAATTAAAATAGGATCAAGTCCGTGTTTCCAGCCCTGGGCTAGGTACATTGGTTAGAAAATTCACTCTGAATAACAAATAACTGAGATTACCCAGAAACCCCCAAATAAGACAACAATGGAGAATGGCACATCAACAGATTAATGGAAACAGTCCATAGTAAATGTAATGCCATACTTACTCCTTCTACAGTGGCCTGCTGTATTGTGTATTACAGCACACAGTGGCAAGTGGAAGCTGTTTTCTGGTATACTTGCATTTGTACACATATATCCTCTTTCCCTCTCTCTCTGGAGGAGAATCAAATATTTGATGACATATGTATTTGTTTCTATTTATTTTGTTCCTTTTATAGCTAATTTTAAAGGTCATGGCCAGACCTCTGAGGTTTTTCTTGAATTCTATTTTTCTTTGACTTTAGTGAAACATATCTTATGTATTTGTCTTCCTGAGATTTTTATTGTTGCTTTCCCGTGTTTATGGTCCCCAAGTTGTTCTGTGGAAGTCTTTCCTTTTTTACTAGTTTACTTATTTTTAAATGGCAGTACCCGTAGACCCTTGCTATTATTTTCACCTCAAATATCACAAAAACATTGTCAGAATAATCATTTTTATGGTAAGGTAGTGTTTCAGTCTTTCATTTTCAAGTTGAACACATATTGATCTGCAATTTCTGAATTATAGAAGGAGATTAAAGAGCATAAAATGTGCTACTTAAACAGTATTAAACTTTTCTGACAGTTTATTCAAAAAACAATAATTTGTCATGAATTCATTTTTCTAAAGTGATCTTTAATCTTTCATATATTTTCATACTGTCAAATCCTCCCTTCTGTTTTTTAAACAGTGCCTAAATGTCTTCTCAGGAAAGAAAGTAAAACTTCTTTACCATCAGAAATGAAGTTGGGCTTATCCACTATTAACATTTTTTGAGTATCTCCAACATGCCAGACACATGTCAACAAGTGGGTATAAGAAAGGGTTAAAAGTGCCTTTGATCAGTTTGACTTTGGATGGAAAAAAATAGTGTGAAAAGCAATACACTTGGTATTCAGTGTCAGAATACCAGAGGTACTGAATTACTAAGAGAGAGGGACTTCTTTTTTCAGTAGCTGTCAAAGGTAAATAAATGTTACCTGGCAGCAATGGCTTTCCTTCTCTTGTCTTTTGCCCTTCCCTTTTGCTTTCCCTGCCCTTGCACTCTGGCGGTTGCTTGAGGAAGTTCATTTTGTTTCTTCGGAAGGCTTTTGGGTGCCCCCCTTGCCTTCTATACTCTCTTGTTCAGCCATGCATTATGTATCATGCTGTTTTAAATGCTTATGTTAATTTACAATGTCTTCAAATTCTTTCTGATAGTTTGTTGACTGATAACGTTAACTTACCCTCTGACTTTCTTTATATAAACTTACCAGTTTGTTTTGACATAGACTTGCATTGCATTGCTTATTTTGACTTTTTTGGTGCCTGTTTACAACTTTTATCTTTACTTACTTAAGTGATGTCCCAATTCTCTCCTCGTTTGACCATTCAGAGTAACTTGGTAGTTAGAGATAAGATATACTTTAGTTACCCCTTATCTGCTAATAAATATAGTTTGTTCATTTGTTCACTATATATATTGGGCAACTTTGTGCACATTATAGGCTCTGGCGCAGCTTGTTTTGATGGAGTTACCTATTAAACATGATAAAATTATGATCCTCATAAGATTAAGCTCTCCTTGGTGGGGAGAACAATGACAATAAAACTAAAGAAAAAATAATTTACAATAGTGTTAAGTTCAATATTATAGTGTAAGGCAGGATGAAGGGACAGAGAATGATGGAAATGAGAACAAGCTTATCATTTATAGAGAATAGTCAGGTGATGCCTCTCTAAAGAGCAGCTTGCCCCAGATGGACGAAGAGCAACCATTCATGCAAAGAGATGTATCCAATCAGATTGAAGAGCATTGCGGCAGAAGGGAGAATAAGAACGAAAGCTCTGAGGTAGAAAAGAGGGCAGGTGTTTGTAGTAATGAAAGGAGGGGTTAAATATAGAATGGCAAACAGAAAGGGTCTCAAAATGAGCCATATATAATATTCAAAGGAATAATAGAATTAACCTTATTTAAACCTCATGTTTTATAAAAGTGGAGAGAAGCACAGTTAAAGGTTTACATAGATCATACAGTAAGGAAGCATTAGCATCATCCCTAGAATTCCAGCCTCTCATATCTAGGCCAGTGTTTTCTTAGGAAAGATAGTTGTTTTTATTCCTAGTATTATTTTTTTGTATCTCCGTTGAATATTTTATTATTTTTGACAAAAAAACCTGACTAGTTGTAAAGAGCAGTAGATGAAATAGAGGGGATGAATATTTCATTTTAACATCATAAACTCAAGCTTTTTTTTTTTAGTGTGCTTCTATTTTCAAAAGAAAAGTTTTTTGAGATTTAAAAAACATATGGCAATATTATTTTCTATGTGAATAAAAACATTGTAGTGAAGAGTGCTGGAAACTCTTGCCATTTAAGGCAGTATTTGTTATACATATCATAAGGGAAATGTAGAGATTACTATAATTTTCACTTGCATGAAATTCCTTCATGAGAGCCAAGAGCAGAAATACTTATTATTTACATTTACTATTATTTATAGAGGGTTTTGGAACACACATGAGTGATTCTATGATAATAAACATACATCAATGTGGGTATTTAAATATTGGGTTAAAACTTGTTCTCATTACTGGCTTCTAGGTCTAAACCAGAGGAGCTCTAAATGATACTGATGTCTTGGCATCATACCTGACCAAATAAATGAGAACCTCTGGAATTGCAATCAAGGTATCAATATTTTTAAAGTTTTTTTGGTGAGTCTAATGCACACCTGGGATTGAGAAGCCCTGAGTTATAATAAAGAAGAAGATACTAATGTGACATACAAATACTGTTCAAAAAAAAGGGTGACATCTTCAGATATTCAACTGATATTTACAGTTACTTTCCTTTATGAAGTTCTTTTCAGCTAATATATTTGATGGCTTGTAAGGAGTTGCAACATCAAGTTATCAAATTAATGATGTGTCATCACCTGCTAACGTGAAATAGGTGTTATGTTTCTAACAGCAGATGTTAGATTAATGTCATTTTAGTCACAAGAAGTTCAAAATCAATTTCAATGCTAATCAACAGTTGAAAGAATAGATTAGTAATGCAGTGAATGCCATTACCCTTTCAAGCATTTCTTTTATGCAATACTCCCTGCTGAAGTGAATAAGGTTGTGAGCCTATGATACCATAAAGCAAAGGTATCAGATTAAAGGAAAGAAAGAAAAAAGATCCTGGAGAAGAAAATGTTAAGTAAAAAAAAAAAATCCTTATTAAACTTGGTTTTGCCTACAATAGACTATCAGTAATAGAGTGAATATCTTAATATTTAAAATAACAATCTCTCCCAAATTAAAAAAATGATTTGTATGATTTTGGAGATTTTTATGTTAAATCATTTTAATTTTAATATAATTCCTAACTCAAAATTGTTATTTTTATCTCTACTAGATGATACTATTTTAGGCTGGTATTATTATATTTGCTCCACTGTATTACTAAAGTAACCTAATCAGTAGAAGGCAGCATCACAGTAATATTCCTCAGAGAAAATATGATCTTGTTATTCTAATCCAGTGATAATTTATAAAGGACCCAAAGCACATTTTCTTTTATTATAGATCTCTTATTCATTTTTAGTGTAAGTTTGAATGATATTCTGTAACTACAGTTATGTTGTACATACAACCATATTACCTATGGAGAGAAATTCAGATCAACATGAGATTCTCAGTTAAAGAAAGTTATTTAAAAATTTGAGGATGAAATCTTTTTGCATGTCATTTCTCTACTGTAGGAAGGTTTAGCAGAAAAAAAGGTAAAAATATTTTTTAACTTTCTCATTTTGCTTAGAATTCTAGTATAAAGCCATGAGTTGTATATGATAAATTTAAATATAGATTAGAAATTGTACTGGCAAGCAAAATGATTTGTATTTTTCAAAGTCAGAATATATTGAGGGTATTAGCTGTATAGATATGCATAGTAGAGGAAGTGTAGCATATTCCCTCACATCAGCAATATGTTCATACCACATTAAACTAGGGATACTACCTTGCTAGTACTGGGTTCTCGATTCATTTCCCATAATATGTATTCACTTTTGAGCAGTTCCTCCTTATTATGATCATTGTGCAAATAAGAGCCAAATAAGTGTATAATTGAAAGGAATTATCAAGCACTCTCAATCCATTTTCAGTTTGAAACATTGGATCATACGATGGCCATGAACTTGTTTTAATCATTGTGGCAAGGCTAGATTTTTTTATCTCACAGATTTCTTCACTAAAAAGTTCACATTTTTATTATTTAATTTTTGACTGAATATCAGCATCTTTTCCATCTTAATACCTAAATTTATCGACTCTCTGTATTCCTTTTTATTTTTAGTTGCAGAAAGACATTTTCTTTGAGTTTCTTATAGAGCCTTGTCAAATACAACTAGGCAAAAAGCACACGATACCAACAAGCTATTTTTAATATCCCATCACCCACTATGCTAGGGTAAATTACCTATATTATGTATCTTCCAACTTACTGCAGGTATATTGTATTTTTTCATTATTCTATTAATGTGGGTACTGTCCCATACTATGATAACTTATTTTTCTCACTCCAGATGCCTGACCCCTAAAAACAATGCCACAGATAATAGATTTTAATTTTTGAGGTAACATTTCTCTCATTGGTACCGATTTCTCTCTAAGACTGGATGGGTTAAATGATGCTATTTTAAAAACACCAGAAAAATCACCATTTAAAAAAAATTAATAGACTTTGCTTTTTAAAGCAGTTTTAGATCTACAGAAAACTTTTAACAGAATATATAGAAAGTTCTCATATGTCCCCCCTCCCTCACCCAGAATTTATCTTATTAACATCTTCTCTTAGTGTTGTACATTTATTATAACTGGTGAAGTAATATTGATATATTAATTAAAATCTATAGTTCACACTGGGATTCAGATTTTAATTTGTATAGTTCTCTGGGTTTTGAAAAATGTATAATGAAATGTATCTGTCATTATAGTATCATATAGTACTTTCACTGCCCTAAAAACTCTCTGCATTCCATCTATTCATTTTCCTGCTTCCACTCATGTTCCTGGCAACCACTGATCTTTCGACCGTCTCTATAGTTTTGCATTTTCCAGATGGCCACATAATTGGAATCATACAGAACGCAGCCTTTTCAGATTGTCTTCTTTGATGTAGCAATATGCACTTAAAGTTTCTCCAGTGTGTTTTCATGGATTGGGAGTTTATTTCATTTTAATCATTGAATACTAGTCCATTGTATTGATGTACCATAATTTGACCATTCACCTTTTGAAGGATATCTTGGTTGGTCCCACGTTTTGTCAATTATGAATAAAGATGCTTTAAACAATTCAGGGCAGGCTTTTATGTGGACACAAGTTTTTTTTTTTTTTGGTCAGAGAGAGAGGGAGAGAGAGCCAGCACAGGCAGACAGAATGGCAGGCAGAGGCAGAGGGAGAAGCAGGCTCCCCGCCAAGCAAGGAGCCCGATGCGGGACTCGATCCCAGGACGCTGGGATCATGACCTGAGCCGAAGGCAGCTGCTTAACCAACTGAGCCACCCAGGCGTCCCTGGACACAAGTTTTTAACTCATTTGGGCAAATAACGGAGTGTGATTGCTGAATGATACAAGACTGTTCAGCTTTGTAAGAAACTATCTTCCAAACTGTCTGTGCATTTTTGTATTCCCACCAGCAATGCATGAAATTTCCTGTTGCTCCACATCCTGGCAGTACTTGATATTGTTAATGTTTTGGATTTCAGCCGTCCTAACAAATGTGCAGTGATATCATTACTGTTTTAATTTGCAAATCCCTGATGGCATATGATGTTAAACTTCTTTTAATATCCTTATTTGACCTCTGTATATCTTCTTTGGTGAGGTGTGTATTCTCTTATCTTTTGCCCGTTATTATTTGCTTTCTTACTGTTGAGCTTTAAAAGTTCTTTGTATGTTTAGATGCAAGTCCTTTATCAGGTATGTTTTGCAAATATTTTCTCCCAGTTTGTGGCTTTTCTATGAATTCTCTTAACAGGGTATCTGCAGAGAGGAAGATTTTACTTTTAATAAGGACCCACTTGTTAATTGTTTCTTCCATTTATGGTGCTTCTGATGTTGTATATAAAAAGTTGTCTCCAAACTCAAGATCACCTAGATTTTCTGTGTTCTTGGAAATTTAGATTTTTACATTTTAATTTTAAGTCTGTGATCTATTTTGAGATAACTTTTATAAAATGCGTGAGGTCTGTTTCTATATTTTTTTTCTTTTTGTGTATATCCAGTTGTTCTATTATCATTTTTCTTTTTGGACTCCTTTTTCCATTGGATTGTTTTTCTTCCTCGTCAAAAATAATTTGACTATATTTATTAGATCTATTCCTGGGCTCTGTATTATGTTCCATTGATCTATTTGTCTATTCCTTCTCCAATACCACAGTATCTTCATTACTATAACCTTCCAGAAAGTCTCAAAGTTGGGTACTGTCATTCCTCTGATTTGGTTCTTCAGTATTATGTTGGCTACTCTGGATTTTTGGCCTTTTTCTGTAACTTTAGAATCAGTTTGTTGATAGCCTCAAAATATTGTTTGCTGAAATTTTGATTTTAATTGCAATGAATCTGTAGACCATATTGGGAAGAACTGATGTCTTAACAATATTGAGACTTTCTATCTATGAACATCAAACATCTCTATTTGTTTAGACTTTCTTTGATTTCCTTCATCAGAATGTTGTATTTGCTGTGTTCTGAATGTATGATAATCCCGTAATTCAGATGCTGAAATTTAACTTCCAAAGTTGATGGTTTTAGTAGGTTGGGTCTTTGGAAGCTGGCCAAGCCATCAGGGTGGAGCTCTTATAAATGAAAATAGGGCGTTTACAAAAGAAATTCCAAGCTTTTGCACAGTAGAGAAAATAGTGGACAAAACCAAAAGACAAACAACAGAATGGGAGAAGATATTTGCAAATGTATTATCAGATTAAGGGTAGTATCCAAAATCTATAAAGAACTTATCAAACTCAACATCCAAAGAACAAATAATCCAATCAAGAAATGGGCAGAAGACATGAACAGACATTTCTCCAAAGAAGACATCCAGATGGCCAATAGACACATGAAAAGATGCTCAACATCACTTGGCATCAGGGGATTACAAATCAAAACCACAATGCGATACCACCTCACACCAGTCAGAATGGCTAAAATTAACAGGTCAGGACATGACAGATGTTGGCAAGGATGTGAAGAAAGGGAAACCTTCTTACACTGTTGGTGGAAATGCAAGCTGGTACAACCACTCTGGAAAACAGTGTGGAGGTTCCACCAAAAGTTGAAAATAGAGCTACCCTATAACCCAGCAATTGCACTACTGGGTATTTACGCTAAAGATACAAATGTAGTGACCTGAAGGGGCATGTGCACCCAAATGTTTATAGCAGCAATGTCTACAATAGCCAACCTATTGAAAGAGAGCAGATGTCCATCAACCTATGAATGGATAAAAATGTGGTATGTGTGTATACACACACACACACACACACACATAATAGGATACTACTCAGCCATTAAAACAAAACAAAACAAAACAAAACAAAACAAAAACTTGCCACTTGTGACAACATGGCTAGAACTAGAGGGTGTTATGCTAACGAAATAAGTAATTCAGTAAAAGATAATTATCATATGATCTCACTGATATGTGGAATTTAAGAAACAAAACAGAGGATCATAGGGCAAGAGAGGAAAAACAAGATGAAACCATAGAGGGAGACAAACCATAAGAGATTCTTAAACATGGGAAACAAACAGGGTTGCTGAAGGGGAGGGAGGTAGGGGATGGGGTAATTAGGTGATGGACATTAAGGAGGGTATGTGATGTAATGAGTGGTGGGTATTACATGTAAGTGGTGAATCACTGACCTCTAGCTCTGAAACAAATAATATACTATATGTTAATTAATTAAATTTAAATTAAAAAATGGAATAAATAAATAAATAAATAAATAAGAAATTCCAAAGAGCTCCCTTACTGCTCCTTATACCCTGTGAGGACATAGTGAGAAGTCTATCATTAAGAAGAAAGCCATCACTTTACCATGCTGGTACCTTAATCTCAGATTCCCAGCTTCTAAACCTATAATAAAGTTCTGTGATATATTTTGTTATAGCAACCTGAATATACTAAAATAATAATTTTCTTGATATCATTCTGGTACATATTTTGTGAGATGGGTACCTAAGCATTTGAATTTTTTTTTTTTTAAGATTTTATCTATTTACTTGACAGAGATCACAAGCAGGCAGAGGCAGGCAGAGAGTGGGGGGAAGCAGGCTCCCCGCCGAGCAGAGAGCCCGATGTGGGGCTTGATCCCAGGACCCTGGGATCATGACCCGAGCCAAAGGCAGAGGCTCAACCCACTGAGCCACCCAGGCACCCCAGCATTTGAATTTTTTGTTGTAAATATAAATAGCAGTATGTTTTTAGTTTCAAGCTGGTATATGGAAAGGCAATTAGCCTTGTATCTTGCAAACTTGCTATCATTGCTTATTAGTCCCATTTCTTTGGGACTTTGGGATTTCCTATATAAACACTCCTATCATCTGTGAACAAAGACAGTTTTACCTCTTCTTTCCCGATCTATAAGCCTGTATGTCCCCCCACCCCTTTTCTTTAAACTTTGTCACATTAGCTAGGACTTCCAGTTCAATGTTGATAGAAGTGTTGTGAGGGTACATTCATACCTTCTCCGAATCTCAGTGTGAAAACATTCAGTTTCTCACTATTGAATATGATGCTAGTTGTAAGGCTTTTGGAGATGTTCTTTATTAAGTTGAGAAAGTTTTCCTCCATTTCTTGTTTGCTGATAGTTTTTATCATGGATCAGTGTTGATTTTTGTCACATGCTTTTTAAAAATCTACTGGTATGGGCATGTCATTTTTCTTCTTGAGACTTCTTAAATTTTTTTAACAGAAAAGTATATAAAGTTTATTAAATTTTTGTAACACACAGGCACATTGTCTTCATAAGACAATGAAGGCCTAAAGAAATGACTAAAACAGGAAGTTGTTATACCTTTTAAATAAAGAAACAATAAATTGATGAAAAATTGACAAGACAAAGCAGTTCGGGCTAGAAGTGTTAAATGGTGAAAAAGTAACTAGGAAGGTAAGTGTTCATTTAACAAGTTTTGTTTGTCCAGATTTATCTTCTCCAGCCAATTGATATGATGGGTTCCAATAATTAATTTTTAAATACTGAACCAAACTTGCATACCTGGAATAAATCCCACTTATTTATAGTGTATAATATTTATTATATACTTCTGGGATTTTTTTCTAATATTTTGTTGAGGATTTTTGACATATTTTTATGAAAAATAGTGGTATGTAATATTTCTTTCTTGTAATATCTTTGTCTAGTATTCCTATTAGATTAACATTAACTTCGTAGTATGAGTTAGAAAGTATCCCTTCTGCTTCTATTTTCTCAAAGTGGTTGTAGAAAATTAGTGTCATTTCTTCATTAGAATTCACTAGTAAAGGCTTTTTGTTTTGGTTATTAATTATTGAATCAGTTTTTTTTAGTAGATGCAGGCCTGTTTACATGATCTGTTTCTTCTTGTGTGTTTTTGTAGATTGTGCCTTTTAAGGAATTATTTCATCAAATTTATCAATATTGTGGGCATAGAGTGGTCTGTAATATTCCTTTCTTATTCTTTTAATATCTATGTGTTCAATAGTGAACACATAGATAGACCCTCTTTAGTCTCTGATAATTTGTGTTTTTTTTTCTTTCTTTTTCTTCATTAGTCTGGTTAGAAGTTATCAATTTTGTATCAAATAACTAGCTTTAAGTTTTGTCAATTTCCTTCTATTGATTACCTCTTTAATTTCATAGATTTCTGGTCTATATTATTTCTTTATATCTGGTTTACTTGGAATTTGATTTCACCTTTTTAAAGTTATTTTTATTTTAAGGTATAAGGTTAAATTATTGATATTCAGTCTCTCTTTTCTAATACACAATGAATGTTATAAATTTTCTTCTAAGTAATGTTTTCTTTGCATCCCACAAATTTTGATAAGATTTATTTTAATTTTCATTCAATTCAAACTTTTTAAATTTCTTTAACCCATGTGTTATGGAGAAGTATTATTTAACCTACAAATTTTCCAGTATTTTTCTCTTACTGATTTCTAGCTTAAGTTCAATACGATCTATGAGCAAACTGTATGATTTCTATTCTTTCAAATTTATTAAAAGGTATGACTCCGAATTTGGTTTATCTTGGTGAATGGTCCACATGAGCTTGAGAAAATGTGTCTTATGCTGTTTCTGAAAGAGGTAGTCTTCAATTAGATTTAGTTGATGATGGTATTGTCTATTTGAACTCAATCCTTACTGATTTACTGCCTGTTGAATCTGAATTTACTGAGAGATTGGTACCGAACTCACCAACTGTGAAAACATTCTTGATCTCATACATTTTTATGCTCTGCTTTTAGGCTCATTATGAGTCTTTAGGTCTTTTTGGTACTTAACCCCTTTATATTATGCAAGCCCCATTCTATATCTGGTAATTTTCCTTGCCATGAAGTTGGAGTTGTCTGACGTGAATATATTTTCTATAGATTTCCTTTGATTAGTCTTAGTATGGTATATTTTTCTCTATTCCTTTACTTTTTATCTACTTTAGTTCTTTTATTAAGGTAGATTTCTCTCCCCCCCCCCCATTATCTTGAGTTATATTCAGTGCCTTTCACTGAGACTGATAACACAGATTCTGGTAGCTAAGCATTTATACCTTTACATAACATCTTTAAATCTTCAAGGCTTGACATTTACTCTCTTCATTTTTTTTTCAGTTTTTAAAATTATTATTATGTTCAATTAGCCAGCATATAGTACATCATTAGTTTTTGATGTAGTATCAGTGATTCATTAGTTGCATATAACATCCAGTGCTCATCACCACATGTGCCTTCCTGGTTACCATCACCTGGTTACCTCATCCCCTTACCTCTCCCCCTCTGTAACCTTCAGTTTGTTTTCTGGAGTCCAGAATCTCTCATGGTTTGTCTCCCTTTCTGATTTCTTCCCATTCAGTTTTCTCTCCCCTCCCTTGTGGTCCTCAGTGCTATTCCTTATATTTCACATATGAGTGAAACCATATGTTAATTGTCTTTCTCTGCTTGACTTATTTCACTTAGCTTTATCCCCTCTAGTTCCATCCATGTTGATGCAAATGGTGGGTATTCATCCTTTCTGAAGGTTGAGTAATATTCCATTGTATATATGAACCACATCTTTTTTTTTTTTTTTTAAGATTTTATTTATTTATTTGACAGAGAGAGATCACAAGTAGACAGAGAGGCAGGCAGAGAGAGAGGAGGAAGCATATGAACCACATCTTTATCCATTCATCTGTTGAAGGGCATCTTGGCTCCTTCCACAGTTTGGCTATTGTGGACATTGCTGCAATGAACATTGTGGTGCCTGTGCCCCTTCTTTTTACTATGTTTGTATCTTTGGGGTAAATACCTAGTAGTGCAATTGTTGGTCTTGGGGTAGCTCTATTTTTAATGTCATGAGGAACCTCTATACTTTTTTCCAGAGTGATTGTACCAGTTTGCATTCCCACTATGTGTAAGAAGTTTCCCCTTTCTCCACATCCTTGCCAACACTTGTTGTTTCCTGTCTTGTTAATTTTTGCTATTCTAACTGGTATAAGGTGTACCTCATTGTGGTTTTGATTTGCATTTCCCTGATGGCTAGTGATGTTGAACATTTTTTCATGTGTCTCTTAGGGATACTTTTTATAAACAACATGTAGTTAGGTCTGTTATCTTTCTTTCTTTGTTTTTTTAATCCACAGTGATGTCTCTTGTAATTGGTGATATTATACCACTGATAATTAAAATGATTATTGATATAATTGGTTTGTAACCCACTTTTAAACTATATTCTAATCCTTGTCTCCTTCCTCCCACTATTTGTCTGCCTTCTTTGGTTTTAATTTTCATATTTTACATGACTCCCTTTTTATTTTCCCTCTCTTCATAGCATTTCTTAATTTCTTGGCATACATCTTAAAAAAATGTTTTTGGTTGCCTTAGTGTGTGAAAGACACATTTACAATTAATAATTCTACTTTTTGGATAACACTATACTGTTTCATTAGTAGTGTAATTATTTTATAACTGTTATCTGAGTTTCTCTTCCCAGTCCCTTTAAAATCACTCATTCATTTCACTTAACCCATAAAGTGTAATTACCTAATACATCATTGCTATGATTATTTTGAGCAATCATGGTTATGAAGAATCAAGGAAGGTACTGGGTATATAAAGCTCATTTGAAGGCTTAAAGCTACATTGAGTAGCTTAATATCTAGTCTTGTAAGCCAATTTATTACTACAAATTAAACTTTTATAAACACTTCTGTATTATCATAGTCCTTTCACCTTTCTATCCAGAAACATCAAACATCAAAATCCTCTCTGTATTCAATGGACCATGTATCAATATGATCTAAATTTATTTTTATAAGTGTTCTCTTGGTATATATATAAGAACATTAAAAAGCATCTAGAGTTTCTTGTGTTATCTCAAATTGTGACTTTGATTATTTCTTTTCAAAATGTAACATGACTTTTCATAAAATACAACAACATTTCTGATGGGAGTATTAATAGTACTGATTTTTAGTCATATAATGGAGTGGTGATTTTGAGATTAGTTATTAATTTTAAAATTCAGTAACAGGTGCTTGAAATGCATTTGAGAATAAAGTCAGATGTGATTTTCAGGCATCTTAGTGATAACCTTTTTTTTTTAAGCCACGGTATGAACGTATCACTCAAGATAATTGAGAATAAGAAACCCAGAATATGGGGGCACCTGGGTGGTTCAGTGGGTTAAAGCCTCTGCCTTCGGCTCGGGTCATGATCCCAGGGTCCTGGATCGAGCCCCACGTCGGGCTCTCTGCTCTGCGGGGAGCCTGCTTCCTCCTCTCTCTCTCTCTCTCTCTCTGCCTGCTTGTGATCTCTGTCTGTCAAATAAATAAATAAAATCTTTAAAAAAAAAAAAAAAAAAAAGAAACCCAGAATATGGTCACAAGTTAGGAACTCTTTGTAGAATCTCTTATTCTATGAAATAATCATTTCAGTATCCATTTATATTTTATTAGTACCTGACAGGTTTTTTCTGAGATATGTTTTTCTGACCAGTCATGGAAAGCCTTTTTTGGTTTGTAGATAAACCTTAGAAATCCAGATACAGACAGAGAATTTCCAAATAAAATTTTGCCTTTTTTAAAAATAAATATATATGCTTTTCATATTCTGATTCAAGGGAAATGCAGTGCAACCTACCAGTAGGTATGCAAAAGTTTAAGTTCTTGGTAAGTGAATGATGACGTCAGAAAACTGTAACAACCAAGTGTTTATTTTTAATTTTTACCTTGCTTCAGTAGCTGGGAAATTCACTTCAAAAATCTTTAAGTCCTCCAGTTTTAAGTTCTAGCTTTCATCTGATTTATAGAGACAGTATTTCCACTTTAGTGCTAGGTAACTGTATAAATATTTATTATTCAGGTAAATATTTCACAAATAATTTTGTATAAATAATCCTAATGGTAGTTATTTATGTAGTATAAGAGTACACCTAGAAAGTTTTGGCATGTCTTTTGGTTTCAAGATTTTATAAAACAGTAAATAAAATAATTGCAAAAAAATAATGCTGTGGGGATTATTAAGCAAATAACCATGATGCAAGGCAACTACTGTGAGCCAAGAACATAATATGTCACCAGGGACAATTATAGCAAATTAATCACATTGTGGAATATAATTTTACAATGAAGAAAAATTATTGTTTTATTCCTGTAGTCCATGACTCAATATTAGCTCATGAAGTGGGGCTCTATTATTAACTGTAAAATATTTTCTTTTCTTTAATAATAAAAATTCATTTTAGAGTAATACCTCATGTAAATTAAATAAGATGTAAGAACATGCTTAAAACAGTAATGTCCATATTCATATTCTGTAATTATAATTGTTTAGTGATACTTTATTAGAACACTTCAACTTTTCATTGAAAAACTTATTTTTTTCCCAGATTTTTTCCATAGTAAAAGAAAATTATATTTTCCATTTAAAAAGAATTTTTTCATTGAAGAAATACCAAATTAATTTAGTAAAGAAGAAGAAGAAATATTCCACTATGAATTACTTTGTAGTGATAGTGAATATTTAACACATTTTGAAATGTAGAAGAGGAAGCTCCCGCAATCCACTCTTTGAGAAGCTAATTTTGATTTCCTGAAATAAAGTTTAAGTGAATAGAGCACTTGTGGTTTATCAGTTATATTATTCTTTTTGTTCTTGCCAAACATATCTAGTATTTGCAACAACACTGCTGCCGAAATCCCAGAAAAATATAAGTCACACTTTATGTATATGGTTTTGAGCTTCCTGATTCTTTGTTTAGTGTTCCTGACAAAAGAAAAATCATGTTTTCTCCAAACATGTTTTCTCCTGGGCTCACAGAAAGAAGCACTATTACAGTTTGTACCCTTTCTTCTCATGGAGTTAGCTGGCGGTATGTGACCAATTTCACAGAGAATGTGAGAAGAAAGGTTGTGTACAACCAGATTTGGATTGAAATCTTTTCATTTTTCTTCCCTCCACCCCCCCCCACTCTGTTAATACATTGTGGGAATATATTAAGGAGGTCAGTTTTGCAAGATAAAGGGACAGGGTATGGTTTCCAACCATACTGGATTTTGAGCCATAATGGAAGTTGAGTAATCAAGTCTCAGTGTTAATTCACTGAGAAATTTTTCTTTTTCCTGACACAAGAGCTTGCATTATATACCCAAAGCCTATAAATTTTAAATTTACGTAAGATTTTAGATACAGTGTAATAGGATGTAATTCATTCAGTGTGTTTAGGAATTGCAATTTAAATTAAACTTTAATATTATGCATTGTAAGGGAAGTTTAGTTAAGTGTAAAAACATCTAGTTTTTTGTTAATACATTTTACTGAATACTATAACACAAACTACATGTTATCCTATAATTATAGTATTACACGTATTACACGTATTATATAGATAAGCTATGCAAATACTATACTCTGATTAATAATTTTCCATATTTATAACTCAAAGATAAACACAGATTGAATTTGCTGGTCTGCTTATATTTTAACTAAAGGAGAGGTCATTTTAAGGATTATAGAATAGTAAGTACAGAGCTACATCTTACTCCTGTAATTTTATAAATAGATTAAATTCTAATATACAGCCTTGGAAACACTTTCATTTTCAAACCTTAATGTCCTCAGTAATGAAGAATTAAAGTTATTTCGTATACTTGAATGTTTAGCCCACAAATTTATTTACATAGGTAAGTCTTACTAGCAAATCTAATGTAATTTATATGTAAGATACCATTGATAGGATCTCAATTTAATTATTTAACATATGACTTAAGAAATTGGCAGTAAAGCACTAATCATTTCAGTAGGGATTTTCTTACCATGGTAAGAATTTTTTAATGTGAATTTTATTTTATTTTATTTTTATTATTTATTTATTTTTTTAGAGAGAGAGAAAGAGCATGAGGATGGAGGAGGTAGAAGGAGAGCAGAGAGTCTTAAGCAAGCTCCATGCTCAGCCTGGAGCCCAACGTGGGGCTTGATTTCACAACCCTGAGATTATGACCTGAACTGAAATCAAAAGTCAGACACTAACCGACTAAACCACCCAGGTGCCACTAAATATGAATTTTAGACTCAATAATTCTGCCTGGGAGTTGTGATCAGTGAAATCAAATATATTTTCAGCTTCTTAATATTTTGTTAATAGAAAAAATATCAATATAGTTACTTGTATATCTGTTTAGGCCATAATGCTATAAATGTTCATTAAGTGCAGTGTAATCTGCTCAGCCATATATAGTATGTCATATATATATGTCAACATTTATTATCAATTATAAATATCATACATAAAATCATTTGTAAAGACTTATCAAAAGTAACTAAGGGGTATATTTCTACAGCCAATTTTGTGGTGAGCAGGCCAAATAATATTTGTGTCTTCATTAGATGGGAAAAGGGATGGGGATGTGCTCTCATTTAAAAAACAACACTCTCTATGGAATAAAAAAGGATCTTGCACTGGGCAGTTAGGCATATTTCCATCACTGGAGTGGCTCTAAAAATTGATCTCGGGCACTGGTAAAATGAAAATTCTTCAATATAAACATCAGGCAAAAAAAACCCTTTTGTTATAAATAATACAGAGAACGAAAGCTATATAATGTCCGTATTTATTTTCCAAAAAAGTTGCATAGCTTTTTCACAAATTCAGAAACACTGTGTAAAAAAGCTTGTTCTTTCACACTTCACCATGAGTATGAAGTCTAATTATAATATTGTCTCTTTTTCTATTTGAATGTGTCAGTTTTCATATTATGACTTTCACACCTGTACTAGCTCAGATTAAACAGCCATGTCATCTGAGACCACCCAGCAACTAAACTGTGAAAATTAATTTCAATTTCACCTAAGCTCAACCCCATGCTGTTTTCCCATTATTCCCATACCAGGGTATCTGTGACTTTCGCCTACCAAATGGCTTACTTATTATTGTAGACAATACTCTAAAGAGTTGTAGTGATGAACTCTATCTCATATTTCTGTATAACTTTAATAAACACATTTTATGTTTGATGGAAAGATATTATGAAAGTATTATTCTTGTTTCTCATTGACAAATATTTAACTGAAAACCTCCTAATGGTAAATATTAAACTCTAAAAAGTATTTAGGTTATCTGGGAATATGTATGATAATGTTATATAATAAACATATAAATGCCTTATTTAAGTAGTATTTTAAGAAAGATTTAAAAAAATAAATGACATAAAACCTGACAACGCCTAAAGAGGAAGTAGAAAAACCTACAATCACAGTTGGAGATGTAATGATTCTTTATTAAGTGATAGAACAAAACAAGACAATGACATTACAAGGAAACCGCAGCCTGATATGAGAGAGAGAGAGTGTGTGTGTGGGGGGGAGGGGGCATGTGCATGCACATTAAAAATAAGAATGTATCTCTAAGATTTTCGTAAAATGTTAGCATTTAGAATCCACCAATGTATAAAAATGTATTACATCATGATTAAATAGAGTTTATCCCCAGAATTCAAAACTGTTTTAACTTTGAAAACAATCAGTGCAGTCTACCATATTGATAAATCAGGAAGAAAGTCATCATTTCACTAAATGCCGATAAATTATCTGACACAACTGAACATTCATAAGAATTCTCAGAAAACTGAGATAAGAAATGAACTCCCTTGACCTGATAAAGTATAGCTTAAAAAAATAGAGCTAAGATTATACTTAATGATAAATATCAATTTATGTTGATTTTGGTGGTGCTTACTTGGGTATGCAAATTTGTTGTGATTAAATGTATATGTAAAAGAATGTGCCCATTTGACTCACAATATAATGCAGTATGTATGAAATACCAAAGTGAGACCAGACTCAAAGAAGATTGTTAAAGGAATAAGTTTCACAACTTTTAAAAATTAAAAGTAACTCACACCAGAAGGGAATAGGAAGGCTTAAAAGAATGATTAGTAAGAGAGGATTTTTTTTTTTAAAGATTTTATTCATTTATTTGACAGACAGAGATCACAAGTAGGCAGAGAGGTGGGGGGGAAGCAGGCTCTCTGCTGAGCAAGGAGCCCACGCTGGGCTCAATCCTAGGACCCCGGGATCATGACCCAAGCCGAAGGCAGAGGCTTAACCCACTGAGCCACCCAGGCACCCCAGTAAGAGAGGATTTTATTTGGAAGTGTAGGAGAAGAAAACTTTCTCCCTCTTCCCTTCTAGGTTCTTTCATCTAATAACTAAATGGATGTAACAGATCAACAGGAGAAAAACAAATTTTGTACATACAGGAGCTCCATAAATATATGAAACTTTTTAGCCGTTAAGTAATTAAGGCTTAAATGCTGTCGGGAGCTAAGGAGAAGAGGGTAGGGATCTAGGGCTTCAAACGGGAGGGAGACAATTCACAGGAAGATGAGAAGAGCAAATGTTCGGCAAATAAATGTTTGCCTTGCATACAGATAAGTTTTTCTTTTTTTTTTTTAAAGATTTTATTTATTTATTTGACAGAGATCACAAGCAGGCAGAGAGGCAGGCAGAGAGAGAGGAGGAAGCAGGCTCCCCGCTGAGCAGAGAGCCCGATGCGGGGCTCGATCCCAGGACCCCGAGACCATGACCCGAGCCGAAGGCAGCGGCTCAACCCACTGAGCCACCCAGGTGCCCCCAGATAAGTTTTTCTGATGATAAAGAGTTATCTCTGGTAATAGTTCTCTTCCTGATACAATCCCCTTATCTAAGTTATTTTAGGAGGTTAAAGGGAGGTTAAAAACACTTCTTGAGTCTGCGGGGCCTGGATTATCTTCAGCTTGAAATAATCCACATACCAATGTAGCACATTCTGGGGTGGCATAGTCTGCCCTGCCTTCAAATTATTTAAAAAAGATTGTTCCCATACTGTAAGCCCCCTTTTACCACTACATCCACATGCTAAGGAGAAAATGGGAGAAGTGAATGTCTAAATTTAAAGGGAGAAGGGACCTTTTGGAGAGCTTAGCTAGAGCTGTCATGGATTCAATTGGGTCTCCAAAAAGATATGTTGAAATCCTAACCCCAGGCATTTCTACGTGTGACATTATTTAGAATAAGGTCTTTGCAGATGGGGTCAAATTAATATGGGGTCATTAAGGTGGGCTCTCATTCACTGAGTAGTATCCTTATATGAAGATAAGGAGCACGTAGAGACGTAGGAGGGAAGACTGTCATGTGGTGACAGAGGTGGAGATTGAAATGTTGAAGCTCGGAGCCTGGGGATGCTAAGGCTTGCTGGCAAACTATCAGAAGGTAGGAAGAGGCATGGGTGGATTCTCCTTAGAGGTTACAGTGGGAACATGACCCTTCCAACACCTCAGTTTCAGAACACTAGGCTCCAGAATAGCGAGACAATAAATTTGTTGTTCTAAGCCTCCCAGCTTGTGGTACTTTGTTCATGAACACTTGGAAACTAATAAAGATGTTTTCATTAACCAAGATTGTGACTTTCAAAGAGGAAAATAGAGAATGAGATATTTTGACTAGCTTTTTCAATGACGGGAGTAAAGGACAAGTTGCTTCTGTGTTGGATTTAGCCCACACTCTCATATTTTATCAAGGCCAAAGATTGTATAAATGTTTCCTGTGGACCACATGTAGTCCATTTGGGAGATAGCCAGGATGGAATTAAGTTCTACCCAAGCCAAGAGTATTGTCTTCAGGGAAGACATAGAAATTGTGTGGAGTAGATTGCTGCAAAGCCAAACTCTGGAGAAGAATTGCCAGCTGAAGCAACATCAGGGTCAACATCGGGTCAATAGAGTTTGAGTTGATGGGTCCAGAGTGGGTATGTGAGAGAAGTAGTAAGCTTTAAATATTTACCAAGCACAGAGTGTGCTAAGTTCTTTTATAAGAGCAGCTACCAAGTAGAAATTTTTATATACCCTTTCTTTCTCATTTTTGCTCTGATCCTGGAGGGTCAGAAAAAGCAGCTAGTGAGCACTAGCTAGTGAGCAGCTAGTGGCAAATAAAAAGAGCAAGAAAGAATGAAGGCTCCAAGTATTTGCTTTTTTTTTAAAAAGGCAGAGAACCTGCTTCTAACCTGCACTAGTTAGGGGATGGAAAAAATAAAATAGAAAGGCTACTGTTCAATTAGGATTGAGGAACTGAGTAATAATATAAAACTATATGTAAGATTATTTCTAAATCAAGGCTGTGTTTTCTGACATAAGTAATAGAAACTTTTAAGTTACTTAGAAGGATTCTGAAAAATCACGAGATTTGCCCAAGTTTTTATCCAGGAACAGAGGAGATACCTACAAGAATATGTTTAAAAAATGTGGTAGAATGAAAATAAAGGTTCTTTTGTGATTATATCCCATGGTTCCTAGTTGTTTGTAAACAAATCTTACAGAGATTAAAACTTGAATGAAGTCAGGCATTCCTGGTCTGATGATCATATCATGATGAGGCATCTTATGAAAACAGTGTATTGGAGGGTGATTTTCAACTGCATCAGACACTTTCTCTGGAAAAACTTTAAAAAAAAGAGGCAAGGAAGGAAAGTCATTGTGGTGCTAAGTGAGACATAGGTTTTTAAAACAATGCAGATGTTAAAAATTGCTGTTATTAGTAAGCAGAATCTGTGTGGTAGGGAGATAGGAGAATTGGTAATAGGATTTAACCTATCTGAAAACTGTGAAACGGTTCTGTCTAGATAGAATAAATAGCAACAGATTTCTCTACAGTCTTGAATGCCTGATTTCCTTTTGGGACACAGGAGTTGTCATTGTATTCTGAATAACAAAGAGTAATAGTCACTGTCTGGAGACCCAGGGTTTGTTACTGAGGAGGAGCTAGCTGTGTGTGTGTGTGTGTGTGTGTGTGTGTGTGTGTATTTGTGTTCATGTTTTTCCCACAGTGTTTTCTTAATATCAGCTCTTATCTCTAGAGATAATCTCCAGAAATGGCCCAGTTTTCTTACATTTTACATACATAATTTAACCACTTACTGATAACCCATATAAATCAACATATTTATATGGGTTATCAAAATATTGCTTTCTAATCTCCTCCCTCTCTACATACACATACACTCATATTTGTAAACACATCTTTAGCAATGATGATGAATGCATAATATGCCATCATTTAACAGTTTGTTTTAATGAACTTTTTTTTTTTTTTTTTTTTTGTGGGAGAGGTAGGGGGAGAGGCAGAGGGAGAAAGAGAGAGAACCCCAAGCAGGCTTCACACCCAGTGCAGAGCCCCTGATGTGGGGCTGGATCCCACAACCCTGAGATCATGCCTGGGGTGGAAATCAAGACTCAGATGCCCAGCAAACTGAGCCACCCAGGCACCCCTCTTTTAATGAACACTTAAAGCATTTTAATTCCTTTGTTATTATCAACTATCTGTCTATCTATCTATATGTATAATTGCATATATAATTGTGTATATATATATATGTGTATATATATATATATATATATATATATATAGTATTACCCAACAAATATTCTCACAGAAATTATAACCAAATTCAAGGGGTTTACCACTTGGGATGCATCAGATTGAACTCAACCCATGGAAGTTTTGGAAATAAAAACTTTTTATTACTTGTTACAAGTAAGGAAACAGGGAGATAGCTCTTAAAGCACTGTCTCCCCATAGGGTTAGTACTGGAAGCTTTTATTTGTGTACTAAGGGGTGGGAGCCGGGAGCTTGCCCAGGCAACTCCGTTCAGTTGCACATGCCTGGCACATCAAGATGCTGACACATACATCATCTGTTTAAGAAGTGGCAGAAAGACATAACATTTTGGGCCTGAGACTTCCAATTCAAACTATATTTGAGAAAATAGAATGTATTTGAGAAAGTAGACTATAATTATGTAAAATTCTAAGTAACTTTTATATTTCATAGTCACATTTTAAAAAATATGTAAATAATAACTCACCTTTAACATGTGTTTGACAAATATAATTTAAAAGTAATTATATAGAGTCAGGAATTTATACTCCTGAGTAATTTGAATGCTACTTCCTTTTTAGATAGAAGAACTAAAATTAGAAATTTTGGTATTGTGTTATTTGAAAGAGTATCTTTAAAAAGTGTGGTTTTAAAAAGAGTTGGACTGTAACATATATACACCCATAAATTGTGCAAAAAACAGTTACAAAAACAAGGTGTAAGACATACAAAGACAAATCTTTCCCTTAATTGCACTTTCCAGTGACTAAGAAATGTATAATATTTGCACATGGGCATTTTAAATATTAACTTTCTATATTTCTCTTATGAATATTAGCTTTTGTCTTAAGAAAAAATTTAGATGAGAAAAAAATGTCAGAAGACTGATATGGTACATCTTAAAGTTGTCTATTCATAGAAAAACATATTCCAATATGATACATATATACAGAAGCACACATATACATATGTACATGATCATCCTAAGGTAATCATTTCCATATTTTAAAACTTTAGAGGGAAAGATGTAGGGGATATAACTTAGGAGTCTAAGATAGGTTAAATTATTTAGAGTTATTTATTTTCTAAGTGCCTCATTTTTATGTATTATAATAGGAACTAAATACAGAGAGGACTTGGTTGTAAACCAAAATGGATGAAGTTTAATGCTTCCTGATAAGTGTAAATTGAATTTATGATTTGTTTCTAATTGATTTATCTCTTTCAATATAGAATCTTTGCCTAATAGATCTGGACACTAGAAAAATATGAAAGACTTAAGAAGAGCTCATTCCTACTATTCAAACTAGCATTTCCTTTTGTAATGTTAAAATAAGATTAATATTTGCTAAAATTCAGTGAGTTTTTTCCTTCATTCCTTCCATCCTCCCCACCCTTCTTTTCCTTTTTTCTTGCAGAAAAGAGAGGGAAATGTGATATTTTTAAAAGAGAACATGTAGGGGTCCCTGGGTGGCTAAGCTGATTAAGTGTCTGCCTCCGGCTTAGTCATAATCCTGAAGTCCTGGGATGGAGCCTCACATGGGGCTCGCTGCTCAGTGGTGAGTCTGCCTCTCCCTCTGCCCCTCACACTGCTCCTGTTCTCTCTCTCAAATAAATAAATAAAATCTTAAAAAAAAATAAAGAATAGAAGAGAACATGTATATAAGCATTGGTCTTAGAACAAAATATAACATTTGTTTACATATGATTATATACTTTTAAGAAAACAAATAAAAAATAAATAACCTCCCCACCAAAAAGAAAAAAAAACCAAAAAGATATCTTCTAATTGAAGTTTCAAATCATTTTATTTAGTTTTTAATTCTTTTGACCAAATGAGCTGTGATTCAGAATCCTCTCCCCTGATTTCTTTGAGTTTCATGCTATTTTCTTTTTAATGAAATATAAACTATTTCATTTTAATGAAATTAAATGAAATTAAATTAACATTAATTACAATGTTCTATACCATAAAATTTTTTTCAATGTCAGAACATTTATGGGGCAAATGAAAGAAATATCTGTGCTTCCTAAACATACTCAAGACTCTTCCAAGCCAATGAACTGACATGTTTAATGTCAGGTAGTTGCATGTTGGGAGTGCCAGCTTGACAAAGAAGGTCATATTAACTGTCACTGAAAGCAGTTAAATTTTCATAGAATAAGCCAGTAAAATTAGAATGATGGATAAAAGTGAACTTTGAAGACAGAAGAGGGAAAAAGCATATATACAAAAACCATGGGATATTAGTGTAAATACCATAATTTTATTTTTATTTTTTTAATGATGACTACTATTTATTGAGTTTATATTAAGTTCCAGGAATTGCTCTCATTTAATCCTTAACCTAGCCCTATCAGATAGATGCTATTATTATCCCTCTTTCATAGTCAGGGAAACTGGGAATTGAGAGATTAAGTAATCTGCCTAAGATTATATGTGGAGAAGCGCTGAGATTCACACCAAAGTAATATACCTTAATATATGTATATATATATATATACACACACACACACACACACACACACACACACATACACACACATATATATGTATATATATATTTATATTTATATATATTTATATTTATTCATTCATTTTTAAGAACAGAGAGGAAGAGAGAGAGGAGAAGGAGAAAGGGTGAGGGAGAGAGAGAATCTCAGCCAGGCTCTAGGCCCAGTGTGGAACTAGATGTGAGGATTGATCTCATGACCCTGAGATCATGACCTGAGCCGAAATCAAGAATCAGATGCTTAACCAACTGAGCCACCCAGGTGCCCCTACCATAATTTTTAAAATTTAATATATATAACATATGTTATAGCAAAAATCCAAAATGGATCATAATATGAAATTCAAGAACTAAAATTGTTAAACTTGTAGGAGAGAACAGAAGTTAGGCAAATATTGTGAAACAAAGTACGAGAAAAGCCAGCTTGCAACAAAAAAACCACAATGATAATAATAATTAAAAGATTTTAACCAAGATTAAAATCCTTCAGTCTTTGAGGAATTTATGTAATCTTTGTACTAGGTGTAATAGATTTGCATTGTTTTTATTTTTTTAATTTAAAATTTTTACGTTAAAATATATTTATTTTTATTGAGGTAAAATTGATATCTAACATTATATTAGGTTCAGGTACACAATGCAATAATTTGGTTCTTGATTCTTGTATATATTACAAAGTGATCACCATAACAAATCTATTACTGTCTGTCACCATACAATTTACCCCTTCACCCATTTCTCCAATCTTCAGCCTCTTCCCCTCTGATAATCACCAATCTATTTTGTGTATTTGTGTGTTTTGCTTTGTCTGTTCATTTGTGTTTTTTTAATTTGCATATATGTGAAATGACATAATATTTATCTTTCTCTCTCTGACTTATTTTACTTGGCATGATACCTTCAACTGAGGTCCACCCATGTGGTTGCAAATGGCAAGATTTCCTTTCTTGTGGCTAAGTAGTACCCTGTGTGTGTGTGTGTGTGTGTGTGTGTATGCACACCCCATATATTTATCTACTGATATACCAATGAATACTTAAGTTATTTTCATATTATGACTATTGTAAATAATGCTGCAATGAACATGGGAGTGCATATATCTTTGAATTAGTGTTTTATTTTCTTTGGATAAAGAACCGGAAGTGGGATATCTAGATCCTATGGTAATTCTATTTTTTAATTTTTTGAGGAAACTCCATAGTGTTTTCCATACGGGCTATATACAATTTACATTTTTGCCGACAGTGTACAAGGGGTCCCTTTTCTCCACACCCTCTCCAACACTTACTATTTCCTGTCTTTGTGATAATAGCCCTTCTAAACTAGTGTGAAATGATACCTCATTGTGGGTTTATTTTGTATTTCCCTGATAATTAGTGACTTTGAGTGTTTTTTCATGTATCTGTCATCTGTATTTCTTTAGAAAAAAAAATTAAGGATTTCTCCCTATTTTTTAATCATATCTTTTTAAAATTTTTTCTGTTGAGTTGTTTGAGTTCTTTATGTATTTTAGCTATTAACCCCTTATCAGAAACATGGTTTTCAAATATTTTCTCCCATTCAGTAGGTTGCCTTTTCATTTCATTGATGATGTCCTTTGTTGTGTAGAAGCTTTTTAGTTTAATGTAGTCCCACTTGTTTTAACTTTTGTTGCCTTTGCTTTGGGAATAAGGTAAAAAAAATTCAACACAAGGATCTCATAGTACCACCTATGTTTTTTACTAGGAGTTTTATGTATTCAGGTCTTAAATTCAAATCTCTAATCCATTTTGCATTAATTTTTGTGTATGGTGTAAGATAGTGGTCTAGTTTAATGCTTTTGCATGTGGCTGTCCAGATTTCCCAACACCACTTATTGAAGAGATTGTCCTTTCCCTGTTGTATAATTTTGGCTCCTTTGTTGTAAATTAATTGGCCATAAATGTGTGTGGTTCTCTATTTCTGGGCTTTCTATTATATTTCATTGATGTATGTGTCTGTTTTTATGCTTAGTGTTTTTATAAAACACTATAGTGTTTTAATTACTATTGCTGTATAGATAGTTGGAAATCAGAGTGTGATACCTCCAGGTTTGTTCTTCTGTCTCAAGATTGCTTTGTTTAGTCAAGGTCTTTGTGGTTCCACCCAAATTTTAGAAGTATTGTTCTAGTTCTGTGAAAGATGTCTTTGGGATTTTGATAAGTATTGCATTGAATCTGTAGCTTGCTTTGGGTAATAGAGACATTTTAATAATATCAATTCTTCTAATCCATGAACACAGGATACCGTTCCATTTATTTGTACTTTCTTCAATTTCTTTCACCAACATCTAGTTTTTATTGTATAGGTCTTTCACCTCCTTGGTTAAATTTATCCCAAGTATTTTATTCCTTTTGATGGAATTATTAATGGGATTGTTTTCTTAATTCTCTTTCTGCTAGTTCATTATTACTGTATTGAAAAGCTACAGATTATCAATTTTGTATCCTGCTATTTTACCAAACTCATTTATTCTAACAATGTTTTAATAGAGTCTTTAGGGCTTTCTATACATAGTATGTCATCTGCAAGTAGAGACAATTTTACTTTTTCCTCTTCAATTCTGATTCTTTTATTTATCTTTCCTATTTGCTGTGACTAAGACTTCTAATATTATGTTAAATCCAATAATGGCACTTGCTGGTGCCTTTGTCCCCCCAAAAAGTCCCACTGCTCCTTGCCCCTCCAGTAGAAGCTTTAACATTTAGCAAATGAATCCTCTTCACATATAACCCCATCACTTCTCAAATTGCTAGTTGAGTGAGTCTGCACATGAGCCCCATAAAAGGAATATTTCAGATCTACATAGTCTCCCAGGTTTTTTTTGTATGTAAGCTCTATTGTTTCCAAAGGCAGACTCTTTTAGGGACTTGTCTTTTTGGTGCAGGTTCCAAGGGTTGGGGTGGCTAATGTGAAACACAAACCTCTCACTCTTCAGGAAGAGGCTCCAGAGCCAAGACTGGGGGTGGGAAATATTTTGATGAGACCATATTTCTGCCTCTCTTACCTATCTGGATTTGGCCATTTTATTCCTTATTGTAGAGGGAGCTGTTCAGCTACATTTCAGTTCTTTTTCAGTGGGAATTATTCCATATGTAGTTGTAGATTTGGTATATCTGTAGGAAGAGGTGAATTTCAGGGCTCTCGTGCTGCCATCCCTTCTAGTCCTGAACATTTTATTAAATTTATTTCTAAGCATTTCATTTCTTAATCTAAGTGGGTTCATTGTTTTCTTATTTTCTTTTCTAATAGCTCATTGCTGTTATTTCAAAATAAAATAAATTTTTGTATATTAACCTTGTAACTTTGTCAACTATTAAATTTGCTTATAAGTTCCTACAGCTATCTTCAGATAAGATTCTCTTTTGAACTTAAATATTTTCTACCTGCACATGATTTCCCCTCCATACCTCAAATTTGGTTTAAACTCTAAAAGTGACTTTTAGAAAGATCCTTGACCTCATCTCAAACCAAATTAATCACTCCCTTCTCTATGCACTCACTGAACTTTTGTCATATTCTTTTTATTGAAAATGTCTATGGTAGGCTTTATAAATGTCTGTGGTAAGCTTTATAAATATGATATGAATCAGATTGAATTAAATCTCTTTTAATTTCTCTATTTGCAACTAATGCTAATACAGAGAGCTAACTGATGTCATTAAATTGTGAGAGGCAGCACAATATACATATAGGCTACTGGTGCAGACACAGTCATGTTGAATGAAGATTTATTCCTTAAGTGTTCTAAAAACATTGGCCTTTGTTTTCTAGTCTGTTAAATGTACATAGGTATTTTCCTATTCAAGCTGCTAATGTAGAGTTAGTCAAAAGGGTGTTGTTCTTATTACTACTTTAAAGTCTAAACTCTCCTTTTATCCAAAAGACATGGGCATTTTAACTGTGATTTTCAATGGCTTAACTCAAATGAATTACCAAATTAAGCACCATGATTGTTCATTTGGTGCCCACTTTTAGATGGCACAATCTCCTCCCATCTCCAATATTAAAATTTAAATAGTCTTGATTTTCCTAGATACGAGGGAATCCTTACTGTCACATAGATAGTAACCAAGTGGCAGCTAAGCTTATTGTCAGATTCAGAGGGGATGGATAGCAGTACAATAAAATTTTAAAAATGAAATATTGCTTGGTCTAAAAATATAAGATTAATTTAATTTAGGGAGTTTAAATTTTTTTAAGAACTGTTCAATCTCTGCTGACCTATGATACACACATACCTACTCCTTAGGGAGGAGTTGTGGTGAGAAGCTATAAAAAGTCTGATATCTGAAAGGTTAAATTAAATTTGGGAAAGCTACAGGATTCTCAAGTGTTTAAATGATGCAATTATTGTAGAAACAAACCTGATCATACCCGATAACATAGAGATTTCTTTATATGATGTTTGTGCCACTTGAGATATTATATCACTATAAAAAATTCTTTTTCAAACCCATCCAAATAAATTATGTTAGGCAAGATTTAGTAGTTGTTTAATTTAACTCACAAAAAATCCCATAAATATCAGCTTACTTATTGAGGATAAAATACCCACAACCAATAATAGTATTTAATTCCTTATGAAATGTAACCTAATGAAAAATGCAGTGTAATTACATTTAGTGACATGCTGCAGTTTAATTAGGGTTAATTAAATTGAACTATTGGCAATTTTTGCTTATTTGTGTTATTTAAAAAAAAATACTGTGATTTGAAGGTTAATTGCAGTATCTATAAGATAATAAAATTGCTTCTCCATCAGCTTTTTTTCATATAAATACAGATGGATAATTTTGGCACTCTATAAATAAATTTATGGATGTATTATTTATTTTTATGAATTGAACATAGCTTAAAAAGAATGGACAACTTTAACTATGAATATAAAATTTTATTTTAAACTAATAATTGCTGTGTTGGTGCTTTTTTTTTAAATTCAGAAGGATGATTCTTAAAGCTCAGGAGGATTGTCTGTTTTTAAGGAGTCTTCTTTTAAGATTATCTTATTGATGTCACTTATCTTATGAGAATATTCTGCTTATGCCTATTTTTATTCATACTTGTGATCCTCATATGTTTAATTTGTTTTATAATTCTCTATCCCACTTCCAAAGATCTCAAATCCTCAACCTTCATCAAGCTTAGGTAGGTACTTAATTGCTTTATGGTTTTGCTGCTACTCTAGTAGGAACCCTTATTCTTCACAAACTGTCTGCTCTACTGATGTATCTGTCACCAGCATAACCTATCCTCTATTAAATCATGTTTTTCTTTCATTCTTTTTTTTCCCCCCAAACTTTGGTAAATAGTGATCCATTCCAACTAGAGTATAGCATAGGGGGGAAATTGCAGACTAGCTCAGGATATCTGAGTTTGAATTGTAGCCCTACTACTTACTACCTGTATTACACTGGGAAATATACTTAACAGCTCTAGTCCTCAATTCCTTTAACTGTGAAATGGGAGTAATAGTAACAGTATTTAAAGACTCAATGAGGAGTGCCTGAATAGTGCATTTAGTTAAGCTTAGGACTCTTGGTTTCAGCTCAGTCATGATCTCAGGGTCATGAGATCAACCCTGGCATTAGGCTTCATGCTCAGTGTGGAGTCTGCTTAGGATTCTCTTGCCTTCTCCCTCTGCCCCTCCAGTTCATGCCCTCTTGCTTTCTCTCTAAAATAAAAATAAATGTTAGAAAAAAGACACTCAATGAGATAATGTAACTAGCCCGTGCTCAAATTCATATTAGTCAACTCATGTCCATTATCATCATCATCAGCCTGTCAAAAACACGTCAACAATTGAAAATTACCATAGTGATGTGACACCTCAAAATTTACTCTAGATAAATGTATTTATTGGAGTGGGAGAAAATGTTTCTTTGCCCTGAAAGGCAAGTTACATGTTAATGAAATTAACTCACTTATAAAGATGTATTTGTTTCTTTGCTTTCTCTATATCCTTCCTCCTGAGTTGTGGCCACTTGTTCCTGTGCAGCTCCAGTTCAGGCAAATTGTCAGCATGGATATAAGTACACATGATCAGAGGAATCAAAGGAATGGCAATCTGGTACATCTGGCACTCAGACCACTAAATGTTGAAACAGTGCTCTTTAGCAAAGTCACAATGAAACCAAGTGATTTTATTTGAGCAGATTATAAGCAAACCGTTGTATTATGAGTGGTTTCTGGCCAGACAGAAGACTACATAATTCTAGAGAATGTAGTTTAAGGAAATGGCTGAGGACTTTGGGAAGATAAAACCTATCTTATGATTGCTTTTCTACATCTTTAATATAAATCAGATTCTAGATGTTCATTATTTTTCTGCAAGGATAGTCAAAATATTACATAATTCAGGTTCCTATTTTCATGTTTAGCCTATAATCATGTGCCCCTGAGAAGAAAATTTAATACTGAGAAACACAGAGCTAGATGTTATAATTCATTTTTCAATAATGATAAGACAAAATCTCATATTCTTTGTCTTGGGATTTTATTTTACAATTCTTATAAATTAGAGTGTTTTGAAAATTCATTGGGAAGACTTGCACTGTGGAAAGATAATCATTTCATTTTGTATCATTTTTTTAATGATGTACTTAAAATTTCTAGCATCATGAAATGATCTGTTCACATATCAGTTGCTACTCGTTTACTCTATCTTTACAGATATGAAAATACTATTGAAACAATCATAAATGTGTGAAAGAGACTAAAATGATTCTTTTTAAAACCACTTTCATTAAAATGTTCTAATGAAATACATCCTTCTCACTTAATAACTTTATTATAAAACTAAAATAAGTTATATTTGTTTAATATTGTCACCAATACTAATTATATTTTTTGCCTATGTTATTTCATTAGAAGAGGTGACCAAATTAACAGTGGAAAACAAACAATTGGCAGTATTTGAAATATGATGTCTCTCTTCTTTCTCATTTGGGAGAATACTTATGATTTAGAATTTTCTCAGTGTCTTATGCACCTAAATAATTATCCTAATAACATTGTATTTTAAATTAATAGACTTTAAAGTAGATAGTAATCTTTACCATTAAAACAGATACAAAATATTTATTTCATGGGTATGTATGTATGTAGACTAATTGATTTAGAATGACACAAGTATATAAAAACATGGAAATATTTTGCAGCTCATGTTTTAAATAATGCAAATGTAGAAAATTATGACCTTCTTTCTAATGTACCATAGTTATTCTACTTCAGCTTCCAATTTTAAAATAGCATGAAGTGATTAATATTCATCAAAAGGAAGTGGGAAGAGAAGCATCATTTTATTTTCAATTAATAGAAAACATGACATTGTCTATTTTTAGTTTCCTAGCTATTTATCCATTCCCTATGGAAGTGAATGGGTTTCTACACTCCTTGTCTGCATTTTTGCTAAAAGTGCTTGCCTGTGCTGCCAAGCTCACCACGCAGTTTCTATCTGGCATTGAAGCACTATCTTTTTTAGCCATGCAAGTCTGTGTTTTGTGATAAAGTACAGTTGTGGGCAGCCTTGCTGACTCGACTCTGTTTCAGAAAGAACTCTCCCTCACTACAGTATTCCATTTGAAAACTCTCTTCTGATGCTTGACTTTCTTTTGAAATTGTACTTGCAATCCTAATGGTTCTCTCTTTAATATTTGAACTCATTTTCCTTGTTTAATGTGAACTAGATATTTAATTCTAAATTGAACAGCAAGGAAATTTCTGACTGCTATAGAAAGTAAATTTTATAAGAGATCAGCTACAATTTATATACTTGATTTAACCTGGCATATATCACTGAAAAGTGGGATTAAGAGTGTCTAGGCCTCTACGGAAGTAATCTAATTTGTGATATGTTGGTCTATTCCTTTCAAATTCTACAAGATCCACAGTGATTATTTCAGTCTCTGTGATGACATAGTCACTGTATCAATTGCCACTTATTTCAGAATGAAAAATGAATGCATTAGTTGTACTATCAACCATTTACTTAATGTGCATCTAGGCATCACCGTAGAACATCCATTTCTGGTGTTTTATAGGCACATGACGCTGTCTGCTTCAAAAACATAGAAATGAAGGATATAGAGTAACTTGGTGTATCTACTTATAATCTTACCTAACAAAGTTTTTTAAAACTTTTTTTTTTTTTTACCTGCATTGATAAATTGCATATATTTGCTTTCTTTTTTAGCATCACCCAAGCATGACAGAGAAAACTCATAACACTAACAGGAAAATCTCTCCCAAAACTGTTCAAAGAATTTTCATAAAAACAAACTTGTAAATTGGTAAATTAAATTCTCTTAATACTCTAATACTATTAACAGAAAATCATTTTAGGGGACGCCTGGGTGGCTCAGTTGGTGAAGCAGCTGCCTTCGGCTCAGGTCATGATCCCAGCGTCCTGGGCTCGAGTCCCACATCGGGCTCCTTGCTCAACAGGAAGCCTGCTTCTCCCTCTGCCTCTGCCTGCCACTCTGTCTGCCTGTGCTCACTCTCTCTAACAAAAAAAAAAAAAAAAAATCATTTTAGACATTTTAGCTAAAAATATCAAATATACCATGTTCCCCTAAATATCATAAGGCCCTTTAATTAAAAAGAAAGGCACTGATATTATAAACTTAATAATGAAATATGAGTGATTTAAACTTGGCTTCCTTCATTATATCTTAACTTAATTATCTTTTAACTTACTAAGGGGCATGCTGAGGTTACTTGGTAGAAAATTAAAAATGACTGTACTTTGCTATCCTAGGTTTGCTGTAATTATTGGTGTGTTTGTTGATTATTCATAAATTTGAAATAACTTTATGAGAACCATATATATGCCCTAAATTCCTCCCAGGACACTGATTAGACAAGTGGGAACATTTTTAAAGGTTTCTGACTTGGTAGGTAGAATTTTCTAGCCTTTATTATCTAATTGAAATCTGTTTCTTCCCATGATCTTCTCTGACTACAATTCTAAAGATCTCTAGCACTGCCACAATTCTGAATTTGTTTTAATGTCATCCATTGGGTTTCAGAACTCTTCACCTATCTTTGTTTACTGTAGCTGGAACTCTGATGTCAGGCTAATGACATGTTAGAAACAGAAGGAATTTTCTGAGTAGCAGAAAATAAAAGTGGTTATTTATTTCTTTTCTCCTCTATTACAGATTATTTCTTTTCAGCTCTTTGTATTTATTAAGTTGGCTTTTAATTCCTCGTCTTATTGGGTAATAGCAAATTTAACATTCCTATTTATGTAGGAAAGGGCAAATGTCAGCTAATCTGATACTTTAGGCACTATGTGTCTAATTTTATCTGGGACCCTAAAGTTATAAAGTAGACTAGTGGAGAGAACTTGGGTTTTAGTGTTAGACATGGTACTAATCTGACTTCATCAATCTTCACCTGTATGATGTTGAACATGTTACTTAACTTTTAATGGCAGTTTCTATATTTTCCTATCTGGGGTAACTAAACAAACTACACTGATTTATTGTGAAGATAAAATCACATCTCTAAAGTGTATTTTAACATGCCTGACCCATAGATAATACTTATTAAATTATAGTTGCAATTAGTTAATCTATGAAAATAATCTTACATATGCTAGGGTGAAGAGGTTCATTATTAATATTAAATGTAGCTTCTAAAATAGATTTTACTTTAAAGCTCACTAGGGCAAATAATTTAAAATCTGCCATATTTTATACAGATGTCAAGATCTATGAAGGGACTGAGGTCTGAGATTTTGCCCTATGTGTAAGTTAATAAGATACCTTGCCAAGTTCATGTACATCACCAAGACTCCTGCATGAGATAAAGGAACAATACCAACCTCAGTGGTCAGCATTATATTGCTTACACTAGTTCTCCAAGCCCTAATTCCCACATGTCACATGGTGACATGACAAGGCCTGAGTGATGCCTGTACACACAGTGGGTTGTGTTAGGGGAAAAAAACTGCATTTAAAAACCTTATTTTTTAATAAGGAGATGATGAGCAAACCCACCCAAACTTTGCCCTGGAAAGAGACATTGTTATTATTAATGTGAACAGCAAAATAATCTGCCTTCTGTTCTGGAAGACACTTTCTAACTTGCAAGGGCATTTGCTCTATAAGCAATCTTTAAAGATGATATGAAACTAAAAAACTGTTAATGCCTCCTCTCAGAAGACAGAGAGAAGTGAGGAACTCATGGCGAATTGTATCCCGACAGTACGATAATGGAAACTGGGCCTTCTAGGATAAAAATCAAGAGAAAATTTCATAAACACAATTCTTAAAAAAAAAAAACAAACATTTGAGAGAGAGCACACATGACTAGAGGGAGGGGCAGAGGGAGAGGGACAAGCAGACTGCACTGCACACTGAGTGTAGAGCCCCATATGGGGCTTGATCCCATAATGCTGAGATGCTGACCTGAGCCAAAATCAAGAGTCAGACACTTAACCAACTGAGCCCCCATGAACACAATTCTTATTTACAGTCATTCAAAGTGTTGAATTTTACCAAAACAATTTGATAGGCATGGTGAAGGAGATCAATTACTTCTAAATGACTTTAGTGTTTCAGAGAGAGGACAGGAGAAATTGGGGTATTTATCAGGTTTTTGAATATAATTTAAAATCATGTATTTCATTGTGAGGTCTTAATTAGTATTGGTTTGAGATATGGTAGTAGTTGAGGACTGGTGGACCAGGCAAGACTAAGGTTTTGAGAAAAAGTTCCAAAGTGAGTGTTTATGTATTGAAAGTTAGCCCATTGATGTTCATATTAATGAGTTTTTCAAAAGTCCTTGGAAAGGGGGCGCCTGGGTGGCTCAGTGGGTTAAGCCGCTGCCTTTGGCTCAGGTCATGATCTCAGGGTCCTGGGATCGAGCCCCGCATCGGGCTCTCTGCTCAGCAGGGAGCCTGCTTCCTCCTCTCTCTCTGCCTGCCTCTCTGCCTGCTTGTGATCTCTCTCTGTCAAATAAATAAATAAAATCTTAAAAAAAATAAAAGTCCTTGGAAAGAAAAATAATGTTACTTGTATCTTTTTTCTTTCTAGATGGGGTTTTCTGGAACAGCAAGAATAAGTGTAAGATTAGTGAAATCATGATAACATAGAGATTAAGCTGTGTGGGTTCTTAAAGGCCAAATGACCTTTATCCAAAGCCCGTCATTATATGAACATATATGAACCTGGACTTGTGACAGAGAGAGGTCTACTCATTTGTAGTAGATTAGTTTTACGTCTTGAAGACAATGTTGGGAAAAAGGGTAAAACACAGAGAAGGGAGTTGAGGGAAATTGGAGGGGGAGATGAACCATGAGAGACTATGGACTCTGAAAAACAATCTGAGGTTTTTGAAGGGGTGGGGGGTGGGAAGTTGGGTGAGCGCGGTGGTGGGTATTATGGAGGGCACGTATTGCATGGAACACTGGGTGTGGTGCATAAACAATGAATTCTGGTATACTGAAAATAAATTTAAAAAATAAAAAATTAAAAAAAAAAACAGAATATTCCAAATGGAGAAATTAGAAAAAAAATGACATGGTGTGGGAGAATGACCAGTTTAAGATTTAAAAACATGTAGAGAGAAACAAATGTAAGAAATGTTAAACACAGAAGAATTCTGGCAGAACATTTGGATCTGCTGGAGTCACTTTAATATAAAAAAGGAATCTTCCGGGGAGCTTGGGTGACTCAGTAGGTTAAAGCCTCTGCCTTCGGCTCAGGTCATGATCCCAGGATCCTGGGATCGAGTCCCGCATTGGGCTCTCTGCTCAGCAGGGAGCCTGCTTCCCTCTCTCTCTGCCTGCATCTCTGCCTACTTGTGATCTCTCTGTCAAAATAAATAAATAAAATCTTAAAAAAAAAAAAAAAAGGAATCTTCCTTGCATTTACAACAATAGGGAAAAACTATTCCAATCATAATAACTTGATCTAAATACATACTCATGTTTAATCTTATTATGGAAAATACTTAATTGAGCAGTATTTTTAGGAAGATGATTACAATGAGTCATAACTTGTAGCCAGCTGAGAGTTTTTCCAGATATTATTTGTTCATTCCTGATTTTCCCTTTTTGTACAGATCTGATTTTTTTCAAAGTCATAAGTTACATAAATCCCTGTAGGCAAAGGGTGATTTATAAGCAAAGATGGTCATCAAGATTAGGATGGAGTTCAAAAGAAGCAATAAGAGAGAAGCCACTTGAGAAAACAAAAGTCATTTTATGTTCATTAAGAATTCCCTAAGCCTATCATTCTCAAAGTCGACTGTCCAGAAAATAAAGCCTTTTCTTAAAAATAAACTTTTGGATTTGAAAAAATACTTTTTGTTGCATATGACAAAATTAGAGCTTTATGACTGATGACGGGCTTCCGTTTTCCAGGATAATTATTAAAATAAGAGAAAACAAGGAACTAATACTGGCTTTAAATTTTTAAAACATTTAGTTCCTCCTAAACAGAATTGACATGTGTTCATATAGTTTGGTGGGCTGTTTTTTTTTTTTTACATTCTGGTTCATATCTCAGTTTCCCTATTAAAGGATTTGCTCTGGTGCATTAATAAGAAACCTGTTATTAAAACTCACCAAAGCTGTATCCTCCAAATTCACCTATATCCATTGTAAAGAAGACATTTAATCTGCATCATTCTGACATTTTTGTCTATTAGGTATATTTCTGAATTTGATATGGTAAAACATAATACAATAACATCTAGCAAAGGAGCACACAAGAGAAGAGAGCAAACCTGAATGACTTGTTCAGAGGAAGCTGAGATTTGCTGGAAAACTGGCATATGATCTCCTAAAGCAGCAGATAGAGAGCCAATGATAACAGCAATTAAGGAACAACCATTTAAATATCGTGACAGGGGCGCCTGGGTGGCTCAGTGGGTTAAGCCGCTGCCTTTTGGCTCAGGTCATGATCTCAGGGTCCTGGGATCGAGCCCCGCATCGGGCTCTTTGCTCAGCAGGGAGCCTGCTTCCTCCTCTCTCTCTGACTGCCTATCTCTCTCTGTCAAATAAATAAATAAATAAATAAAAAAATAAATAAATAAATAAATAAATAAATATCGTGACAGCTGAATTTAGTTGTCACAGAAAATTTTAGCAGACTTTATGGTGGGTGACTGCACAGATCAATGTAAAAACTTTAAACATTATAATGGGAGTTTCAAGGTGAACACTTTTCCTGGGTAGGGACATAGTACCTCCTGTTTGTTTGTTTGTTTTCCATGAAAAATGCCTGATAAATTAATACCATTTGCCTCTAAGGGAAGACACAAACAGGATGACACATTAAATGTTCCCTTAGCTCAAGGTCTACCCTGAAAACAGAACCTGAGTCAAACCTTGTGTGAGGCTAGTTTGTTTTAGAATGTGATCCCAGGTAGGAGGTAGAATGCAAGACAGTGGGAGTGAATGAAATAAGAAAGGAGGAACAGCTACTGCAATTATGTCTCTGGGCAGTTGTTACCCATTCCCAATGGGGACCTTCTGAAGACTTTATAAAATGGACCACAGAATTATCCCCCCAAGACGAAACAGGGAAATATATGTCCAATACTTTTTCTCCGTGTTGGTCTAGGATGGCCCCGTTGATTTTAATTTCTTATACTTCCAGATCACAAGGCAGTCTAACTCAATGATATTCCACATATGGGTATAACAGAAACTCCAGGGCAAGACTCACAGTGCAAGATCTTCACCTTGAGGCGATGCTCTTTGAGGTTGAACCTGCAAACGCTCTCTAAAGCTTGTGTGAATCTGGCTTCTGTGACCGAGGGTTTTCAAGTAGTACATGTTGTGTCCAGTGTAAAGGATAGTCAGAATAATAATATATTGAGTCTAGGCTGGGGTTGGTCTGATGAAGCACCATTTGGGAGGAGATTTAATGATTTTAATGCTCCAAAAGGCAGTCGATACTAGTGTATTTGATTCCCAGAACTATTCTCTTTTTATTACTCTTTTTCTTTGTGTGATGAAATTATTTTCAGAAATAATCATGAAATTAAATAAAGTAATAATAATGGTCAAATAACACATACAGTGAATTTTTTCCTTTGTTAAATTCTGTACCTATAAAAATAGCAGTAAAATAGTATAAATATTAATAATAGGGAATTCTAGGGTGACTCAGTCAGTTAAGCACCTGCCTTTGGCTCAGGTCATGATCCCAGGGTCTTGGGATCAAGTCCAGCATTAGGCTTCTTGCTCAGGAGGGAGTCTGCTTCTCCCTCTGCCTGCTGCTCCCCTGCTTGTGCTCTCTCTCTTTCTCTCTCTCTCTGACAAATAAATAAAATCTTTAAAAATATATATAAGTTGAATGTCATTATATAAAAAAGGAAATAATGATTTAATCACTTTAATTTAAAAAATCTATGTTTTGATAAAATATTAAAAGCCCACAATTTCATATCTACAAACTGGTCTATCACAGAAGTAAATAATAACATTACATTTTAGTTTTGAGCCATAAATTTTGCAAACTTGTCAAAACCTTTGTCAAAATCTTCATAGATTAATGTTTAATAAATAGGATAGGTAAATTATTCCATTTTTCATTAATGATTGATAAAATATTTTTATTTTTTATTTTCAACAGGTTTCCACTCAATGTGACAATTATACAAAAGAGATTCTTAAATATAATAATTAGTTTGTTATAAGTTGAGAGTTATTCCTTCAATGTCAATGCAATGTCCTTTATTTACTGATGATATATGGTTTTTGTGATCAGGGAAAGTGTATTTTCTTTGGATGAAAACATAAATATGTCTAAATAGGATGTAAAAATTATTTTTTATCTATCTCCATCTATACATATACTTACATGTGTGCATATGTATGTGTATATATATGTATATATGTGTTTTCATATCTATTATAAAAATCTTCCATTTTGTAAGAAGATAGATATTGTTCAGATGTCTTAACATCAGGGATTTAGGATATGCTTTCTAACAAGTTTTAAAGTGATTTATTAAGCTGGACATGCCAATTTTTGTCTCATTATCAATCAGCTAATAAAATAAATAATTTTTCTGGGTGTCCCAGTTGGTTAAGCATCTGACTCTTGATTTTGGCTCAGGTCATGATCTCAGGGTGGTGAGATCAAGTAACACTTGGAATTGAGTAACAAATGGAATTGCTCCACTGGTGTGACATTTTATTTATATGACTTATTTTTGTTTTAAAACAAACATTAATTAAAATAGAATAATAAAATAAATTTTAATAATATTAATAAAAATCAATAAATTATATGTGACCTAATTTGAACTTATGGAACAAAAATTATGCATTTTGGAGTCCATTTGTTATTTCATTCTATTGAGGTTTAAGATAAACCCAAAACTTATAGCAGTCTCATAGAATGACAAAATAGGCAAAATTGAGTTCCATTTCTTCATCTGTACGTTCATTGTGCTGTCACTGTTTATTCTATATCTACCTTTGAAAAACAGTAATATGTGGTACCACATTGATTGGAGAAACACACTAAACCTGATGATATTTAGAGAATCAATATATTTAGAAAAGAATGATTATCTGAATATACTTTTGTCAGGGGCTTACTGTATAACTGAGAGTTCTCTGAACTAACTGCCATATAGTATACAATTTATTTAATAAAGGACACATAATAAAATAGGTATATATGGGGTGCCTGGGTGGCTCAGTGGGTTAGAGCCTCTGCCTTCGGCTCGGGTCGTGATCTCAGGGCCCTGGGATCGAGCCCCGCATCAGGCTCTCTGCTCGCAGGAGCCTGCTTCCCCCTCTCTCTCTCCCTGCCTGCCTCTCTGCCCACTTCTGGTCTCTGTCAAATAAATAAATAAAAAAATCTAAAAAAAAATAAAAAAAATAGGTATATATATATAATATATATATATATATATTTAACTTGATGTAATATATATATAATATATATATATATATTTAACTTGATGTAACCACAAAATATTTTGAACTTTAACAAATGATTCTCTGAGGGAAGAGTGTTTTACTACTGATATTGTCTAAAGTTACTGGATCATGGTGATAATAAAAATGTAGAACAATATTTTATTTTATTTTATTTTATTATTTTTGTAAAATATGTAAAGTCATGTACCCCCCTTACTGTCTGCTCTCAAGCAGAATGCTACATCTTCGTTGTCCATCATGTGATATAATGGAAAAGTGACACTGGTTAGGGTTTTCTTTAATAATCAGTGCTTTGTCAAACCTAGTATACATTGACTTCTTATTTCTCATTATAGAAAGCATATAAGACTGACTTTAGAGAGTTAGAAAAACCAAGTGTGTGAGTCAGAAAGTATGAAAGAAAAAAAAAAGATAGTATCCAGATTTGGTTACCAATTTAAGGAGCAACTTAGGTAGACTAATTTAAGAAGCATGTTTGGGTATCCTGAAATTAGCCCATCTTTTCTTGTAGGATCGGGAAGAAGCAAAGGAAGAAATAAAATACTGGGAGGATTTTACTTGATTGCTATAAGAAGATGTAGAACAAATATATTTATCTTATCCCTAGAAATTTCAAAATTTATGGAATGACAATGCTTTGAGATCATATGGCAGAGATAGTGGTCACAAGTATAGCTTGAGGTAAAAATTTTTTGGCCTAAGAAACAGAAGAAAGTTGGCTTCCTTCCTTCCTTTCTTCCTTCCTTTCTCTCTCTCTCTTTCTCTCTCTTTTTTTCAGGAAAGTTGGTTTCTTAAGCCTAAGCAATTCCATGATAAGACATAATGGTGGCAGTCCTCATTTTGCCTACATTTGATTAGGCAATTTGGTTCTTTCTCTTGTGACTAAAGGAATTCAAATGATGATTACCTTGTAGAATGCCTGGCACCTCATAACCATTCAGAAGTGGTAACCATCCATGCTATGATAATAATAATTATGATTATTAACTTTCAACAGATTCTGTGTTATATTAAGACATTCATTTGATTTAATCAGCTTAAACTCTGATGCCGTTTACATCATAATTATTTTTACAAACAACGTATTCTTAGCAGTATTTCTCATTTTCAAGTCTGTTGATTAATTGAACAGAAATATCTGATCAGATCTTTTTCTGTATCACCTTCTTCATTTGTTCATTCTTCATTTGAATGCAGAGAGAAGTATATGATATATGCCTAAGTAGAGCTACCATATTTTTTACTCTGTTCATGCTTTTTGTTGTTGTTGTTATTGATTCTTTTCTTAAGTCTTGTACTGCTTCAAAGCCTTCCAGCACTCTATCTGTTCCTGCCATAGAAAATGAAAGTTAAGCTATGAATTTGGGAGTTTGCCACCCTTACCTATGAAAAAGATTTCATAGAGCCATTGCTGGGAAGTAATGCTATGAAAATGGTATGTTTTTATACTGTTACAAGATTGTAGCTTCAAAATAGATGCTCTTTAGAGGTCAAAATATCAGAGGGTTGTGCTCGCTTTGCCAGCACATATACAAAATATTCAGAGGGTCAATGAATACCTATTATTTCATAATTATTGATAATATGTATTAGTAACACAAATAATTTCTTCATTTACATATTTGACTTATTCTTATTAGAATTTAATTCTATTCTTCCATTCTTTTTAGAATTTACTTTTGAATCCTAAGTTAAGGAAAATGTATGAAATTATCCATGATAAACTTCTTCAGTTGTAGCATAGGCCTTAATTATATACACCTGGAAGAGTAGGCTAGCATACAAGAGGAAAGTTAAATTTTTAGATAAGCTCACAGTTCATATTTTCTACACTGTAGACTTCATGAAGTTTGTTTTAGTTCCATACATGGATCATGCTCTTTCTCACTTCCAGACTTCAACCTTTGTGGTCTCTTCAATTCTGTAGACCCTTCTTCCCTACTTTTGATTTTGAAGTACATTAGAAATTTACTTTCTCTTGAATGTCTTCTAGAGCTCTTTGATTATTATTACCCCTTATTTTATGCTTCTGTTTTACTCTGCACTTTTCTGTTTGTTCAATTGTTTTTTAATTATCCAGTTCACATCTGAGAACCTAAAGCACTACGAAGCCTGAGGTTGTGCATCTGTCAATATTTGTTGAACATATATTTAAATGAATGAGTAACAATGGAGCACACGTATTGAGTGTGATGACAGTTGTAGGATCATTTGGTTCAGGCAGGTTGCAAAAGAAAACAAAGCTCAAATAACTAATAGTGGCAATGAGTAAAGCCATGATAAGAAACCAAGTTTTCTCATTTTTAGTCCAATTCCTATTCTACCACAGTGCATTGCCTTAATTAATCATGATCCTCTGATTATATAAGTTATGATAAAGAAAAAGAAAGAAAAAGAAAAAAAGAGGGTTTTAATAAGCCATTTGCCTAAAATCTATTTTGGTGTTAATATCTACATTCATTTTTACTGACTTTTGTAATTCAGGTGCATTAAACTTGCTCCAGAATTTGTAATTTATTTTTTCTTATTTGCATCTCTAAAGAGCAAGGATTCTATCAGTGAATAATGAATCACAACAGCTGGACTTTTATTGCTTTGCAGATATATATAGTGCTATAAATAAATCAATATTTTTATTTGTGTGCTATGGCCACAGTAATTTTTTCTCTGTTAAATTAAGCCTTAATGAAATTTGTAAGCTATCTTGGACTTCAATAAAAAGTTCATCAGCAGACTACAAAGGTATTCCTTTGTGAGGTATCAAAATGGAAAAATAGTGATGGTAGATAGCCTACTTTGTAGAAGGAAAAACACCTAGATTTTAAAGACTCAATTTGATCTCACTCTGATTACCCTTCCAGAAAATTTCTGAGGAGAAGAGTAGAATAACCCATTGTTAAGAGAGACAGTAAGGTTGTAAGAGCAGTAGAGAAATAATGCAACATCCCATCAAAGAGAAAGAAAGGGAAGCATCTTCTCTTAGGTTGGGCACACTTATGCTAGCTAATGAGTGCTTCCTTTAAATCTCCAACATCTCTCATAAAAAGGAAATAAAAATACTATAAATCAAGAGAAAAAGGTCAGAAAGGGCATTTCTTATTTTTTTTTTCTCTTCTAAATTCTTCCTTGGGAAGGAAATATGTAAAAGAATTTCATAAATATTCTTCTTACAGGTTATTTAGCACATTTTAAAGATATTTATTTCAGAAAGGATCACTAATAGACAATTATTTTTCCCTTATTACTCTCCAGTTTAAATTTATTTTGTATGTAGTACATGTTATTTTATATTATTAGAATATCAAAAAAAATCCCAGTATGGTGTGCCTCTCTGTACTACTTAAATTTCTGCATCAGTCATTTGATTACATACCTAAGTCATGTTCATTTGATTACTATAAGTTTTATATGTTTCATTTTACAGACAGAAATGAAAACAAGATTAAAATCTTTGTACAATTCCTTTTTTTCTTTCATTTAAAAATATAGAAAATTTTGTTAAGGGTTTCTAGGCAGAAAACAGATGTTATTTATAAAGGAGCCAATATTAGGCTCATTTCATTCTTTTTTTCCCCCACAACTATTTTAATAAAAGGCAGTGGCATAATTTCTAGAATCTGTGGGAAAACTTTTGAAAATTAACATATAATGTATTATTTGTTTCAGGGGTACAGATATGTGATTCATCAGCTTTACACAATTCACAGCACTCACCATAGCACACACCAGTGTCCATTGCCCAGCCACCCCAACCCTCTAAACCCTCCTCCCCTTCAGCAACCCCTCAGTTTGTTTCCTGAGATTAAGAGTCTCTTATGGTTTGATTCCCTCCCTCTCTCTCTGGTTTCATCTTGTTTCATGTTTCGTTTTTCCCTCCCTTAGCCTATGATCCTCTGTCTTATTTCTCAAATTCCTTATATCAGTGAGATGATATGATAATTATCTTTCTCTGATTGACTTATTTCACTCAGCATAATACCCTCTACTTCTATCCATGTCATTGCAAATGGCAAGATTCCCTTTTTTGATGGCTGTATAGTGTTCCACTGTGTGTGTGTGTGTGTGTGTGTGTGTGTGTGTGTGTGTAAAATATATACCATTGCTTCTTTATCCATTCATTTGTTGATGGACATCTTGGCTCTTTCCATAGTTTGGCTATTGTGGACGTTGCTGCTATAAACATTGGGGTGCATGTGCCCCTTCGGATCAGTACATTTGTATCTTTAGAGTAAATACCCAGTTGTGCAATTGCTGGGTCATAGGGTAGCTCTATTTTCAACTTTTGGAGGAACCTCCATACTGTTTTCCAAAGTGGCTACACCAGCCTGCATTCCCACCAACAGTGTAGGAGGTTTCTATGGGAAAATATTTGTTCCCCGACATTTATATAACTAGTTCTACTTTGTTTGAAAGAATGGGATGGACTGGGGCGCCTGAGTGGCTCAGTGGTTAAAGCCTCTGCCTTCAACTCAGGTCATGATCCCAGGGTCCTGGGATCGAGCCTCATATCGGGCTCTCTGCTCAGCAGGGAGCCTGCCTCCTCCTCCTCTCTCTCTCTGCCTGCCTCTCTGCCTACTTGTGATCTGTCTGTCAAATAAATAAAAATCTTAAAAAAAAAAAAAAGAATGGGATGGACTTATACTGGTAACAACCACAAAATTGATTGAATTCTAATTGAACACTATATATTTCTGATTTAAATTAATTTTAATGGTGATTAGATTGTTATTAAATCATTCAGTTTTTAAAAGAGAAACAATAAATATTGATCTTCATAATGAAAGCAAACTAACTATATTCAAATGACAAATTAACTTCTGGAAATGTTATTTTTCAGAAAATTTAGTGTTCTGTTTTTTAAATTTACCTTAACCATTGGAGCAAATTAACAGCATGAATCGAGTTTGTTTCTAAGACTTGAATTGCTTTTTACTAGATCCCTAAGGAACTCAAGCTTTCAGTCTGAAAAAGTGTGTGCCATGTGTGTCGTAACCATATTCCCACTAAGGTAGGAAAAAATAGTTTGTAAGGTAGCATGGAGAAAACACTTGGTTATCCACAATGTCTTTTCTGTCTATGCTGAAGGCAAGGTGAGGGTTCTGCTGGTGGTTTGGTTCTTTTTGTCAACTGAAACATTATGAACTTCTGTCAGAGTTTGATCATCTAGTCCACTTTCCTGCCCTCTTCCATCATCTTTTACAGGTGAATGGCAATATTAAACTGAATTTATTTCTTCAAAATATTTGTAGCTATATACTCTATTCCAGGCATATTGAATATTAATGAGAACTACTTTGCTCTTTCCAAGATAAACATTATCAAATAAATAATTACATGTAGCAACTGAATATTTTAATAAGAGCTACCCTATAAAGGATACAGGAGGGAAATAGAATTTAAAATAGCATGGTGAAAAGGGGAGATAGAATCTATAGCTCTTGTTAATTACGTAGATCTATCAAAGTTTAAAGTGAAGTAGAGCAGAAAAGAAAAATAGGTCTAGCTAGTGGGAGAACATTTTCCTAACAGGAATACTGGGAAAAGCTATATTTAATTCTACATTTGTATTGGATTTTTTTTTTAACATTTGAAAGCAAGTGGTGCCCAAATAAACATGGCATTGGATTTAACATTATTTGAACCCTGACCTCCTCTTATTATAGAGGACTGTTATTAACCTCTGACAAAATCCCCTTTTTACACTAAAGATAAATATGTCAGTTTTGCTAAAATCTCTATGAGTTTGTGTCAGAGTTTAATGTACCAAAAAAGATGATTCATCATATAACATATATTGGATCTTGACCAAAATCATTTCAGAAGGCCTTTCTAATTTGACAAATTAAAACTGTTATAAGTGAAATTCCTAGAGGTAGCAACACTCTCCAGGAATGTGTAATTTTTATGTGTGTTATAAAGAGAAGCTCTGCACTGGGGCGCCTGGGTGGCTCAGTCAGTTAAGCATCTGACTCTTAATTTTCGCTCAGATCGCGATCTCAGGGTTGTGGGGTCGGGCTCCATGTCGAGCTCTATAGTGGGCACACTATTATGGTGAAGAAAATATGATAATCAAGGTTATGGTGATGCATAAAGGGTTTTATAGTTCAAAAGTTGTAAAAATGGAAAGGTGATTTCTTTATTAAATACATCAAAGTTCCCCAGAAAATACTTTTTTCTCACTTGGGAATAGGTGAAAGTCACTGTTATTGCTATAATGATGGCCCTCATTAGTTATAAGGTATCCTGACCTCCATTAAAGTATTTATTTTGAACAATGAGAATATAGTATTTACTAGGTCCTATTTAAAACCTTGGTAATTTGTTGGGGCGCCTGGGTGGCTCAGTTGGCTAAGCAGCTGCCTTCGGCTCAGGTCATGATCCCAGTGTCCTGGGATCGAGTTCCACATCGGGCTCCTTGCTCAGGAGAGCCTGCTTCTCCCTCTGCCTCTGCCTGCCATTCTTGCTCTGTCTGCCTGTGCTTGCTCTCTCTCCCTCTCTCTCTCTCTCTGACAAATAAATAAATAAAATCTTTAAAAAAAAAAAATTAAAAAAAAAAATAAAAAATAAAACCTTGGTAATTTGTTCAGAGCCCATAGAATATAATGGCTAGTGGCTATGACCCCCGAATCAGGCTGAGTATGAATGCTGCTTTGCCACTAGTGAACTTTGTAATCTTAGGCAAATTATTGGGTATCTTGGAGCATAATCTGTAAGGGAGGATGTGATATGTTTGATAATATGTGTAGAGTTAAGCAGTATCTGTCATAGAGGAAGAGTCAGTAAATTAGCCATAACTATTAGTGTTATTTTTTGTCATTGATGTCATTACTATTAAAGTTTTTCAAGGACAAAACATCTAGACTTGAAAATGACCTTCTTTGAAACTTTAGGAAGTCATATATCTTCTAGGCTTATCAACTAATAAATCACATTAAAATTAATTAAATTCTTTCAAGTAACAACTGCTTATTTCACTGAATTCCAAAGAGTAGCTTATAACTTGGTACTATACAACTTAAATGTGAAACATTTTCCGAGTTTCAAGTGGATAATGGAGAAAGAGAAGATATTTAGAATGTTTTATAGATCCCTAGGGATTTTATTTGAAGAAATAATTAATTCAATATTCACTTAACTATGTCCAGAACTTAAAATACTTTGATCATTCTTGGATTTAATGAGGGCTCATTTTGCTGTACTACATTCAACCATATTATAAAGTAGAATATCTTAAAATTTCCAATTAGACAATAGTACAAATAATTACCCCTTAAAAGCTTATATGGATACAGAATATGAATATTTGATTCTAACTCCTAAGTATTCAAATCAAATTTTATTATATGTAGAATAGTCATTTATAAATAAATTAGACACAGCACTTTTTTTCATCTAAATGTTATGTCTTCCCCAGTTGGTGTTTATTGTGCTTGAGACTGCTTTCTTGAAATGAGAATATATAACTTTATTTCCAAAAGCAATGTGTTCTGAATGTCATTTTTTTCTTTGTGGAAAGTTTTATGCATTTATTTCCTATGCTAGCAAAGATGGTATTAGATAAGAGAGTTGAAATGTAAACTCGTATCTAAAATGAAATTTGGATTTTTTAATTAAAATTTGAGATTTCTTTGTTTACAAATAAGGACAAGGAGATAAGGGGATCTGTTAAATAAAAATTATTCTAGGAAAGGTTTTTGTCCCTGAAATATTTTACTTTATACTAACTTCATAAAAACTGGTGTTAAATAGTTTCATATTTGTTAGCAAATATTAGTGGTTTTCTACTATGAACAACCTAATAAAGATTAAGAGAAGGAGACTGTATTGCATCACATCCATATTAAATCATCCGGCTCTAGGTGTACATGGTCTACATAAGACTGAAGTCAGAATAGGAGAATTTTTTTCTCATTTATTATTTTTTTAATTATGTTATGTTACTCACCTTACAGTACATCATTAGTTTTTGATGTGGTGTTCCATGATTCATTGTTTGCATATAACACCCAGTGCTCCATGCAATCCGTGTCCTCCTTAAAACCCATTACCAGGCTCACCCCCCCACCCTTCCCTTCTAAAACCCTCATTTTTTTTCCCAGAGTCGATAGTCTCTCATGGTTCATCTCCCACTCTGATTCCTCCCACAGATGCCTTCATTTTTCCCCTCCTTCTCCTAGTGTCCTCCATGCTATTCCTTGTTCCACAAATAAGTGAAAACCTATGTTAACTGACTTTCTTATTTCACTTAGCATAATTGCTTCCAGTTTCATCCATGTTGATGCAAACGTTGGGTGTTCATCCTTTCTGATGCCTGAGAAATATTCTGCTGTGTATATGGATGACATCTTCTTTATCCACTCATCCCTTGAAGAGCATCTTGACTCTTCACAGAGTTTGGCTGTTGTGGACATTGCTACTATGAACATTGGGTGGATATGGCCCTTCTTTTCACTATATCTGTATCTTTGGAGTAAATACCCAGTAGTGCAATTGCTGGGTCATAGGGTAGCTCTATTTTTAATTTTTTGAGGAGCTTCCACACTGTTTTCCAAAGTGGCTGCACCAACTTGCATTCCCACCAACAGTGTAAGAGGGCTCCCCTTTCTCCACATCCTTTCCAACACTTGTTTACTGTCCTGTTGATTTTGGCCATTCTAACTGGTGGAAGAAGTTCTCTCAATGTGGTTTTGATTTGAATCTCCCTGATGCATAATGATGATGAACATTTTTTCATGTGTCTGTTAACCATTTGCATGTCTTCTTTGGAGAAGTGTCTGTTCATGTCTTCTGCCCATTTTTTGACGTAATTATCTGTTTTGTGTGTGTGAGTTTGAGGAGTTCTTTATAGATCTTGGATATCAGCCCTTTGTCTGTAGTGTCATTTGCAGATGTCTTCGCCCATTCCGTGGGTTGCCTCTTTGTTTTGTTGACTGTTTCCTTTGCTGTATGAGCATCTTTTAGAAAACAGATGCTGGTAGTGGTTGGATGTGGATTAGCAAGTACACAGTCACTGCAGGTGGACTGTTAGTTGGTACAACTACTTTGGAAAACTGAGCACACTTATCTTGAACCTGGGGATTCCAGTCATACATAGATATCTGACCCAGTGTGTGTGTGTGTGTGTGTGTTTGTGATATATATATATATCTATGAATGCAAATGTTAACATTTGTGTGTGTTCTAGCTCTAAATTTGAATAGCTCTCTTTTGACTTAGAGACCACCATGTAGCTACTTTTATAAGGCTTTATTTTATCACATTTAACAGTACATATATATTTTCATATATTCTTTATATGTTTGCTACTTATAATTTTTAAAAATTTTAAACACATCTGATAATTCTTTTGTACAATAATATGTACTTGCTTACATATATATTGCATAAATATATAAATTTACATAAAGTATGCTTTTTTATATACAGATCTACTAACATTTTAGTGATAAATTAATATATCAATATATTCAGGTGAATTTTCAAGTGTATACGTCAACATAAATATACTTTGTATTAAATAGTACTTAAATATATACTTGTATATCAAATAAAATTAATGTATGAATTTATATAAAGATTCCATGACAGTTAATTTATACTTATTGAGTTGTATACTAAGTGCAAGGATTAGGTCTATATTGGTATATAGGCACATAGAGTTCAGTGTAAAATATAATTCAAATAGAAAATGATTGCTTCAAAATTTATAAATTAAAAGAATTAGGTATATTTAATAGCATATATTTAAAAGCACTTTTAACATTAATATTCGAATTCATGTTAAAATTAACATGAATATGAATATTTGTGTTAAAATTAACATGAATATGAATATTAATAAACAGACCCACATAACTGTTATTTTCTTTAAGACATAGAAAGATGCCATTTTAATTTAAGAGATCTTAGAGTTTTAATTATATACATTTATTCCTTGTAGCTTTCACAATGAATATTATTATTCATACGTCATTTGTCCCATCTAGTAGAGAATCCTCTAGCACATTCATGTCTTTTTTTCTTTAGTGAAACAGTCTGAAACATATAGGTTTAGCTAAAAATGCTCTATAAAATGAATGGATTTGGGGCTAGAAATCAGACACGGGCTGTAAAGGTATTACTAGAAATGGAAGAAGGATAAATCAGATGGACTAACACATTGTTTGAGGAAACTGCTATGTGAACTCCCACAAAAAACATGTCACGCTGACTTTCATGAAAGAAGTAATCTGGGCTTTGTGGGTGACAGCTGTGGGGATGGATAGAGGAAACAATTTTCAAAATATTACATGTTCTACCAATAAAATTATTCTACAAGTGCTAAGGAATCCTTCTGGATATGGTAATGTGACTTGACTATGAAAAAATATTGAGCATGAGAATGAATGCATACAAATACCCACACAGTCCTGTGTTATTTCCTTAGACTGATATGTGGGTAATAATTGCTCGAAAACATATATGCTATATGTCTGCAGTGCCATTTGAGAATACTTTAAAAATGTAGAGCTAAATGTCATTTCATTAGTGGAGGAAATAAGGCTTTCACTTTATCCTAGCTTCCTCCTGTGTGGCTGCCCCTCACACAGTGGTGGCAGGATTGTGCCTCCAGTCAGTATGCGTACTATAGTAATAGGATTGAGGGGACTGAATTTAGCATTTTGGTATCATTGCCAATACTTTTTGGTTGTGAAAATTTACCAAATTGCTATAAATGATGTTTAATAGAGCATATTTTCATGGGTGCAGTTTATTTAAAGAAGATTTGAAACACAGCATATTTCTGCAACGCCGTGGATTCTGTTTTGTAGTGCTACACACTGTACCTCATACTCCTCAGTATCTCTCTAAGCTGTAAGAAGCCCTGCTAGCAAAAGCTAATCATTGCATCCTGCATGTACCTGCCAAGTGGGGAAGAACAATCTAGCCTTTTCTCATAAGAGGTAGAAAAATGTTTCTGAAAGGCAGAATCAAGCACAGAAACAGTGTTCATTAGAGTCTTTCCTAGCAACATACACTTTTAAAATGGTCATAATTAAAGTGTAGTTCAAGGGACAACCTTTTATAATTTACAAACTGTGGTGGTGTGGGATATAAGTATTTGATGCACCTAAGTATATTCTAAAAACAATCAGTGAACCAGATTGCAAAAGAAGCAATATTTTTTTTAGCACTGGAGGTATAGTTGACAAAATGCACAAAATCACACACACACACACACACACACACACACACACACACAATAGTAACAACTAGTTTGAAATCAGAGTGATGATTTAAAATATAACCTAAATTTACTACGAAAAACTAGATGAAAATTTCCTTTCAGAAACTTGAACTGTAAGTGATGAAAACAAAATTTGATATTAATTTTGATATCTGTGAGAGGCTTTTTTTTTTTACCCTTAAGTAAATATTATCTGTTTAGAATTCCTTTTTTTACATATAAACTAGAGAATATCATTGAAGTCATAAGCCAAATTCAATATATCACAGTTATATATGTATATGTGTGTGTATATATGAATGCACCCCCCTCATGTGCACACAGGATATTGATAGTTACTCTCTTTCATACAACTAACATATAATTCTATATAATGCAAAATCTTTTTAGTAAAACCTAGTACTTACCAGAAACAAAATTATTTCCAGTGTATTCTTAAAATTGTTCAAGTAGTTTCATAATCTTGCAACCTGGGAAAAAACCCTTTATATATGTGAGATTATAATCATATAAAAGCAAACTTAATATACTTACATATATTTTACCAAAAATATCACATGCAATATACTGATTTTTTTAATGAGAAAAATCTTTTTTGGAACAACACAATATCAAAATTTGAATGAGAACTCTGGTGAAATTGTGAAAAAATATACTTCTAAAATATTTTTATGTAAATGATGAAGGTTATGCTTAATTGATTGTTACTAAAAATTAGGGCATTCAGAAATGTGATTTGAAAAGTGGTATGAGATGTGTGATTAAAAAACCCTGATATTCAGCCATGAGTAGTATGCTAATTAAACTGCATAATCAAGTAATGTCAAGGATTTAAAGATTATTATACAGCTGCTTCAGAATAAGTGTGGAAGATGAGTGAGGATAAGTTACTTTTTAACTCCTTTAAACCTTATATATATTCAAGCTGGAGGTGACAAGGAGGGGCATAAGAAGAAATTACTGCAGGCTAGCCCATCTTCCCACTTGGAAACTCCTCCTTCCACTTTAATCCAATATTATCATTTCAATCTATTTTTATTTGTTTTCTCTAGTGCATATCTATTATTTCACTAAATTTTGTCATTGGCAATTACTCCTTGTTTCAAAGTCCAAAAAATATGATTACTTCAGGGCACTAGCTCTACATCCACTTGAATCCTAACAGGCCACCAGCAGACCCTCAGCACAAAATTTCTTTACATTCATAGTTTGCAACAAGTTAAGAACAAGATGCATGGGATACTATTTGAGTGAAGTCATCTATTTCCACTTGCTTTAAATGTTATAGTGAATTTTCTTTTTTATTTAGGGTGTGGTGATCCTAATTTATTAGTGAGAATATTATCTTTTAAAATACAAAGCAAGATTTCTGTATTATTTGAAACTGTGAAAACATCAGTTACATTTTGCCTTAGCCACTCAAGGATTAAACATTTTTGTTCAAAAATTTTATGTACGTTTATGGAAAGATAGATTGCTTACAAGGTCCATACGGCCTCCACATTTCTTCCCCAGAATGACTGAATGCTAGGCATTAATTGTAAACAAAGAAGTTCTGCAATTTAAGAAGACCAGTATTTGATGAGATGAACATTTGCATACACTGAACTGTAAGCTCTGGGTGAGCAGGAGGTCATTTCTGTCATATTTCTGTCATATTTAATGCTGTAACCTCTGTGCATAACCTAATACATAGAGTGTACTTGTCACTCAATGGATATTTGTCATATTAAGTGATAAATAGTAGTATAAGGAATGTTATTTTGGTGACAGCAACATTTCTTGAGAACTTCGGGTGTGCCGTTATTTTCTATTATTCATCATTATTACCAATCATGATGATAGCAAATAATATTAATATCTCAAAATATTTTAACAAATAATATACACTGACTATATACCGTGTGAGGGCTTCTTGTTGCAGACTGATTCTGGATATTTCTTTGCATAGACTTATTTGAAGTGTGCAAAACAAGCATGTCTGATAGCTCTATCTGTATTTCCTTAAAATGGCCCTTTTTTTTTTGTATCTTATTTAATTGGTTTAGCAGGTATTTAAAGTATGTATTTGTAATTGCATATGAATGAAGAATTTTACACAGGACAATATTTTTTAAATGAGTGAACTTATTTTTGAAAACTTTTTTTTTTTAACAGACTAATGCCCATTTTACTTGATAGGCTATTACGTTAACATGAGAAAATAAAACAGAAAAAAATGGTTTACCATTAAAGTATGTTCCAATGCATAGAAAATATCAAATATAAGTTCATTGCAAATTTAAATCACATTCATAGAATTGAAACCATCTCTTCTCCTTTATTGTTATTTTACACCTTTTATCCATTTGTTTTATATTTTCATACTTCAAAAAATCTCATAAAAGGCAATGTTACTCCAGTGTTGCATTTCAGCAACTATTTTAAAATCTGAAATGTGAAACCTGTATTTAATGATCAGAGATTTAAAAAAGAAACAGAAAGGATTTCTGGTTTCAGCTTCAACTTACAAAGAACTTGAAACTTGTCACTCCTGTCCTTATAACAACAACAGAATGAAAATGAAGTTGTTTTGAATTCATCAGATAAATGAGGTTGCAGGGCAAATCACCACCCTAAAATCTGAGGAGAGAGTGAATGTTGAGAATCAGAGAATGTGAGAATCAGAGTCAAGGTCTGTTTACCTGTAACAAATACCACACTGGAACTATAAGTATCAGGGATATTTAATTGGTAATTTTAATGTAGACTAATTAGTTTGAGAGTAGAAAACTCCTGGAACCATAGTCTTAGGAGACAGCTTTTGTGGGGTTTACCTTCAGGAATCCCACCAGTTTCTCATGGTACAGAATCTAGAAAGATCCTCTTGTGGCTATGGCAAGGATAGAGAAACATAAAACTTTATATTAAAAGCCTAATTGCTGGATTTCAGAAGACATAAACATCAGTGCTCACAAAGCAGATGACATGAAAATAATACATATTAAATATAGTAAAAACTGAGCAACAGATGTGTGAAAACTGTATATAGTGGTCCATTTGAATCATGGCTCCCCAGTTCCTGCCTCCAGTTTCCTCTCTCTGATTTAAATATTCTGAGCTGGCTTCTAAGATGGCAGAGAAGTAGGGGGACCTGGGGCTTTCCTCATCCCTTGAACAAAGCTGAATTGAGGTCAAATCACTTAGAACACCCAGGAAATCGATCTGAGGATTCAAAGAAGGATTTGTACTATTGGAGGTAACTATGTGGCAGGTGCAAGGTGTGTAGAAGTGAAATGGGGGAGAGAAAAGCTAATAGGGGAGGGGAGGGAACCCTTTTGGCAGGGAGAGAAAAGGGAGAGAGGGGTTGAGACAGTGTGGTGTAGGTTAGCACAAGAAACCTCTCGGATCACAGAATAGGGAGCTGGGGGAACCAAGTGCACAGGTTTTTGTTTTGCTTTGTTTTGCAAACAATGAGGGTAACTCAAGGTCTGAGCTTTTGGAAGTCCAGACAACATTTCTGGGAGAGTTGCTCTCGTGAGCTCCAGGAGAGAAGGACAGTTCTGGCCCAGGAGCACACACAAAAAGATGTAGTGATCTTAGAGGTTGCACTGGGAAAGATTGGTCCTCTTCCTGCAGTGCCTTTGGAAGAGGGCATATATCCTCTCCAAGGACAAAAGGCACTGTAGGAGCTAGCAAATAGCCTTTTGCTGGTAGTGAACAAGTGTGTATAAAAAGGCTGGATAACCTAGTCTCTGCTTTTCCTGTTGCCAAAGTGCAGAATCCATGCACAGCACAGGCAGGGGACTGTTTTCCCGGGACAAAAAGTACTAGTCAGTGCAGTGAGCCAGTAACCCAGGGGAGGGAGCAAATCCTAGAGGTGGTGAATACATTAAGATTTGGAGTTTTGAATCCCAGCCATGCCAGAGATGAACTCAGGATAGCTGGGCACCAGCTTCCTGAACATTGGGGAGTGTAAGATCCCATGCCCAGGACGAGAGTGGGGAGTTGCCATTTTATCCCACTACCAACATGGTTGGATGTCAGAGAGCAACACAGAAGCCCCCAGTGGAGGTGGAAGCCACTTACATCAAACCCAGCTCCCCTGTGTTTGGCAAGTGCTTTTTTTTTTTTTTTTTTTTTTTCTCTACTAGGGCAGGACTGACTCTGGGCCTGTGCAGCAGGTCTCTCCCCCAGAGGAGCAATACAAGCAGCACTCCCCATGTACCAAGTCTACTGATCATACGGTACCTCACAGCGTCTGTCCCCTTCAGTTCTGGAGGAAATAGGACCAGGCTGTATTTTTGTTTTTCTTTTACTTTTTTTTTTCCCCCTTTTGGAATCACCATTGTTTTTGTTTGTTTGTTTGTTTGTGAGTTTATTTTTTCATTCCCTTTATCTTTTTTTTTCTTCTTATTTTTGTTTTTGAACAGGCTTCATCTTTTTCCCTTTTCTTTCTTTTTCCCCCCTCTCTTTCTCTTTGGAATCAGGCTTATAGTTTTTTCATTGTTTGCATTTTTTATTCCTTTTCCTTTTCTCTAATTTTTGGATCAGCCTCCCCGCTCCCTTTCATTTTCTCTTTCTTTCTGCTTCCTTTCCTTTTCCTTTTTCTTTTCCTTCTCCTTTACCCTTTCCTTTCCTTTCTCCCCTTCCTTCCTTCTTTCTTTCCTTCCTTCCTGCCTTCCTTCCTTTTTTCCTTCCTTCCCATTCTTTTTTCAACAAACAAATCAAAGCACTCCTAGCTAAATGTCCAAACACTCCCCTCTGCAAGCAAGGAGGAACTCTGCAGAGTATGGGACTCTGGGAAGGAGCAGCCAAAATGCAACAGCATACAGCATACACCAGAAATACATCTTATAGTGCCAGGCCCCAGACAGTGTATGACCTCTTTTTGATATAGCATTACTCTGAGGTGCAGGAAACATAACAAGTTTTCATAACACACAAAAGATAGAAATTTAGTCAAGATGACAAGATGGAGGAATTCTCTGCAAAAGAAAGGTCAGGAAGATATCACAGCTAGGAACTTGCTTAAAACATATATAAGCAATATATCTGAACAAGAATTTACATCAGTAGTCATAAGACTACTAACTAGATTTGAAAAAAGCATAGAAGACACCAGAGAAACCCTTGCTGCAGAAATAAAAGACCTATAAACTAGTCAGGCTGAAATAAAAAGATGTGGCTTAGATACAAAACAGACTGGATATAATCACTACAAGGATTGAGGAAGTAGAGGAGAGGATAGGTGATATAGAAGATAGAATTATGGAAAATAATGAAGCTGAAAAGAAAGGGAAAGGAAATGATTAGATAAGGAAGGTGGACTTAGGGAACTCAATGATTACATAAAGCAAAATAACATTTGCATCATAGGTGTCCCGGAGCAAGAAGAGCAGGGAAAGGGGCAAAAGGTTTATTTGAACAAATTAGTGCTGAGAACTTCCCTAATCTGGAGAAGGAAATGAACATTCAAGTCCAATAGGCACAGAGAACTCCCAAAGATAAAGGAATTTGTGAACACTAAACCAGCCCTGCAAGAAATACTAAAGGGGACCCTTTGAGCAGAAAGAGAGTCCAAAAGTGACAGACTAGAAAGGAACAGAGACAATCTACCGGAACAGTGAATTCACAGGTAACAAAATGGCACTAAATTCATATCTTTCAATAATTGCTCTGAATGTAAATAGACTGAATTCTCCAGTCAAAAGATATAGGGTATCAGGATGGGTTAAAACAAACAAACAAACAAATAAACTCCCCCCAAAACAAGACCCATCAATATGCTGCTTATAAGAGACTCATTTTAGACCCAATAGTACATTAAAAGGATTATTCATCATGACCAAGTGGGATATATTCCTGGACTATAGGGGTGGTTCAACATCTGCAAATCAATGTGATACATCACATTTATAAAAGAAAAGATAAGAGCCATATGATTCTCTCAATAGAGGAAACATATCTCAAAATCATGAAGGGCATATAGGAAAGACCCATAGCTAATATCACCCTCAATGAGGGAAAACCGAGAGCTTTTCCCCTAAGGTCAGGAATATGACTGGGAAGTCCGCCCTCACCACTGTTGTTCAACATAGGTCTAGAAATCCTAGCCTCAGCAATCAGACAACAAAAGGAAATAAAAAGCATCCGATTTGGCAAAGAAGAAGTCAAACTTTCACTCTTTGCAGGTGACATGTTATCCTATATGTAGGAAACCTGAAAAACTGATAAATTCCTACAACTGATACAGGAATTCAGCAAAGTTGAGAATATAAAATCAATGCACAGAAATCTGTTGCATTTTTATACACCAGCAATGAGGCAGCAGAAAGAAAATCAAGGAATCAATACCATTTACAGTTGCACCAAAAATCTAGGAATCCATAAGATCCCTAGGAATAAACCTAACCAAAGGGGTAAAAGATCTGTAGTCTGAAAACTGTAGAACACTTATGAAAGAAATTGAGGAAGACACAAAGAAATGGAAAAACATTCCATGCTCATGGATTGGAAGAACAAATATTGTTAAAATGTCTGTACCACCCAATGCAATATATACATTCAGTGCAGTCCCTATCAAAATATCACCAGCATTTTTCACAGAGTTGGAACAAATAATTCTGAAATTTGTATAGAACCAGAAAAGATCCTTTATAGCCAAAGTAATGTTAAAAAAGAAAACCAAAGTTCAAGGCATCACAATTCTGGACTTTAAGCTGTATTACAAAGGTATAAAAATCAAGACAATATGGTACTGGCACAAAAATGGACACGTGGATCAATGGAACAAAATAGAGAACCCAGAAATGGACACTCACCTTCATGGACAAATAATCTTCATCAAAGCAGAAAAGAATATCCAATGAAAAAAGACAGTCTCTTCAACAAATGGTTTCAGGAAAATTGGACAGCCACATGGAGAATGAAACTGGACCACTTCCTTATACCATACAAAAAAATAAATTCAAAATAGATGAAAGACCTAAACATGGGACAGGAATCCATCAAAATCCTAGAGGATAACACAGGCTGCAACCTCTTTGACCTCAGTTACAGAAACTTCTTGATAATATATCTCCAGAGGCAAGGGAAACAAAAGCAAAAATGAACTATCGGGACTTCATCAAAATAAAAAAACTTCTGCACAGCAAACAACCAATAAAACTAAAATGCAACCTACAAATTGGAGAAGATATTTGCAAATGACATATCAGATAAAGGGCTAGTATCCCAAATCTATAAAGAACTCTTCAAACTCAACACTCAAACAATAAAATTCCAGTAAAGAAATGAGCAGAAGACATAAATAGACATTTCTCCAAAGAAGACCTACAAATGGCTAATAGACACATGAAAAAATTCTCTACATCACTTGGCATCGGAGAAATACAGACCAAACCACAATGAGATATCACTTCACACTGGTCAGAATGACTAAAATTAACAACTCAGGAAATAATAGATGATGGTGAGGATGTGGAGAATGGGGAACACTCCTATACTGTTGGTGGGAATGCAAACTGGTACAGCCACTCTGGAAAACAGTATGGAGGTTCCTCAAAAAGTTGAAAATAGAACTACCCCATGACCTAGCAATTGCACTACTAGGTATTTATCCAAAAGATACAGAAATACTAATTTGAAGGGACACCTGCACCCCAATGTTTATTTCACAAGCAACGTCCACAATTGCCAAAATATGGAAAGAACTCAGATATCCATCAGTGGATGAATGGATAAAGAAAATGTGATACACACACAAATAAAAACTGAATATGGAATATTACTCAACCACCAAAAAAATAATGAAATCTTGCTGTTTGCAATGATGTGGATAGAACTAGAGGGTACTATGCTAAGCGAAATAAGTCACTGAGAGAATGACAAATACCATATGATTTCACTCATATGTGGAATTTAAGAAACAAAACAGATGAATGTAGGGGAAGGGAAAGAAAAAATGTGATAAAAACAGAGAGAACAAACCATAAGAGACTCTTAACTCTCGGGAACAAACTGAGGATTGTTGGAGGGAAAGTGGGTGCGGGAATGGGACAATTGGATGAAGGGCATTAAGGAGGGGCACTTGATGTAATGAGCACTCGGTGTTATATGCAAACTCTACCCTGAAACTAATGTTAACTAACTTGAATTTAAATAATAAAATAAAAACAAAAGCCTAACTGCCGTAGTTCCTATTACTACATATATCTGGTTTTCAACAAAATATTACATCACATGCTTTAAAAGTTAAGAAAAAACATAGCCTGAAGAGACAAAGTATATATAGAAGAAAATCTACATAAACTTGGGTTCTTTAATGAGTTTTTATCTATAGCACCAAAGTGTAATCCATGGAAGAAAATTTGACAAGTTTTTCTTTATTAATATTAAATAAGTAAGACTGTTAAGAGAACAAAACTATAAGCCCTGCACTTGGAAATTATTTGCAAAACAAGTATCTGATAAAGAATTTGTATCCAGGGGCGCCTGGGTGGCTCAGTGGGTTTGGTTCTGGCCATGATCCCAGGGTCCTGGGATTGAGCCCCGCATCGGGCTCTCTGCTCAGCGGGGAGCCTGCTTCCCCCCGCCCCCGCCTGCCTCTCTGCCTACTTGCGATCTCTGTCTGTCAAATAAATAAATAAAATCTTTAAAAAAATTATAAAAAAAAGAATTTGTATCCAAAAATCGTAAAAAAATACAACCCAGAAAACAAACAAACAAAACCCCAATTCTTTAAAATCAACAATAAGAAAACATACAGCCCAATTTGAAGATGGGCGTAAGATTTGAACAGAATCTTCAACTAAGAAGATAGACAGATGGTGATCAAGCACATGGGAAGATGCTTAATATCATTTGTTATTAAGAAATGACAAATTAAAAGAGGAATGAGGTACTACTACACACATATTATGACTAAAATCCTAAAAGCTTAAGGGTACAAATTACTGGTGAAGATATAATCAACAGAACTCTCATTCATTGCTGGCAGGAGTACAAATGATACAGACACTTTGGAAGACCATTCTACAGTTTCTTACAAAGCTAAACATAATCTTACTAGATGATGCAGCAGTTGTACTTCTAGGTATTTACCCAACTGATTTAAAAAATTGTGTACCCATGGAAACTAGCATGTGAATCTTTATAGAAATTTTATTTTATAAATTTATAGAAGCTTTATATAAACTTTATTTTATAATTTTATAATTATTTTGTAATTAATACAAAATGGAAGCAACCAGTGTGTGATTCAAAGCTATTGAATGAAAAAGCAAACTATGGGTGCATCAATACAGTGGACTAATCTTAAGTGGTAGAAATAAATGAGCTGTCAAAATATGAAAAGACATTGGTCAATCATAAATGCATTTTGCTAAATGAAAGATGACAATATGAAAAGGATACATGTATGATTCTGACAAAGTCAAAATTATAAGCTGTGGAAATATCCAAGGTTTCTTGGGTGTCAGAGGGAAGGAGAGATGAAGTGAGGTTTTTTTTTTTTTTTTTTGGACCAGGAAGCTATTTATAATCTTTAATGGTAAAAACATGTCACTATACATTTGCTAAAACACATAGAAATTTATAGTATATAATAAACCCTAATATATATGCAAAATATATATATATATTTTGGAGGTCAGACATCCCAGGCTGGAATGTGAAAGGGATAAACAATCTAACTCTATTGAAAATGAATGAAACAATCTCACTGAAAGAAGGGAGGAGGAAAAAGATGCTGACCTAATTAACTTTGGAGATGATTAGAGTCTGTACATGAGCACTGTACTTTAGATGATAAATTTGTTTCCATTGGGTATACATATTAACAACTCTGATACTACCGTACATATATAATGGATTTAAACAACTAAATCAATGGAATGCTGATGGTAGGTGTCAGGGTTATCAGGATCAGAGCTGGAGTTGACAGATAAGTGAAGGTCTGCTTACTTGGACGGGACAGGATGGAATAAGCCATGTGATTATGGGGTATGGGAGAAAGAATCCATATAAACTCATATGTAGCATAGCATGGACATAGATTGTTACATAGAGAAATATTTATAGGTATGTGTATACACCTGGGTAAGTATTACACATGTATATTTCCTTGCTCTGTTAGCTGAGAGAGCTGAGAAGCAAAAATTTCTCTAACAATGGGCACCTTTAGCACCCAGATACTATTTTTAAACACAACCCTGAGATCTCACAACCCTGAGATCATGACCTGAGGTAAAATCAAGAGTTGGGTGTTTAAGCAACTGATGGACACAGGTGCCCTGGTAAGATTTTAATAATTAATAAATTAGATGAGGTGGTAGAGGGCAATTCTGTAAAATTGTTAGTTTTCTATAATTCTAAAAAACTGTTCTAAAATATAAAGTTCATTTGGGAAAAAAATCTCCAATCTCTTTAATAAAATTATGAAAACAACTTTGTGGTTTTAATACTATGGGTTTTTTTGCTGTCATTATTGACAAATTAAGCAATATGCAGATGCTATAGATTTCTGGACGGTAACTTTTAAATGTGGGTTACCTTTCCAATTTCTTCTTATGGCTATAATTGGTTGTCTATTATTTTTGGATCAAGTATTTATTTTTTGAGAGTACATTATTAATTAGAATGAGAAATTTTCAACTAATGATAGGTTTGGTGTATTTGACCATTAAAATTGAATTTGAAATGGTTGGGATAATAAGTAAAACTTCCTATAAGCATATTAAATCATTTAGAATGATGACTTGGTAGTGTGATCATAGTTAAAATGTGTATTACTGAAGGACTGGTGGTTCCTATAGCCTAATTAGAGAACATAAACTTCTTGCTTGATAGTCACTCTTTTTCTTTTTATTGTACCTTTTAAGATTGACTTGCTGATTCCAGATTTGGTATATTTCATTAAACCAACTACGTGCTTCATAGTAGACAATGGGCAAACTGCAAAATATTCTCTAGGGTTACTGGCATATCTACCTGTATAGCTTCTTGGAGATTAGCTTTTCACATTTGGGAACATCTAGATGATTTTCTAAAGTTCTTTTTATGTTGTTCATAGCCTGTTGAATTTGGGAAGTATGCTAGAGAACTAGATGCATTTTATTAGTTTCTAAGTCCGTTGTGTGTTTTGCATGGCTATTTTTTAGAAATTGAATGAGACTTTTCCTGATATACAATACTTTCTTCACTCCACTATTGAAGAATAGGTTTGACCTAGCTCTTTCACAGTAGAATATAGCCTGCTATCATTATGAGGTAATTTTATTTTCTTATCAAGTTTGCTGATCCACAATATATTTAGTGACTACCAATCCCAGTTTTGAATTCTTAATTGCACTTTGTTTATAACTCTTTTATGTTATAGTATGTTTTTCCTTGTGTGCAGTTTTTTTGCCTGTTTGAAGTTTTCCTGTTGAATTGTTTCTAAGATCTTATAGGAATGGTTAGTATTTTTCTTCATTATTTTATTACCTGGAGTGCCTTGCCCAGTGATTTAACATAATTATTAAAATCTTTCTGTGGGTGCATAATACTATGTAAAGTAATTGATATTTCTAGGCTTTTTCCATAGCTGAAGGTATAGTATGGTTTGATGAAATGAATACACACTAAAAATACTGGTTGTAGATTTTCTTTCACTGACTTTGGGGAACACACCAAACAAGAGAATAAAGAAAAAAGGGTTGAAGTACATGATTTATAAAAATTTTCCCCCACAAATTTAAATGTATATGATTTTAAAACATCCCCCAAAAGAAATGTCATTGGAGCCAAAAGACATTCAAAAAAAATTAGAAAATACTGTGAAATGGTTGTCCAGAAACTCTGCACTCAATATTTGGTGACAGGGGAGAATATATTGTTTTCATGATAATCACACTCAGCTTTCTTACCAATCTAAGGGAAGATCCAATAAAGTTGCTTCTCGATGTATAATTTTAACATTTTCTTTCCCACTCTCTGTAATGATCTAAAACCTTTGCCTATTCCTAAGAATTCCTGCCCTGCATAATAACATGAAATTATTACCTTACACTGGAAAAATATTTAGAATTTTTCACCTCTGATTTTTTTCATCAGAGGTCAGTAATGATTTAATATTTACTTTGGGGCTTTTTTTTTTTTTTTTTACTGTGGTAAAATATATAACATAAAATTTATCATTTTAACACTTTTTAAGCGTAACAGTTCATCCATACTGTGCAATCATCACCACTATTCACATCTACAACTTTTTTCATCTTCCCAAGCTGAAATTCCAAACCCGTTAGAAAATAGCTCCTCATTCTTTCTCCTTCCAGTCCCTGACAATCACCACTCTATTTTCTGTCTCTATGAATTTGACTAATTTAAGTATAAGTACAATCATACAGAATTTGTCTTTTTGTGCCTGGCTTATTTTACTCAGCATAATGTCTTCAAGATTCATCCATATTGTAGTATGCGTCAGAATTTCCTTCCCTGTAAGACTGTATAATATCCCATTGCATATATATTCCATATTTTGTTTATATAGTCATCCTTAAATGGGAACTTGGGTTGCTTCCACCTTTGAGATATTGTGAATAATGCTGCTATGAACATGGTCCATGCATATCTGTTTGAGCCCCTTTCAGTTCATTTGGGTATATAGCCAGAAGTGAAATTACTAGATCTTATAGTAATTTTATTTTTAATTTTTTGAGGATCTGCCATATTGTTTTTCATAGCACCTTCAGCATTTTATGTTCCTGCTAATAGGGCACTGGAGTTTGAATTTCTCCACATCCTCACTAACAATTTTTTTTTAATATTTTTTTTATTTGTCAGAGAGAGAGAGAGAGAGAGAGAACATGAGCAGCAGAGAACATGAGCAGCTCCCCACTAAGCAGGGAGCCTGATGCAGGGCTCTAATCCCAGGGCCCCGGGGTCATGATCTAAGCCAAAGGCAGATACTTAACTGACTGAGCCTCCCAGGTGCCCCCCAACACTTGTTATTTTCTGTTTTTCTAGTGATAGCCATCCTAATGAGGGGTATCTTACTTGGTTTAGATTTGCATTTCTCTAGTGATTAGTGATATTGAACATCTTTTCTATGCTTATGGATCATTTGCGTATCTTCTTTTGAGAAATGTTTATTTAACCTTTGCCTATTTTTAAAAAAAATTTTTTAAAGATTTTATTTATTTATTTGAGAGAGAGACAGTGAGAGAGAGCATGAGCGAGGAGAAGGTCAGAGGGAGAAGCAGACTCCTCATGGAGCTGGGAGCCCAATGCGGTACTCGATCCCGGGACTCGGGGATCATGACCTGAGCCGAAGGCAGTCGTCCAACCAACTGAGCCACCCAGGCATCCCAACCTTTGCCTATTTTTTTAAATTGCATTGTTTGTTCTTTTTTTTTGGGGGGGGGGTGTTGAGTACTAGGAGTTCTGTAAATGTTTTAATTATTACACCTTTATCTGATATAGGATTTTCATATATTTTCTACCATTCTGTAAATTGCCTTTTGATTCTGTAGATTGTATGTTTGCTCAGAATTTTTAAATTTGATGTCATCTGGTAGTTTCAGTTGTCATATCCAATAAATCGTTGCCAAATGCAATGTCATGAAACGTCCCTCTGTGTTCTTAGAGCTTTACAGTTGTAAGTTTTACATTTAACTCTTTGATCGATTTTGAGTGAATTCTTGTGTATGGTCTAAGTGTTCAACTTCATTCTTTTGCATGTGGGCATGTAGTTCTCTCAGCACCATCTATTAAGAAGGCTATCCTTTCTCTTGAATGACCTTGGTACCGTTGTCAAAAATCATTTCACCATAAGGGACACCTGAGTGGCACAGTCCATTAAGTGCCCAACTCTTAGTTTTGGGCTCAGGTCATGATCTCAGGGTCATTAGGTCATGCTCAGCACTCAGTGCAGAGTCTGCTTGGGATTCTTTCTCTCCCTGTACCCCTCTCGCTCATGCTTGCTCTCCCTCTAAAATAAAATAAATCTTGAAAAAAAAATCATTTGACCATATATGCAATTTTTATACATATGTGTAATTTTTTTACTCTCTGTGCTTTTCTGTTATGTCTGTCTGTCTTTAGGCCAGTACCACAGTGTTTTGATGACTGTGGCTTTGTGGTCAGTTTTGAAATTAGGAAGATCAGCTCTACCATTTTGATTTCTATCTTAAGATTGTTTTGGCTAAGGTCCTTTGAGTTTCATAAAGAATTTTAGAATGGATTTTTCTACATCTGCCAAAAAATGCCTTTGGGATTTTGATAGGGATTGCACTGAATCTTCAGATAACATTGGGTGGTATTGACATCTTAACAATATTAAGTATTCCAATCCATGTACACAGAATGTCTTTATATTGATTTGAGTCTTCTTTATTTTTTTATAATATTTTATAATTTTTAGTGTGCAAGTCCTTCACTTCATTGGCTAAGTTTATTCCTAAGTTAAATATTTATTATGTTTTTAATGTAAGTCTCTATTTCTTTTCAATTCTGTCATCTTAGAAAGATGTTCTATGTAAGTTGCTTTTTATTAAACTTCTCATAAATATTTCCTGTCTACTAGACTTATGTCTCTTTTATTTTTTTTTTAATTTTTTTTTAAAGATTTTATTTAGTTATTTGACAGACAGAGATCACAAGTAGGCAGAGAGTCAGGCAGAGAGAGAGAGGAAGGGAAGCAGGCTCTCTGCTGAGCAGAGAGCCCGATGTGGGGCTCGATCCCAGGACTCTGAAACCATGACCTGAGCTGAAGGCAGAGGCTTAACCCACTGAGCCACCTAGGCGCCCCATGTCTCTTTTATTTATAAGCAAGATGCTATCTCTACATTTATTTTATTCTAAACTTTATCATTTTGCAGATATCTCCCATGTTGTAAAGTTTGTCACCCTAATAATTTCTTAAGGATAAATAAGTTATTAAAATTGAAAAATGTATAAATGTTGACCTGAATTTTAATAAAATAAGCCACATTTTTGGACTGCTATAGCTAATATCAAACTAAGAGAAAATAAATTATTTTATAAATCATATACAGTAACAAAGGAAGTAAATCTCCATTGTGATTATTGCTATTAAAAATAAATTTTGAATGATAACAATTTTTCTGTACATTCAGATTTTTAATATTTTAACTGAAATTATAACTTGGGAATAACAGTATTTTATAATAAAGCTTGCAGAGAACCATGAGTTTAACAACAAAATAATTAAAAAGCCAAATTCTGTGTAGATCTATATCACCACTATGTAATGGAAATCAAATGCAGTCGTTTCCCACAATTTAGTTTTTACATTGTTAGTTGAAAAGAATAAGAAAATCAGTGTCCATCAGTTGGAGAATTTTTTAATATATTTCTCCAGAAGTTAATAAGATGGTTTCAAGGTCTTTTTTTTTTTTTTCCTTAAGATAGTAAGTGACATTTAACTATAGAGAACAAACTGATAGTTACCAGAAGCGAGGTGAGTGGGAGGACGGGTGCAAGAGGTGAAGGGAATTAGGAGGGCACTTGTGATGAGCACTGGGTTATGTATGGAAGTGTTGAACCACTATATTATACAGGTGAAACTGATATCACACTGTATGCTAACTAACTGAAATTTAGATAAAAACTTTAAAAAAAGGTAGTAAGGGATTAGAAAAGGAGGAGGAAAGGGGAAGAATGAAGCAAGCAACAGGTCAGAAAGAAGCAAGAGGAATAGATAAATATAGAAGAATGAATGAAGAGGGGAATAAAAAAGAGGAAGAAAAACAGTAAAAGAGAGAAGTGGAAAAATAGAAATGGAAATATTAGGGAAAAAATAGAGGACAAGAGCACTGAGATGTACAGTATTTGCCACAAACTTAAAATATATAAATCTACATAGATGTATAGAAAGTGAAAAGCAAGCATAAATTATTAAGGACGAAAGGAAGGGAGGGAGGGAGAAAGAAAAGGAGAGAGTCCAGGAGAGGAGAGGGGAGGGGTGGGTAAGGAAGGAGGAGGAGTTTCCAAAAGGGAATATATATTTCACATGAGAATTGACTTTATTGAGATGGTCACCAAACCATCACATAAGAGTCAAACATTATCTCAAAGAACAAAATTGACTATGTGAAGGAATTAGGATGGTTTCAAAGAGAAAATAACATTTAACGAAAATATTCCAAATTTAGGAAATCCATATAAAGGAGATCTAGATAGTTGTAGTAAAAATCTCTAGGTAAAAGGGGCAGCATGTGTAGAGGTTTTAGAAGGAAAATCCAACCATGTGGTCAGTTTTTTATATCCTTAAGGTTGCAGTCTTGTCAGGGTAGAGGTCAAATGAGAAAGCTCTGCAGTCAGATCTTATTAGAGGTGGTCATCGAGAGGTTGTCACCTCTGACCCATGAGTGGACTTGAGCAGCCCTTCTGTGCTTGGAATAAACATTCTGCACACCATTTCCACAGTGGGAGCTGTTTTCAAGGATGCAGCCTTGAGAGACTACTCAACTCAGTTAAAGCCTCTAGATTAACTTTTAAGCTTAGGGCAGGTGTGGAGATCTCCTCATCTTACAGCCACCCAAGACAAGCCGCCCAGATAAGTTCCCTTGCTTATTAAATGTGCCACCTACCCATCTGTAGTGGCCTGCTTCTTCTGTCTCTCCAGCTCCTCTGCTTATGGAGGCCAGTTTCAGACTTCATCCCAGATGTTCTTAAGATTTCAAACCAACACTTGCAGATCATTTTAAAGATTTATGCATTATTCTTCAGGTGATGATGAGTACATAAATTGTTATAAGCAGGGAAATAATATAACTATGCATAGTTTACATAGAATTGGCAGCTATATAATAGGTTTTGATGTAGTAAATCACTGGAAACAGGGAAATGCAGTAAAAGGTTCTTGCCATTATATAGGTAAGAGATGGTGAAAGCTATAAATAATACCATGAAAGCTAGAAATAACAAAAGATTTTAAAGAAGGTAGAATCAATAGATAATGATCTTGATATTAGAAGTAAAGCAAGAATGCATAAATAGTGTGACTACTAAGTGTCTGGCTTGGCAAACTAGGTATGTGGTGATGCTTTTTACTGACCGGTGTGACATGAGGAGTGATCTTTCTGAAATGCAAATATGATTATTTCTCACCCCAATTTAAGAGCCCTCAGAGACTCATTCAAAGAGTCTTATTCAAAGATAAAGTCCAAACTCCTTTATATATCATAAATGACTCATGATTTCTCCTGATACATCTTTTTTTTTTTTAATGCCCTTCATAGCTCACTCTACACTTCAGCTATACTGAATTACTCTCACTTGTCCAAATGTAATATGCATATTTCCCCTGGGGCTTTGTTCCCAGTGCCTGGAAATATTCTTTATCCTTTTAACCAGGCTTTACTTAGCCTTTTCTTTTTTTTTTTTTTTTTTTTAAAAGATTTTATTTATTTATTTATTTGACAGAGAGAGATCACAAGTAGATGGAGAGGCAGGCAGAGAGAGAGAGAGAGAGAGGGAAGCAGGTTTCCTGCTGAGCAGAGAACCCAATGCGGGACTCGATCCCAGGACCCTGAGATCATGACCTGAGCCGAAGGCAGCGGCTTAACCCACTGAGCCACCCAGGCACCCCTACTTAGCCTTTTCTTAACTGTTACTTCCTATAAACTAACAAGTTCTAATACCCCAAGAATAGTTTAGGTATCACTCATATATAATTGCATATGGTCCTGAATTTATCTTTGATATAGTGTTAGTAAAATTGGCTGTTTCTAAGTGAAGATATACATCTGAAATTCTTAAAGTATGTGCTTTGTTCACTACTATAATTATTAATTATATTAACTGAGATGCTCAATACACATTTGTGCAATGCAGTTGGATATTGGTTCAATTGTCAGCTATTAGAGATATTAACTTTTAACATTTTTTCATTTGCTTTATGTATCTTCAGCCACTGTGGTCGTTATAAAAACAGCAATTGAGAGTGATAAGTAGCTTTCCTCCTTCCCTTTCTTCCTTCCTTTCTTTTTCTTTTTCATGGTCTTTGAAGAATCTGCTAGATAACTAAAATTCCCCCCGCCCCTGGAATAGTGAAGCTACTTCTTTTGGACTCCCTTGTGTTTTTTCCCCAGTGATAGCTACAGTGTTGTCACTTCTGAAGAGGGAGAGAAGCTGGAGCATTTGCTCCAGTATTTCCTTATGCCTCTCCTATTTCTTCTCCCCTCCACCTCCTGAATAAAGTGATCAGCTATAGGATGGATGGAAGAAAAATGGAAAATTTGATTTACTTTTTTCTTTTGGCTCTCAGATCATCACATCAGATAATTTTTGCTTCCCTCACAATGTATACACCTAAGTTTTGTCGTGGAAGCAACAGTTTGTTTACACAAGAAATAACCAGACATAGAGCATTACAGAATGTCATGAGGAAAGTTATGGAAGGACAATATTGTGATTTTTTTTTAGCAGCATTTTAAAAGTACATGAGCTCATGCATTATGATGGTCATAATTGTCCTTTCTGATAATGTATAAATTGTTTTATATAGAAAATCCAAGTAAAAAAAATGGAGCTGAAAATTTTGATAACCCTTTTGTGTTTTGTATATTGCCGACACACCAGTAAAGTGTACTGTCTCATATTAGAATATTGCTAAAATTCTAAAAGAACTACCTAATTGAGCAGAAAAATATATTATATCACAATGTATCATTCAACTGAAACAATTAAAAAATGGCCTGTTTTTGTTTAGAGAGAATAATTTATGAAGTGTAGTTTAATTTGGAACATCTTATTTTCTTTAGGAGGGTATTTGAAGAGTCAAGATTTACTTCTGTGGTCACATATTAGGATTCTGTATCCCCCTTTCTATTTGTATATACCTTCTGAATTTTAACTTATGTTGAAAATGATACATTTCTTAGTGAAACCACATTAAAAGAAGTGACGATAAAAAATATAATTCTTCATATTAAGGTACATGTTAAAACAAAACCTTCTACATGTAACACAGTGAAGTAAAATGGCTTTAGGACCTAAAGGAGACATGTTCTATACATAAATAATCTTTAAAACAGCAAAAGGGATATGATTTAATTTGTTAGCTGAAAACTTTAAATGTTTCTCTCAGATAGAAATGTATATAGCACGATAGTATGGATTCTAGACTGTAGTTTGAAAGAAGGCAATAGTGAAAATGAATTTCATGCTAGGAGACACCTTAAAAACTAGATTTAGCAGCAGTCACATTAGCTTAGATAATGGGAGAATTTTTCTTCATTGAAAATGCTCTGTGTCGCTTAAGAAGAACTTACTGAGGCAGCCTGCCATCTAGCTTTTTCACAGAAAAACAGGCTTACAGACTGCAGATGAGAGAGTCTGGAGCAGAGACAATTTTAACTTAGCCATTCCTAATTTATCTCAAGCATTTTCAATTCATCTTCACTGCTCTATGCACACAGGAACACCAGATTGCCATCCCTGGGGAACAGAATGCAACCAGGGATCTGGAGAGCTGTCACATTCCAAGAAATATTTAAATTGTGCTGATTTTCTTCTGGAGAACTGAGCCCAGGGAATGAAACTCTCCATCAAGTCATAGCTTTGCGGGCAATAGATCAGAGGATATTGCCAGTTTTCTAATGGATTATTGTTATCGGGCAGGTTTTCTCTGAAGGTACGTATTTTCTCAATTCATTACCCTCTCCTATTTATCAGGTAATGATCTAATGAGCTGGAGATCCAAACCGGTAAAAAAGAGAAAGATGTTAAGTAGTCAGTATTGACTAAAGAATGACACTTTATTGCTGCATGTTTATAGGTGAATAATCCGACTCCTTTAGTAAAGATTAGTAGGGTGTAGTTTGAATCGCATTGCCAGCAAAAACAGGCAAAACCAAAACAAAACCGTGCTGCAGGCTGCATTATCATAAGTTCATATTAATTCTCTTGAGGATTTTTTGTAGCTGCAGCTTATAATGAAGGGAAATACATACTTTGGAAACTCAGTTAACCTTATACATCTTAAAAATATTTTTACATAATCATGATGTTTCCTCCGTATATTCTCTGATAGAAACTTTGTCTCAAATGCTGCTGTTAATTTTGGTGCCATTGATATTTATGGTATATAAATATATGAATGATAAAAGTATTCGATTTAAAGAAACTCCAGTGGGAGTCTTTATGAGAATATTATATTGGTGTACTTTTCTGGCTTTATAGGTCTTTACTTTTAAGTTTGAAAGAATCTTTCTAAAATGAATTGCTACATTTTTAGTAAAATATGCTTATCATAAAAATTTGTTATTCAACTTTGTTCTGTCAAGTGAAAAGCCCCAATACATCTATGAAGTACACAAAACTGTTTAGCAAAGTGAAACGTGGAAAGCTGGCAAACTTCTGAATATTAACTGAATTAATAAAAATGGAAAAAGACTCATCCTACCCTGAAATTTAGCTTATTATACCTATGGTATATTAGACCAGGCAGAGGGGTGACTACTGTGCCTGTTTCCTAAAAGTTAAAGGTATGTGTGTAAGAGGGTGTTTTGTGTCAGCAAGTGAATCGGGGTGTAGGATAGAAAGCAAGCACACAATAATCACAGTGAGTTTATGAAAACTGAAGAAATATTTTAAAATATGGTATTAGGGCTCTTGATGTTTTTAGGTGTTTTATTGTGTGAATAGGCTCAGTGAACCCTATCATGGTATTGATATTCTTCCATGTTAAAAATGACTATTAGAATAGGTAGAATAGCAGGTGTATTTCACCTGGAGCGTGGTATACCTGCTGCTGTCTTTGGACTGGAACACGGAGTCTGTGGACCCATCAGTGGGTTAATCACAGGCTTGGGAGAGGAAATGGTGGCTCCGCTTCACGAAAGCACTTGTTAAATGTGTTTTCATTTCTTTTGAGCATTTGAGAGACTCTTAGAAGAATGAAGGAGAGGGAGAAGGATTGAGTCACTCAAATAGTTACTCGGAGTTTATTTTCTCTTATCCTCAGAGGGATTGTAAAAGGGGAAAAATGGAAAAGATGAAGGAGAATAAAGTCCTCAAAGAGTACTGTTAAGTGCTTCTTTTTTTTTTTCATGAATCTTGCAAGGATTAAGGAACAGGGGCTTAAATTAAGGTTTCCCTATGGATTCCTCCATTTGGCAAGCTTTCTCTCCTTTATGGATTATTTTCCCTCCACTCACTTAAAAAAAAAAAAAAAAGGTGAGCTTGCTCCCAGTCTGGTTTCTTCCCCAGTAACTTACAGCTCTAATTTAAATCTACAGAAGTATGCTCTCTGAAATTGCATACACGCCTGAGTGTCTCACAGTTTTATAATTCACTGACTTATGAATGTCAAAGCTAAAGTGATTTAACACTGTTTATTTATTTATTCAAGCATAGGGAAGATATGACAACAGCTTAGTGATATATCCTTTAATTTATATTTTGGGTGTTAGATGAATAGAACAAATATGAAAATCAGGAGGGGCAGTTTTAGTTGTCAAACTGCAATAAAAATTTTTATTGCTCTGACTTATTAACCTTTTCTACCATATCATGCTAGTGTCTCTTGCCTCCCTATAGGGTTCATTCACTTACCCAGCTATCTAAATCTGCTCAGCTTCCAGGTCTAGTGCTAAAACTTGTTTTACTTCATCTAATGGTGAGTTCATTGCAAAATATATTACTATAATTTCATTTTATTAGTTGATATTAAATATTTAATATTTACCGAGTGCCCATGAATTGTTTGGTGTTTCAAATCAAGATATAGGAAGAAAGTACATAATGGTATTTTCTCTTAAATCAGGCAGTTTATTAATATTTCAGGACTTCTAATTGGTGCCCACAGAGGAAGGTAATTAAGGCTGGCTTTTTAGTGGCTGCTTATGCTCATGTAAGACATGAAATATACTATATTCAATGGTCAATGATTTGCATTCAACTTTACTGTGGATCCCAGGCTTATCATCCAGTTGTATTCAAATACCTTCTCTACTCTACTCCATAGACCAGTGTGTCATCATAGGCAGAACATTGGATTGAGGATAAGGAAAACTAGATTTAAATGTGTTAAGCAAGTTTGTATAAGTTAATTGGTCTCCCACGTACTTCTCTCCTATTAGGTATATAATAGAGACAGTGGTATCTACTTTTTAGATTCTTGTGAGTAGTAGAGATCACACATTAACAAACCCATAGTGTGTGCCCAACATATATTTGATAAATAGCATTTATTTCTGAATGCATTGTATCATAGTCTCACATACAAAATGTACCAAATGAAACTACCGTGACTCATCTTTCTTCAGTGATGCATATGTGTGTATCAATGTGTATGTGTACATGTGCATTAGCATAGATCCATTGTTTAACAATCTTAGTGATAAAAATAATGTATTGATCATGTCATTATTGCTCAGCACTAAAGTACCCTATAGAAGTACTCTATACACAGATAAAATTAGAAATTAAGATTAGCTTGAGAAATAGGTTGGCATATTCTCTATGGCTATCAAACATCTAAATTTTCAACCATACCTTACCAGAGAAAGCAGATAGAACTGTATCTCATATTCCCATTTTTCCCTGCTCCCAAAAGATATGGAAATAGAAAACAAGCCAGTAAATCCTCTTGCTCATTATCTTGTGCCCTTTGCCCCTTTTGTTTGCATTTTATTTTGCTACAGTGGCTTGTTTAGTGAGATGGCCTCAAATTCTAACGGCACAGAGTAGTTTAGGCATACAAACCACCCCTTCAAGGAACAAAGCAACTATATGAATACTTTTATTAAAACAAAAGACAGCTTTTGCTTTGAAAAAATGCTTAACATTTTTCAATGAGAGTGAAACTATTAAATGTGAATGTTCAATCCAGCCAGATGTTGACCTTACTGTGAGTTTGAATCTTTATAAAAAGAGTATGCAAATCCAAGCTAGAAACTGCTTTCTTTAGGTCTCAAGACTGCTGAAAAATTCTGAGTCTGAATTTCTCTGATACATTTCATATTGAGTTAAGCCTATACAGAAAGCTACTTTAATATTCTGAGTTATATGGAGAGGTAAATTAAGCATCATATATGTCGTTCATATATCTTTTATTGGAATTTGGAAACAGATGTACAAATGTCCTCTTTATAAAAGGGAACCACCAAATAATTATTTTGAAAGTGTGTTGCCGGAAATTATCTTGCACATTATGACTAGATCAAAATGTGGATACCAAAGAAAGACCTGCTGAAAAGCTGTTCTCTTCTCTTCTTTCTCACCCCCCCTTTTTTTTTCACTCAGTTATCTGTTGTCAGTGCCAATCCTGTCTTAAAATCAGTGAATCGACCTACTCACCAATTAAGTGAAGGTTTAGGTATCTGACCTCATTCTCTATAAGACCCTTGAATTTCTTGTTCTATTGCTGTTTGATTGCAAACTTTGTGTATTTTGACTGAGTATCTAAGGAGGTTAGAACCTGTGTCCGAATTCAACTCAGTTTCTAAACTGTAAATATGTGTGGGAGGATAGTAATGACATTCATATGGTTGTGTGGAATGAGTGACAAAATATCATAAGATCATACTATAGGGGCTTGTTGATGTAATACTAAAAAATGGTACTGAGTGTTGGTATAGCTATCACCACATCACCATCTTCAACTTATCCCTGATATTGGTCTTCCCGTTATTCAGTATGATTATCTGTCCCCCTTTGGGGGACCCAGATATGTGTTCATTTATGTTCTTCCTCTGCCTATGGCTTCCTCTAAGTAAATATTTTCATTAAGTCAACCTGCCCCTTTGACCTCACTTTAAACAGCTTAGCTACCAATTCTTTGAGGTGTTTTCCCTCAGCTTTTCTTAGTGGGAAGACAGGTATCTCTGAGCTTAGTGATTCTCTCCTTATGTCTAGGAGTTCGAACTTCTAGTATCTTGCAATGTGAGTGTATTTGAAGACAACATTTTTTTAAAGACGTAATTAAATTAAAATGAGGTCATAAGGTAAATTCTAACCCAGTATGACTGATATCCTTGAAGAAGAGGAAACAGACACAGACACATGAAGAGAAGCCCATGTAAAGACACCAGGAAAATGCAACTATCTATAAGCCAAGAAATAGGCCTCAATAGAAACCAATTCTCCTGACACTTTGATCTCAGCTTCTAGCCTCCAGAATTGTGAGAAAATAAAAAAAAAATTCTGTTGTTTATACCACACAGTCTGTGGTACTTTGTTCCAACAGCCCTATAAAACGAATAAACACTTTAGATTTTGGGGTCCCATAAGCTCTCTGTCACATATTCCTCCTCCTTCTTCCCTCTTTGTCCTTATTCAGCCCTTTAAAAATGTGAAACAAAAACAACAAACAAAAAACCAAGTGCTTGTAGGGGCCATATTTGGCTATGAGCATAGTTTTCCAACCCTTGTTCTAGAACAGAAAGATCCTCCAAAGTTTGGGCAAAATATAACCCTAAACTTCCATGTTCAAGATTGTCTACTTTGCAGATAACCACTGATTTTTAGCCTAAAAATATAGCTTTATCTTTTTTTTTCTACCAAAATCTTTCAAATTCCTCAATTTGAAGTGGATATCTTGTAGAGCTTATTATTTTCACTCTTAATGGACCTTTATAGCCCTAAAGTTAGAATGGCATCTGAAAAATATTAATACTAGCATTCTGCATTTGTTGAATAGATTCTGTGGGCCAAAGACTATTCTTTTTTTTTTTTTTTTAAGATTTTATTTATTCATCTCACACAGACAGAAATCACAAGCAGGCAGAGAGAGAGAGGAGGAAGCAGGCTCCACACAAGCATAGAGCCCGATGTGGGGCTTGATCCCAGGACCCTGAGATCATGACCTGAGCCAAAGGCAGAGGCCTTAACCCACTGAGCCACCCAGGCGCCCCAGGCCAAAGACTATTCTAAACACAACATATATTTTCTCATGTTAATCCTACCAATAGCCTTGCAAGGAAACTGCTATTATAATCATTTCTCTAATGTGGAAATCGAGACAGAGAGAGATGAAGCAATTACCTGTGGTTATTTAGCATAAGTAGCTTAGTGGTTAACCAAGGTTTGGATAGAGAATACTAGCGCAGAGTCTTGCATTTAACCACTATACTATAAGGCTCTCAGATCATGATAGAGTTTTACATTTACTGTAAGATCAGCTATGAAAATGTTGAAAATTACTATCAAACAGCAATTCAGGTGAAAGAGAAGGGAAATGATGCAGTGCTTATTTAAATCCCATATTTTTATGTAAATGTAGTAGGCATGATGGTTTTCTAGTTAATTATGCAATTTCTGTTTGTCTTTTCTTATGGAGTTCATGAATTATCTTTTTAAGACTTTTTTTTTTGTCTTCAGAATATCATATGGTGAATGAGTATGGTTAAAGAGGTTAGGTTTATTAAAGAAAACCTAAAGAACAAAATGGTATAATTTTGAAGCTCACAGGAATTTCACATTTAATTTTGCATGTAAGTAATTTAATGCTTAATTTAATAATTCATATTATATGGGGAAACAATGAATAACAAAACTGACTACTAGGTATAAATACTGTATTATTTCTAGTTATTTTTATGGAATCAACAGGTAGTCAGTTTGAATGTGTTCAAAGAACAACCTGTTCAAAGGAAAATTTCACCAGGTGGCAACTCTGTCTGCTTTAATTCTATGAAGCCTATGTTTTGTGTTGTGTGAATTCCTGGATTGTCCTTTTTAATTTCATCAATACATCTGATATGCCTTCAGTATTCTGTAAAACTGAATCATATTTCCTAGCCATATCTGAATTTGGTAGAACATCTTTGAAAAGAAAAATAGGCCACTACTACCATGCAGTGGAAGTACAGTTGACCTACTTCATGAATTATTATTCTGTCACTTTATTAGCACAAAAATATTCTTGGGATATTGTCCTATGTCCGCATCTGATATGAGAAATATAACCATCATAAAGAAAAAGGTTGTCCATCACCTGCCAAAATCTATCAAAGTAAATAAGCAGTTCTAATAGTTTCAGCTTTGAATTATAATGTCTAGTAATTAAAATATGTGCATGTATGTGTGTAGAACCTTAACAAAGCACTATTATTGTTTAGAAAATTATTGCAATGGGTCTTGTTAATTTTAGGTTCTATTAGGTCCCTGGACATTTTAGAGCAAAACTAAAGTGAATTTTCTTTGGTTATATTTTTGGAGATAACTATAGTGGATAACTATGGACATTCTATTGTTCTGGAATTGTTTATCTTTTTTTTTTTTAAAGATTTTATTTATTTATTTGACAGACAGAAATCATAAGTAGGCAGAGAGAGAGGAGGAAGCAGGCTCCCTGCTGAGCAGAGAGCCTGATGTGGGGCTCGATCCCAGGACCCTGGGATCATGACCCGAGCCGAAGGCAAAGGCTTTAACCCACTGAGCCACCCAGGCGCCCATGGAATTGTTTATCTTTAATATGAATTTATATTTACTCTCAGTTTTTTAAAGAAATATGTGAGTAGCCATGTGAGTGTGTGTGTGTGTGAAGGTATTTATGTACATGTCTGTGTGTGTCATGTCTGTGTTTTTTTCCAAGAATTACCCATGGGAGATTTCAAAAGCAGATCTTTAGTTCACAGGCAGGATACTGAGATTCATCTTCTCACCTCACCAGCAAGTGGACTTTGAAATATGTAGGAATTAGAACATTAAATACCACCGTGGGTTATCTTGCAGTTCTCTCTCACCTTCCTTTTACTTAGTGTTATTCGTCACAAAATAACTTAAGCTTTAGAAAATGTTCTACCAGGAATTTTTTTTCCCTCTTTTGGATTATTCTTGTGGGGTAAAACTAGGAAATATTTTAGGAAAGGGAAAATTTTTATGAGAATTGGTGGAATTTACATGAAGGAATGAAGGTTTGCATTACCAAAGAAGAAAATTATTTTTAGGTTGTCAATAGGGATGGGAGTAGGCTGGATCTTGCGAATAACACTGAGAACTGGGATATTCCCATAAAAACAATTCTCTGAACTGTTTAAGTTCTTATATATTCTCCGTTGACTCTGAGAATAGTTGTATTTGGCTTTAATTACAACTCTCGTTTTCATTTTGAAACCTCTTCTAGTTATCTCCAAACCTTTGGTCAACAACCACATAATTCATAGAGTAGAGTACAGACCAAATCTGGACTAAAGGAAAATTTTTAATCTGCACCTGCACCTCGGTACACATAGAATCATAAACAGGCACATACATACCTGCATACTGATATATATAGACCAACAGATAGGCACACAGGGACGGACTGACAAGTAAATGTGGAGAAAGATTGACAGATCAGAATTGACAGTGGGGCAGGGATGGGCAGACCAATACACAGGGACAGGCAACATACTACAGAGAGATGTGGATGAATAGGCAGGCAGATGACATAGGCAAGCAGATTCAGACAACAGGGGAATTGATGAAGAGACAAGAAAAAGACAGTGAGCCTCAGACCCATGCTCTAACACGGACTGGCAGATCTGGCCACTCATTGGTAGCCAAGCAGTGATGTAAACATAGACAGGTATGTGTACATACACTGTATACTAGAAGCTTACCTTATATATTCATGAGGCAAAATCCCCCAGTACATAATTTTATTACTTATTAAAGGATCATTTCTAAGGTATATTCATCTATGCCTTTTTGTTTTTCACTACATAGATGCAAGAAAAAGAATCATGGATAAGTATGAAAAACATGCTTTGTCATTCTTTTTAATTTTATCTAGTACTTCTGTCTTTGGATAAGAGATACAAAAATTGTGAAGTTATTGTGAGGATGCTGTTGAAATGTTACCTGAAGGTTTTATCAAGCTCTGTAGTGTAAGAGTCAAGTCAGAATTCAGCAAGAGAATGATCAATTTTCTTTCTCCAGGAGAAACAAAAACAATTATAAAACAAACAAAAGAACAAAACACTTGTGCCTTGAAAACATTATTAATGTCAAAACAATTATTTTAGCCCTTAGTGTTTTGCTGTGGGTCACTGAAACCACTAAGTTATAAATGCACTTTGATATTTTTTGTTGCAATAAAATGAGAAAAGCAAGGGGAAAGTATAATGCTCCTTTGATTGAATGGAATTTTAATGGCTTGAATGAACATATATCAAACTTTTAAAGTCTTATAGAAAGTTTTGAGTATTGCATTGTATTTAACTGTTGATTTGAAATACTCAGTCCTTCAGAATGTTTTATAATTTTAAGAATTATAGGGTTAAAGGATGGCAAAATTTAGAAGTTATTTAGGAGATGCTTTTAGAGGCTTAGAAGGGTATGTAGACTGTATAATTAAATGCATGTTAAATTATCATTAGACAAATATTTGCATGTGGTATCTTACTGGTGCTTTAACCACCCTTCATTTTTCACTGGTGGGTGGACATCTTCACCCTGCTCTGAACTTTAAATAATCTTTCGCATATTTTATCATTTTATTTTTTTTAAGGAAACCTTTTTGTTGTTGTTGTTGTGTTATGTTAGTCACCATACAGTACATCATTAGTTTTTGTTGTAGTGTTCCATGATTGATTGTTTGCGTGTAACACCCAGTGCTCCATGCAATCCATGCCCTCCTTAATACCCATCACCAGGCTATTTTTTTCAACTATTTTCCCATCTTTTTTTTTTTTTAAGATCTTATTTACTTGAGAGAGAGAAAGCACAAGAGCATGAGGAGGGGCAGTGGGAGAGGGACAAGCCAACTCCCCACTGAGCAGGGAGCCCAAGGACTTGGGGTACCATCCCAGGATCCCAAGATCATGACTTGCCAAAGGCAGAAGCTTAACTGACTGAACCACCCAGGTGCCCCATCTTTCATATTATTTTACAACTACTATTGTACATCAAATTTGGTACTTTTACAAATTAACACCAATTGAAAAGTGAGATTTGTGTTTTCCTATGAGGTTACTTTTTTTGGCAGAGGGTATTTTCCTTTTTATTTTAATCTCTGGAAAGCATACATGCTTATATATTGAACTCCCCTCTAAATAGCTTTTTGAGGTATAATTTACAGACCATAAAATTCATCAGCTTTCAGTGTATATAGTTCAGTGACTTCTAGCACGTTTACTGTTTGAGCAACTCTCCCCACAATTGAATTTTAGAACATTTCCATCAGCACAAAGAGAAATCTTGTGTCTATTTTGAGTCACTCTCATTTCTCATCCTGACTCAAGCCAACCACTAATCTACTTTCTGTCTCTCTATATTTGCCTTTTCTGGACATTTCATATAAATGGAATCATACAATATGTAGTCTTCTGTCTGGCTTCTTTCACGTAGCCTACTGTGAGGTTTATCCATGTTGTAGTACCTTTTCATTGCCAGACAGTGTCTCATTCTTTGGACCTACCAAATTTTATTTCTCCATTAACTAGTAAGTGTACTTATAGATTGTTTCTGAGTTTACCTTTTATAGTTATTCACCCTTAAAGAGTGAAGATTGTGTTTATTTTTTCTAGACTGTCTATTCGCAGAGTGAATATATGCTTGGAAACTAATGTTTAAATTAATTTACCCTATACTGAGGTTTGCAAACTGCTTTTTTAAAACTAAGAATGAGGCAAAGGTAAATAATAAAAAAAGTTTGTTTATGAAAGTATGTTAAGGTGATACATAATGATATATTCTATCCTGATAAGCTTAAGATTACTTATAAATAATATAAATAGATTAAATATAAATAATCTTAAATATACATAATCTTACTTTACATATAAAACATATCTCTAAATAGAAATAAAAATAACAAATACATAAAGCAGTTAATTTTTTGATTCCTGTTTTTTAAAATAGAAAAAAGGTTATTGAAATGTGTTGCTGTTTTCTGATTGAATCAACTATTATGGAAATATAAAATTTGCAGAAAATGAGCTTTATTTTGCCCATTTTGTATGTAATAGATTTTCTACTTAACATGCATTTTTTTTCTATTTCTAGACATTTTCAATGCTTAATCTTACCTGCTTCCATGAATTACCATGTGAAAACTGTTTCAAGTTTTGATATTTAGGATTTGCTAACCTACTGAAAACAGTGTAGGTGTTAATTTTCAAATCATATGGATGACTGGGGCTACCTATGAGTGAACTTATTCATATCAATGGTTCCTGTTTTTTTCTAAATTGACTGATATCCCAGACAGCTTATAAACCTTTTATGAGGTTTGTACTTGATGATGATTTTTCTCCTTCATTTGTTTGTGATTAACTGACATGGAGCCATGACTTTATTCATATTCTTATTTTAAAATAGGTAACTTGGTTATGAAGCAAAATTTGACTTTTAAATGGATTTTTTTCCCTGTCACACAGAGTATATCAGAGCAAACAGAATTTACTGCAACATTTTTTCTTAGTTTAAGTGTGAGAAATACACATCTTTCCAATATACTTTCCTTTTGTGCATCTTTTCACAATACATTCTTCTAAGTTTTATTTATTTATTTAATTATTTAAGTTTTACTCAGCCTGGGTTGTTTCATCCACTGCTGCTTCTTTAGCTCCGTCTAGGTCAACAACTCTAGTCATGACTTCATTCCTTTGATCTTGACCTGGAAGTTTCAAGTTCGATATCCAATAGAAACTTTGGTTGTTAAGATAAAACAAAAACAAAAACAAAAATCACTTATTCAAACATCTATTCAAGAAAATATAAAGGAGAAAAGAGTGCCTACAATTTTAAAGAGAATTTGATGGTTTCCCATTTTCTAATGTACACTGTTACATCAAGAATACAGAGAATTTGGATCTAATTAAGTGCTCTGTTTTCTGTCATTATTCTTAAAGGTGCTGTAAAACCAATCTAGTTCATTTTTGCTGCAAATGTGGTTCAGTCTTTACTTGGTTCAATTGAGATTATTTTGGGAAAGAGTGCCATACTCAATCAGTTTTCCTGTAAAAAAAGTAAATGTCTTGTGTCTTCTAATTTATTACAGTGAAATATTTTAATTCTATAAATGATATCATTAAAATTTGCTATTATAATGTGAACCTCTTTTCTAAAAATTAAGTAGCACACTCTGTTATTTAAGAAATACAGAAGATTAATAACATAATTAAAGATTTTCCTTATCTGAGTTCAGAATCTTTCTTTTTGAAATAAAATAGTAATTTTATTGTGCTTTATATTTTAGGAAAAAATAGACATTGGCTGAAATTATAAAACCACAATGTTAACATTTTACTTGAGGTTTGGCAGAACATCCACTATTCCCACTCTATTTCAATTTAACTCAGTTGCTGATTCCCAGAAGCAATCTAGAAATGTTGTAATACATCAGCCTAAGAGAAAGCACACATACTCTTATGAACTATCCCATTCTGACACATGCCCACCACCCACAAAACACTTTATCTAAGTTGGAGTCTCTTCATTATGATACTTACATTTCCATGGATTAAAAACGTGATGAACTGTTTTGGGTAAAAAAAAAAAAATTTTTTTTTCTTTTAGCTTTTGCTACACAGACAACATTTAAACAGACTGTGATGGCATCATTGAGGACATGGACATATGAAGAAAACTTTGGGTATAATTTTTAACTTGAACTTGAGTAAATATCTTAAATTACCACATGCATAATGGAATAGATACTTAACAGTAGACTCCTGGAGTTCCTCAATTTCAGCCAATTTTTTTTTTTTTTTTTAATTACCTGATTCTGCCTTGCATCCCACCAGATTAGTGTGGGATAACCATGACCTCATGACCTAAACTATAGTAATTGGATTCTCTTTCCTTGGAATCTAGAGTAGAGTTATAGGAACTCTAATCAGTCTTAATTTGGTGTCTAAACTGGGTAATCAAGTAGAGCAGGAATTTGGCAGCCATTACTAGGCTATGTGCAAATGAGACAGAGCAAGGCAGTCTGCGGAGAACAATAAGGTGAAATAAAGCTCAAGGTTGGGGGAGTGGTGGGTTACTCTGTGAGATACTCCACAGTTAACAGAGTTGGGAGGCAGACATAGTAATAGCCCAGGTAGCTTTTCTGGGGTCCTGGCTGCCCTCACTTACTGCTCTTGGATTCTGGGAATCATCCAGTACACTGTATCATTCCAAGTGACCTGAAAGAGGCTCTTAGCACTACTGCTAATCACACTAACCTGCTCATTACTGTAGTCTGTTGCTCTTCCAAAAAAATTATTTCAGCAGTTGGGTTTTTTTGTTTTTTTTTTTTTTCTGCTTTAAACCTCTAACAGCTCCCATTTTCATTTGTTTCTTGTTTTAATCAGAAGAAAAATTACCATCTCCTCTTCAAATATATCAATATATATTTATCTGCTTTAGCCAAGAGGCACTCTAGAATCACAATACAGGCTGCTGGTTGAGAGATTAGTCTCTGGAGCTAGTGGTGATGAGTTTGAGACTCAGACACCATTTATTATAACTTCTTGTATTTTATTTTATATCTTTAAGTATTCTGTGTCTCCTTGATTTGTTAAGGGTCCAGAAAGGTGAAATTAAATATCCACTACTAATGTGTTTTCCTCCTTGTATTTCCTATGGATTTGTTAATGCATGTTGAAACTCTTATTTGATATGTTGATATTCGTAACTATTTTATCTGCTATATTATTTGTATCATTTAATATTATAGAGAGCCCTGATTTGTCACTGTGAATGCTTTTGGCCTGAATTCACCCGCGTTTGTTGTTGATAGTGAGTTCTACTTTTTGTTTGTTTGTTTGAATTGCCTATGTCTCTGTACATTTTTAAAAATCTTTATGAATCACTTTGCTTCAGATTTATCTCTTATATACAGCAAGGAATTAGGATCCTTTTGAAAACCATTGTGGAAATCTTTCTCTTTTAAAAATTTAGTTAATTTAAATGTACTAATTTGAGAAATGTTTATAAGTTCTATCTTTTTGATGTTAGCTATTATCAGAAAGGTGAGGAATCAGCATATGTCCTGATTTCATTGCTCTTTCTTCTAACTTTGGTGCTTATGGCATTTCTGCATTAAGGCATCCAACACATACCTTCTGTTCCTTCCTGCAAACCTCACATTTCCATGTACAGATAAACGTATAACTATTTCCACAGGACCCTCCCACCCCAATTCTTTCCCAGAGATCTTTATAGTGGTCTTTTGGTCAGCTGAGGCTCATTGCTGAGCACTTTTATTAGAAACAGTTCATAGAAATATTTTTTGTATATTCAAAATATTTTATTATTTTTATTCTTGAAAGATTATTTGACTCAATATAAACTCCTTTGATCATAGTTCCTTCTGCTGAGCATTTTTGTTTTTCCATTTTATTTTCACAATTAAAACTCTTCAGAAGAATTCCAAGATTAGCCCTTTTCCCTCTTAATCTCAATGTAAAGGATTTTTTTTTTTTGGTCCGACTCTGTGTATAGCATCTTTTATAGGATGTTGTGTTTAATATCAATTTACTAGAGTATACTTCAATGTTGATAGTTTGGGGTGAGTTTTCCCTGGGATATGATACTCTTTTTTTAATATGAAGATTCAAACCCTTTGTATTATGAAATATTAGCTTCGTTCCAATATTTTTTTTGAGTGGGAATGCACTTACACAAACACTGGTTCCTTTTATGGTTACTAGAAAATATCTACTGTTTTCTCCATAATCCTTTTTTAGCTTTCAAAAATTTTACATTTTGTTTGCCCCCTTCCTATTCTCTATATTCTTTTTGATTGTTTTCTCCTTATTTTTTATGTATATTACTTTCCTCTTAATCCTTTTTAGCTCCTTTTAAAAAAAAAAAACTTGTATTTATTTTTCATCCTGCGTATCTCTTGGATAAGTTTTATAATTTTATTCCACTACTTTTCTAAGCCTTAAAGGAATCACATTACATCTCCTTCCGTTGCCTTACCATTTCTTCCTTAAGAGAGTAAAACTTTTGTAGCAACATGGACGGAACTGGAAGAGATTATGCTGAGTGAAATAAGTCAAGCAGAAAGAGTCAATTATCATATGGTTTCACTTATTTGTGGAGCATAACAAATAGCATGGAGGACAAGGGGAGTTAGAGAGGAGAAGGGAGTTGGGGGAAATTGGAAGGGGAGGTGAACCATGAGAGACTATGGACTCTGAAAAACAATCTGAGGGGTTTGAAGCAGCGGGGGATGGGAGGTTGGGGGAACCAGGTGGTGGGTATTAGAGAGGGCACGGATTGCATGGAGCACTGAGTGTGGTGCAAAAACAAGGAATACTGTTATGCTGAAAATAAAAAATAAATAAAATAAAATAAAAAGAGAGTAAAATTCTGGTTTGTGCTTATACTTCATGATATATTTGTGTTAATTTTTATAATTCATAGAAAATGTTAAATTACTTACTCTGATGCAGTAATTTCATAGGGTGGTTTATCTGTCATTTTTTCTTGTTCTCTTCCTTTAAGTTCCCTATTTTTTTAAAGACTATTTTTTAATATTTATTTATTTTAGAGAGAGAGAGCATGAGCAGGAAGGGCAGAAGGGGAGGGAGAAAGAATCTGAAACAGAATCTGTATTGAACATGGAGCCACATGCAGGGCTCAGTCTCAGGATTCTGAGATCACGACCTGGGCCAGAAACCAATAGGTGGAAAGCTAACCCACTGTGCCACACTGGAGCCTCTAAACACTGTTTTTTTTGCAGGTGATGTGTTTGTTGATTTTTGTTTATTTATTTTCATAAAAGTCCAATTGCCCTGAACCATTAATTGGCAAGAAGTTCAGGTAGGTGAGTGGCCAGGGCTGTATTTCAGGCTAGGTGGAGGTGTATTTATACCCAAGATTTTGAACATGAGTTTACTTAGTCTTTACTCCTCCTGGGTCAGTAGCGATAGAAGAAAAGTTTCACCTCCTTTCACACAGTTGTGAAGACTGCTCTTTGCAAATATGAATTTTCAATATGATTTCTTATCTAGAAGAATCTTTTGCTTCTTAGAATGGAGCTGATTCCAGAGTATCACCCCGCTGACATATACCCCCCAATCAAGAATGGGGGTGAATGTGAGATAGGTTTTGACACCTGAATGTTTGCATTCATGTTTGAAAAGCGACTTTACTGGCTGTTGCTGAAGTTTCTGGCCTTGCAGTTTTCTTTTTGCCTTCTGCTTCATATGCTGGTTTTTATATTCACTCTATTTCAGAAACATTTCTACTAATCTGTGTTTGAGGAGGTAGCTATTGCCTAGTTTCACCAAAAGTGGAAATTTTCTTCTTGCTTTCTTGTTTCCCTTCTTGTTTGGGACTGTTTTTATGGGAAAAAAATAAAGGGAAAATATGCCAATTCTATTTCTCTGTACCCAAACTAAAATTTTCTTAAATCATATTAGAAATACGTATCAGATCATGATCCACTCCTCAGAATTTTCTGGTGATTTCCTGTAACCCTTATCAATAATGTAAAGTCCTTAAAAGGGTCCACAAAATCATGTAATGATGTGAACCCAGGCCCAATCTCTACTTTCGCCTTCTGTCTTCCTCCCTTCTCCACCACACTGTTCTAGTCATGCGGGCCTTCTTGTCATCACCTAATTATGCCAATCTCAGGTTTTTGCTTTTCTCGTTCCAGACATTTGCACTTTCTCTTCCTTGTGTCGGCAATAATTTACATCAAAATATTTGCATAGACAATGCTCTCATTTCCTTTAGGTCGCCGCTTAGAAATTTCTTCCTCAGAGATTCATTCACAGACTTTAGTATTAATATTATCTCATTAGTCTTTTGCATTTTTTTCATATTACTTAGAACTATCTGGTACTACAACGCTTGTTTTCATGTTGCATTTTACTGCCCCCCTTACTCCAATATAAGCTCTATGAGAACAGTAATTTTTAAATTCTTGTTACTGTTTGATCTTGACATCTAGAACAGTGTCTGACGTGTATAGATATATGTATGTTGGAATTAAGAAATGTTGCTGAACTTTTCCTTCATGTTTTCTGTTGATTAAAATGGAATTCCTTCTGACATAATAAATAACTAGCAATTTATAGTACTTGCTAAGTACTCTTCCGGGTGTTAAGGGTATTTATTTAATTTGCAGACAACCCTTGGGTTAAATACCATAATTATGTTTATTTTACAGATGAAGAAATTAGGGACAGAGAGGTTAAGTACTGTTTAAAAGTGATGGAGAATGATATAATTCAGTGCTGTGAGTCTTAACCAGTTTGTATCTCTCTCTGTATATATGGCTTACTTATTTAAACATAACCTGCCATTTTAAACTTTTACCATTTTGCTCACAGTGTTGGATCCAACTTACAGGTTGTTGTTTTAATCACATTTCTGCAAAGATCCTACTATTTTAAACTGTAAGTCATTGATAACTTTTCAGTAAACAATGTCAGGTTCTTCTCTATCACAAAATTCTCTTTTCCTCTGATGCCAATATTGTTTCTTTTCTTCATTTATTTTAGCTGATCTTCTAAGCTGTATGACAAAAGCTGTATCATGATGTCCTAGGTGTGTAGCAATCTGCTCTAGATCTGTCCGAGATGCCATTATTTCTCTACATAAGTGAGATTTCAACTGCTTGATGTTTTTTAAATTTATACCACACTTTTCCAGTTAAGTTGGTTTATCTATGCAGACTCATTGTTTAGATGCTTTTCTACCCATCTTACTGAAATTATATGCATACTTCAAGACTCTTGTCAAATATGACAGTTTTCATCAGAATTAGAGAAATGTGTCCTTACTGCATAAAACCTAAGTCTGATCTGTCCCTCTTTTTTTTTGTTTTTAGATTTTTATTTATTATTTATTTGACAGGCAGATATCACAAGTAGGCAGAGAGAGAGAGAGGTGGAAGCAGGCTCCCTGCTGAGTAGAGAGCCCGATGCAGGGCTCGATCTCAGGACCCTGGGATCATGACCTGAGCCGAAGGCAGAGGCTTTAATCCACTGAACCACCCAGATGCCCCTGATCTGTCCCTTTTTAAAAATATTATCACATTTTTTTGTATTCCTCCTCTATTATGTATGTGTTATTTCATTTTGTATAGTAGTAATGCTATTAATCTTATTCTTGTCTTCATTAGATAGATCTCCCTTGATTTATCTAATTTATATTAGATCCAATCTATCTGTTAGACTTTTTCTTCATCACACTCTTTGCAGTTTTATAATTATGCATTTTGTTTTTATAATTAGGTCTGTCTTCTCATTAAATTATAAGGTCTAATTGGCTGGGCATATATTTAGTATAGGACCTACACATAACTAAAAGTTTAATAGGCATTTTTATTGGTTGAATGAAAGAAACATATTTAACTTACCGTATTTAAATCTATTTTAGGAAGGTTATTTTTTTTAATAGGTACCTCTTTAACTCCTATAGTATCTGGCATGCATTGGTTATCTATAAATATTTATGAAATTTAAAATTGTATGAATATGCCAAGAAAGTCAAATATTACCAAACTTCCTCTGGAATGATTTCATATCCTGGGTACTGATTTTTTTTTTAATTGAGATGTATTTACATATAACATTGTGTTGGTTTAAGGTGTAAAACATGTAGCTTTGATACACTTACATATTGCAGTATGATTACTGCCATCATGTTAACTGACATCTCCATCACATCACATAATTGTTATTTCTTTTGTGGTGAAAACTTTTAAGACCTAGTCTCTTAGCAACTTGCAAGTCTAGAATATAGTATGGTTAACGATAATCACAGTGATGGGCATTAGCTTGCCAGAACTTAATCATCTTTTAATTGCAACTTTGTACTCTTTTACCAAGACCTTCTCAGTTCCCCACACCCCGTCCCCAGTAACCACCATTTTACTGTGTTTCTATAAGTTCAGCTCTCTCAGATTCCACTTAGAAGCTATACACTATTTGTCTTTCTCTGTCTGACTTATTTCATTTAGCATAATATCCTCAAGGTCCATCCACGTTGTCACAAATGTCAGGGTTTCCTTCTTTCTCATGGCTGAGTAATATTATGTATAATATAAATATTATATATAATTCATATATTTGTAATTCAATATCCATACATGTGTATATATAATATTCAAAATTCATATAGATGAATATATATGTTAGTTTATACATGTATGTGTGTGTGTGTGTGTGTGTGTGTGTGTATCTCATCTCCTGTATCCATTCATCTGTGGAGAGACACTTAGACTGTTTCCATATCTTGGCTTTTGTGACTAATGCTGCAATAAACATGGGAGTGCGCATATCTTTTTTGAAATTTACATTTCCTTTGGGTATATACCCAAAAGTGAGATTGTTGGACCATATGATACTTCTATTTTCAACTCTTTAAGAAATCTCCATTCTATTTTTCAGAGTGGCTGAACCAACTTATGTTCCTACAAACAGTGCACCTGGGTTCCCTTTTCTCCACATCCTCACCAGAAATAAATAATACAATTGAAAAATACACAGAGAAAATGAATAGATATTTTTCTAAAGAAGACAAGCAAATGGTCAACAGGTACATTAATGGTGTTCAGCATTAGTAACCATCAGAAAATGCAAATCAAAACCACAATGAGATATCACCTTACATCTGTTAGAATGGCTATTGTTAAAAAGACAAGAGATAAGAAATGTTGGTGAGGTTGTGGAGAAAAGGGAACCCTGGAAACCTAGTCTCATTTGTAATTATTAAACAGAGATCCAAATATGCATTCCATTAGCCTAGGTACCAGGATCAGTGAAAAGGTTTGTTTCAGTACTCTATTTTCCCTAGCTTCTTAGTGTGGGCTGCCATAACAAAGTACGATAAGCAAGATGGCTTAAATAACAGAAATTATTTCTCTCCGTTTGGAGGCTGGAAGTCCAAGGTCAGGATAACAGCATGGCTGGGTTCTGGTGAGAGCTTTCTTTGAAGCTTGCAGATGGTTGCTTTCTCACTCTGTCCTCAAATGGAAGATGAAGAGGGAAAGGGAGAGAGGGAGACAAAGGGAAAGAGTGAGGACATGTTCCTTCGTTGTCTGTCTTCTCTCTTATAAAGAAACTAGTCCCACAAGGACCCCATTCCTATGACCTCATCTAGACTTAAATACCTCCCATGCCACTCTTCAAATACCATTACCTTGTGTAGGTTAGGGCTTCAACATATGAATTCTGTGGAGAATTCAGTCCATAGCACCTAGCTTTGGCCCATATGCAAAAGGATCAAAGGATCGAAAGCTCTTAGGAATGTATTACCAGAGATTCCGTTGTATCTGTGTTCTTTAAGTAGGGTAGAATTCCATACTAGAAATTATATAGAGAGAACTTCTGACTATAGTGATCTATGAACATTTATATTATAGATACTACTTATACTACTGATTTACTTAATTATATCTTTATGGCTTTTAGAATAGTTAAAATCTCTCCAGTGTGAGGTAGCTTCATCTCAGGTAAATCCCAGAGAATCTTTGGAGCCTTACAGTATCTTAGAACCATTCTGTTACCTAAGTGTATTTGTAATGATTTGAATACTTATGGATCTAAGTTATTTCTTTCTGTTCTGTCAACAACAATCATTCAAATTAAAAAAAAATTTATTAAATATTAAGTATTGAGGATGTAAAATTGTTATGGCCCCTGCCCTCTGAAAGTCTATATGTATAGGCATTGGCATAGTCAGTGCATGTAATAGAGACAAATAACTCAGCCCGTGAGAGTGAATTTGGGGAAGTTTCTTTATGTAAATGATGGCTGAGCTTAAGCTACCCTCCTTTGAAATAGCAACTCCATTTCTAAGACTTATCCCAAGAAGGTATCATTAAATATGGAAAGACATATTTAAGCAGCTTCATTGCTATGCTTTAACCAAAACTTTGGAATCAACCTCAAAGTTCATTAGCATAATGGATGTTAAACAAATTATGTACTTTTCATGTTTTGAATAACATTCAGTCATTGAAAGTGGTATTAAGGAGGGCAGTTGTGATGAGCACTGGGTGTTGTATGTAAGTGATGAATCACTAAATTCTACTCCTGAAACTAGTATTACACTATATGTTAACCAAATAGAATTTAAGTAAAAACTTGAAAAAAAAAATAAATAAAAGGTGGGTGAGTAAGGAGGAAATAGATAAAGGGGATTAAGAGTACACTTACCTTGATAAGCACTGAGAAATGTATAGAATTGTTGAACCATTGTTTTGGACACCTAAAACTAATATAACACTGTATGTTAATTATACTTGAATAAAAAAATTAAAAAGTGAAATCACACAATAAATAAAAGGAAAGAAATAATATAAATCTTTATTAATGAAAGGTAATAATTTGGTAGAAAAAGCAGATCACAGAATTCATGTGAGCTGCTGTTTATGTGAAATGGAATAACCATAAAATGCCCATCTTATTTCTTTTTTTATACCTACATTGTTCAGATTTTAGTCATTTTTCCAAGTGCAAAACAGTTATTTGAAATGTATAAGAATAATAGATTCCTTTAAGAAAACATTTATAGTATTATCTAATTCCCATCATAGTAACTAAAAGTAGTACCTTATAAACTTTTAAAATCCTTGCTGATTCTTACATGTTAACTCAAGAAGAAAAATCTTTACTTTGGAATTTAATCAATATTTGTTAATAGTTTATATATGAAAAATAATTATAGTCATGATTCTGTAAATACAGAATTTCACTGCTGACTACTAGAATAGGAATTAACTTTGTCAAAATGATCTAAAACAACATTTAAAGAATTAAATAGTCAAATTCTATCATTTTTATCATGAGTAATTTAATTGTCTTGTATTTTTATTTCTTCTCCTAATTATTAAAATGAGAGTATATTTTATTTTTTCAATATCATTTTGCAGTTGTGACACTTCTTACAAATGAGCATGTCCTTAAAAAATAACAGTTAATAGTCATAGTATATTATAGTTTAATAATATTTTATAAATTACTCCATTAGTGTTAAAATAACTCAGATTAAATAGCTTAAAATTCACTTTGTGGTAAATGTTACCAAGCAACTTGAATTAATTTTTTATCAGAAAACATTTAAGGCAGATATAAATTTAAAATGTGACCATGTTCAAAGCATTGAATGTTTCTGTGAGTTAAGATACATAGTTAAAAGCTTATATACAGTAAATTAAATTTGAAATAGAATATTCCTTTTATATGAAGAAATATATAATTTTATGATTCTCAAAATCTTCACGTTTGGTTCACATTAACTATATTCTCATTTTGCAGATAGAAAACAAGATGTAATAGATGGTCCTCTAGTTCTTTGAATCATTAATTAAAGCAATATTATTTGTTCCTATTATGCTAGATTTGGAGCTGTGGAATGAAAAATCAAAAACCAGGACTTAGTTCCTCTTCTCAAGAAACTCACAAAATGTTCTCTCTCTCTCTCTCTCTCTCTTTTTTTTTTTTTTTTTTTTTTAGTTACTTTTACCTTCTGCTGTACCTCAGGGTGGCCTGGCTAAACTAATTTCTTCTCTCTCTTTTTTTTTTCTTTTTTCTTTTCTTCCTTCTCTTTTTTTTTTTTTTTTTTTGTGGGGGTGTAGGGTATGTGGGGCAGATGTGGGGCAGAGGGAGAGGGAGAGAGAGACTTTTATGCAGGCTCCAAGCCCCATGAAGTGGGGCTCCATCTCACAACCCTGAAATCATGTCATGAGCTGAAATCACTAGTGGCTGGCTTCACCAGCTGAGCCATCCAGGCAGCCCTGGCCTGGCTGATTTCTAATTCAGTCTCCTAGTCTTAGCTCCAGCATCACCTTTTGTTTAGTGTCTGTTTTTTCCTCTTCCCTCCACGTGTCAGACTGAGTTAGAGAACTGCACCCTGTGTAGCAAACAGCATGGGCTCCCATCTTCGGTAATAACCCTTATTCTTCAATCTAGGTATAATGCATTGACTTATTTTACTCTCCCTACCTGCTTGACATCTGTGGTATCAAGAGTGTTTGGTATAATATTAATTTGATATTCTCTAACTATATTCTCATTACTTATTCAAAAAGGATTGCATGTTCTTACAGATTCTATGGGCATGCACTTCTATTTCTGCTGCCTTTAATTCTCTAACTTTCCAGTATTCCTTTTTTCCCATCGCCTTTACTTAAGATAGAAGCCAGTCTTTCACAAGTGAAATCTTCCTTGAATCCTTGGCTGGATGAGGGAGGTTATCAAGTAATGACAGTAACTATTCATTTTTTCTTTCTTCTCTTTTACTTTGGGAATTTTGAAAAATATAAAAACAGTAGAAATAAATGTCAAGAACTCAATATTCCGATTTCCCAGAATTATCCACTGTTTTTAAGTTGGCATATTTTTTTCCTGTCTTTTTACTGTGTTTGCATTTATATTGCATCGGTGGAATATGAATGTTGTTTTCCTTTAAACTGTACACTATTAAACAAGAAGATGAATTATCTCATGTACATAAAGCAAAGATTTTCTCCCCCAAATCCAGATATAATGACTTTTATAGGTATGATGTATGGACTTCTAGTCCATTTTTTGTCATTTACATGGCAGTGACAATAGATCTTGTTTACTATTACATTGTGAGTTTTTGTTTTTATTTTTTTTTCAGTTTTACTGAAATGGCATTATGTAACATGAACTATATTACATTTTTTTCATTTAGTAATTTCCCAGAGATTCTTCAGTATTACTGTACATATATATTTGGTTCCTTCAATTGCTCTATAGTATTTCATTCAGTACATGTTGCATGTGTTATCCCTGGCTCTATTTATGCATAGTTAGTGTTCTGTTTCTCACTGTTAAAAACAAGGCTTCGTAAAGTTCCTTTTAACATCTTGACGTGTCTCAGCTTGCGGAAATGTTATTCTGCAGGGTACTTGGTATTACAATAGTGAGGATAAGAAACACGCTTTTTCAATTTACTATTTACTCCAATGTGGTATCAGTTTATAATCCCACTTAGTGCCTGAATCTATTCAGATCTTTTTAAAACATTTTCTTTTTCTCTTTATCTCCTGAAATAATTCATAAACTAGAGTTGAAAGTTTGTTTTTTCTTCCCTATAAAATAACTTCTATCAAATTTTAGTGCTCTGTAGTTTAAGAAAGTTTAAATAAGACCTTATGAGAAAGGCTATTGGGAAGAAATACCACAGGTTTAGAACTAATCTTAAAGAATTTATTTGGGAAATTGCAGGAAGTATAGGCTTTGTTTGGCAAATTGTGAGTTTACAGACGGATGATTCCACACATCATTTTAATAAATACTCAGCAAATATCTTTTTATGTCTTCTATAAACAGAGTGTTGGGCTGTGTAAATAGGAAGGAACAGACAGGCTATGAGAATAGAGGAGGGAATAGATTTTGATCATCTGGAGTTTATACTATTCTACAACTCATTTGGTTACCAGAACTACATACCTAATACCTAGAGGGAGAGGACTGCCTCTTCTTACAGCACCACATATATGGGCCATTAACTGCTCCTTCTTTGCAGATGAATCTGAGCCACAAATGTCTTGTTTTCTTAGGCCTTTTAGCATCTTTGCTAAAATTTGTTGGGTCCTAAACGTAGCATTGACTGAACCACAGGCTTCATGATGAAAAATAACATATAGATAATTCAATCAAGTTTGTGAATTTCAAAGCCATTTTCATTTTTTATTGCTTTCCTCTGCATGCACTATCAAAAATAATGAGGACTTTTTCTGTAGCATTTACAGTAATTCTATTTGCCTCTCTTATCTAGGTATGATCTATACTCTTTCTGTTCTTTATGTTTATATATGACAGCTGAAATGAGTGAGCGATGGGTAGATAATATAATTTCAAGCATGGAACAGTTGTCTTCATTATATTTTAAAATCAAAGGCAGGAATTTAGAACTTTTTTCATGGTTTGAAATATTCCTTAAGATATTGATTATGCACCACCAAACTAAATGTCCAGTAACACTAAGCACTCGCTAATATTGTAGTTTTTTACAACAGCTACAAGCAGGGAGATTAGCACTAATGTACAATAAACTCTTCCTGCTGCATTTAAAAACGTTACTTTATTTTGTTCTCAGTGATTTACCCATTATTTCATTCATTCATCTGTACATTTTCAAAATGCCTCACCTGGCAATTTCATACTTACTGCAGGTATATCACTATATAAGTACAAATTTCAAATTCTCTGAGAGCTGATATTCTGTTACGATTTTTCCTACCACTTAAAATTTCTCTTCATGTATTACATTCATACTCATTTTTTAATGACTCAGTTAAATAATGATATTTTTCCTTGAATGTCTTATTTTGTTATTTTAACTTTATTTGAGATTTGCCAAAGATAATATATGGCTTAAATAAAAATTTCACATATGGGTTGGGAATTGTTTTTTGTTTCTTGTCTCCAATAAAGTTCTAATATAACTGAGTATATTCCACCATTCTATAGTATCAATATTTTTACTCATTGAGCCAAGTTTGGTGGAGCTCTACTTAATGTTCTATGCATAGGAAATGGCAAATTATTTATAATAATTACTTAAAAGTAGTCACCAGAAGAATTTCACCATGGCCTGATATTAAAGTTTTCCACACTATAAAACTATTTTCCTAGATATATCTTCCACTTTCAAATCAGACACCAAGCTTATTAAGTTTAAGATATTATATCTCTGTTGTGTTCCTTCATAAACCAATTTCTGGTGGAATTTTTGAAAAATCTTTACATCATTTTATTATTAAGTTCTTTAAAAAATTAAATTGGGAGGGCGCCTGGGTGGCTCAGTGGGTTAAAGCCTCTGCCTTGGGCTCAGGTCATGATCCCGGTGTCTTGGGATCGAGCCCCGCATCAGGCTCTCTGCTTGGCAGGGAGCCTGCTTCCTCCTCTCTCTCTGCCTGCCTCTCTGCCTACTTCCGATCTCTGTCTGCCAAATAAGTAAATAAAATCTTAAAAATAATAATAATAATTAAATTGGGGGAGGGCACCGGGGTGGCTCAGTTGGTTTAACAGCTGCCTTTGGCTCAGGTCATGATCCCAGAGTCCTGGGATTGAGCCCCACATTGGGATCCCCCTGCTCTGTGAGAGCCTGCTTCTCCCTCTGCTTGCCACTGCCACTGCTTGTGCTTGCTCTCTGTCAAATAAGTAAATAATATCTTTTTAAAAAATTTAAAAAAATTAAAAATTAAATTGGGAATAACATTTTAAAATTCTTACATAGTTTAAAAAACTATTGGTCATGGTCATTAGGGCTATTCAAATATATTGTGGTTTTCCTTCTTGCAGACAAATGATTAAATTGCAGTTTCCTGCCACTTAAAGAGTCACGGTCCCTAGATTCACTTCTGTCAATGAAATCAGACATAGTCTCACATGTCAATTGAAGGTGGGAAGGGCTGATTGATGGCGTCAGATTTCAGTCTTTCCTTTTCTTTCCTAGCCTAAGAAATTCTGTATGAGTGGAGATTAAACCATTGTTATCCTGAATCCCTGAAAGTTCATTATAAATGGGGCCTTCCTGCCAACCCCATTAGACAGATCATGAGCAAGAAATGACCCTTGAATTACTGAGCCAAATATTATGCCCTTTGTTATGGAACTATATCCTTTGCCATTTTTTTTGTTTGTTTCAAGTTTATATTTAAATTCCAGTTAGTGTAATATTAGTTTCAGGGGTAGAACTTTGTGATTCATCCCTTATACATAATACCTAGTGCTCATCACAAGTGCTTGCCTTAATGCCCATCACCCATTTAGCCTATCCCTTATGCCTGCCTCCCCTCCAGCAACCCTCAGTCTGTTCTCCATAGTTAAGAGTCTGTTTTATGGTTTGCCTCTCTCTCTCTTTTTCCCCCTATATTCATCTGTTTCATAAATTCCACATATGAGTGAAACCATATGGTATTTGTCTTTCTCTGACTGATTTATATCCTTAGCCACTTATAATATAATAGAAGAAATGATAATTTTTATATTGAATTAGAGACAAATGATAATTCAGTTTAAAATTTCTTTCTTTTGGTTTATATTTATTCTTAAAATCTTGCTAGATGAAGCTCTGATTAAACTTCTCTTCAGATTTTCTAGTAGTTGCTTTTATAAATCATAAACAAAAATGAAAAGGAAGGAATGAAAAAAATCTTTCCTCTGGTGCATCCTCTGGAAATAGCATGTGCCCTAATCGCCCAGTACAACCTAAACTTCACAGCACAGAGGCAATGCACAAATAATGCTTTTTGTTTTTTCCTGTGTGCTTTTAAAACAAAACTTTGTAGAAAACTCTTTTCAAGCTGTGCTAAATTATGGCTTTACCTGTCCATTAATATTTTAAATATTTTTATTTTAAAATATTAATTTAAATATTAAAAATATTTAATATTTTAAATTTGCCTTTGCAGTTTTGCCTTTTTAATTTCTCTATAATTCTTAAATATTTGTTATGTTTGTTTTGATTCTCTATTTTACAACTTTATTTATTTATTTTTATTTATTGTAAAACATTTTCTATGGTCTCGATTATAGTTCTGTTATTAGTCTTGGGAATTCTAATTCTCTTCTTTCTTGCTTTTGAATGTTATTTATTGTAGAAGTTTTTTTTGTGTTGTGCAATTTTAGATGAAGTATGTCTCTTCAGTGGTACAGTTTTCTCCTGTTCTGGTGTTAAACCTTCAAAGCATCCAGCAGACAAATGGCTAAACAAACTGTGGTACATACATATCATGGAATACCACTTAGAATAAGTGGGAACAAGTTGTCTACACATGGAACAACTTGGACGAATCCCCAAGGAATCATGCCAAATGACAAAACCAACTCCAAAAGATGACCGACTGTAGAATTTCATTTAAATATTTAGAAATGACAAAATTTTAGAAATGGAGAAGAGATGAGTGCTTACTACATGTTAGAGTTGGAAGTGGAGTGGGTGGGTGAGGTGGGGGAAGAATGGCAAAAGGGAGATGGGTATTATTATATAAAGGCAGCAGGAAGGATTGTTTTGATGGTATTGGTCAGGATTTTGACTGTGGTAATGAACGTAAGAAACTACATGTATGATAAAATTTTATAAAATGAGATGTATACACATGCACAAGTATAAGCAAGTAAAACTGGAACATATTGAATAAAAGCTGTGAATTGCATTACTGTCAGATTTTGGGGTGGTGATATTATACCTGGTTTTACAAAATAATACCATTGTGACAAACTGGGTGACGTATACCCAGGAAATCTGTATTACTTCTTATAACTTCATGTAAGGCTATAATTACCTCAATAAAAAAGTCCAATTAAGGACAGAATATATAAAGAAATATGCCGTCCACAATCTAGAAAAAGTTATTTGCAATCCGTATAACTAACCAGGGATAAGTGAGAGAGTATATAAAAAACTCCTAAAATAAACTTCCATTCCAGTGAAGGCGATTCACTGCTTCCTCAGTGGTGAAAGGGCGTAACGTGATCAGCCTGCCAGCAGGTGAAAGAAAGGCTCCTGGCCATGGGGAGTGCTGCCACAGTGGGTGCTCAGCACTGGCCTTTGCTGTTTGGAAATTAGACACTACACAGTCTAGTCAGATGAGCTCGAGGACAAGTCCATGCTGTTTAGTTACTGAGAAGAGAATATACTCAGAATCTGTGCCCTCTTTTGGAGGTCCTTCTGCATATCAGTTCCTCAGACTTCCTCAAAACCAATTTCTGGTTTTGATCTTTATAAATTCCTGAAATCCTGGTTAAACTGTTGAACTTGAATCCCCATAGCTCCATGTGTCAGGCCATCTCTCCTTCACAAGAGAACAATAAGATATAGTGCCTGGTGTATGCCAACTAGGATTATTTCTTTTCAACAGTATCCTTTTTAAAAGGCACCACCATGAGGATGCAAAATAGTGGCCCCGTACTGCTATTGCTACATGGATTCTTTCTCCCTTCAGAAATGGGATTACCCCATGAAGCCATGAGTACAAGCCAGGAAAGGATGAGAATAGAGCAGAAAAAAGTATTATGGCATCCATTTATTAGGCTGTACCTTACAACTCTATGTTAGCAAGATTCTATAACATACTGTTTGGAAAGGCGGTGTTGTACATACAGGCTTTCAGTCCCTCCTTGCCCACATAAGAATAAAGGCCCTTGGCTTCCAGCACTTCCTTATCCCCTTATCCACCTTATCTCCTCATTGCCTGCCCTGAGCTTATCAAGGCTTGTGTAGGAATATCTTTCCCTGTTCTAGACTCAGTGTATCCTCCTTCGTTTTACTGAAGTGTCTGTCATATGACCCCTGGCTATCATATCTGTACACTACAGAAGAGGATGGGATTCTTTATTCTGCGGCACAGAATGTGCATGTGAAGCCCTGTGTCAGCTTCCAAGAGGGACCACTGTCTAGAGGCGATCTACACCTGCTACTGAAGTTGGTTTTTGCTTTGTCTCTTCGCAGTGTGCATAAGGTGTTGTTTCATCCAGCACCAGCTGTGCTCTGATTTCCTTGGTGACTCAGATACCAAGAGGCAGTGGGCAGAAGTGCTGGATTTCTGCTCTTGGTGATAGGCAACTGATGTCATTTTCCCGACATATACCACTTAAACTTGATAATAGATTACTGATACTTATGCCTAACCTGATGGTTCAGTGGATCATGTTATACCTGGTGTGTGACAAACTTCCCAGATTGTACAGTCATTGCCCCATGGCTAAGTGTTTTGTCTCTTCTATAGCCCATAGCAAGCTGAGAGTGGTCTTTTAAATACACAATATTTCTCCTATTTCCTTCTTTTCTACTTTCTTGTCCTTCACTTTTCTCCAGTTACAAAGATCTATTTTATGTTCCTCAAATATATCAAATATGATCTTATCTCCTTCTTTGTAATTGTTATCTTTAACATTTTTCTCTCAGGAGCTGCATGACTTATTACCTGCCATTCCTGGTGTCTCTGCCTCCACAACGCCTTCTCAGGGATGCCTTTCCTGACCACCCAGTTAAGATAGCAGTACCCACCCACCCCCATAATTCATTCGCCTTATTTTTCCCCACAGCATTTATTACCTCCAGTATTCTATATTTTACCTCTTGTTTTCATTATCTGTGTCCCTCACTACCTTTACTAAGGAGCTTACATTTTTTTGTTTTTTTTTCATTGTTTTTGCATCTTTCTTCCCTGCTGGCTTTGCCACTAATATAACTTGCCCTAGTTTTTCAGTAAATATTCTCTTAGTAAATGTTTCACATTCCCTTTGTGATCTTGTTTCTAATATTGACTATCTGAGTTTCCCCTCTTTGTATGCCATAGAAAGAATAGTAATTAACTGTATATAATCATTGTATCATGTAAGTTATCTGAATTAAAATTTGGATATAACATTAGCCACAATTTGGGAATTGTCTGTTATATTTGATGTAATCTCTTAAAAAGATTGCTTTCTTGACTTCTTACTGTATGAGATACTGAAAACAGAAGAGATAATGGTGATAATTTAAATATAGTAATATAAGAGAAAAAAGAAACTTTGTGGAATTGAACCTTGTGGGATATATTTACTTTCAATCTAATATGAAAGCGTGGACCAAATATAAATGAAATATAATAAAATTCAATAAGTAAATAAGACTTAAAAAGTTGGGAGCACTCTCATTCCTCCAGGTTCTCATACTGAAAACTGCTTTGAACAATAATAACAAAAATTCTTGAGGTTTACATAACGTTTAAAACCTCAGTCTTAGAATATTCTCTAAAACTCATTTTCTATATGCATATTGCAGAGGTGATAGCTAAAAATGCTTGCTATCTCAAAGCTGCTCTTTAATCTACTATTCTGTCAATTTTAAACCATTATTTATGATGCGGACATAGTTTTAGTAATTACGAAGAATATCTCAGATGAAAGAACAATCCTAGAAGCTACTTAAGAGTGAAGCGTGTATCATATTTTATACTAGGTAATCTTTCCTATGGCTTTGCATGTTTGCCCATAATATGGACACATGTGTTAAAGGTGTTACAAAAATTACTCTATTTAAATTACCACCATCTCTTCTGCTTTAGACTATCTCATATTGCAGAGACTCTAGAAAACAATCTGTTTAAAAGTTTGTATCAAACAACATAACATACCATTTCCCACATTGTTGTTAATGTTACATTCAAATTTGAATTCAGTTAAATTACAAGAGGGAATGATTGTATGGAAATTATAACAAGCAGAAATCACTAGAAAAACATGTAAACGAGCAAGAGTCATGGTGATGGTGAGGGCAAAAGAAAGTAAGGAGGTGTTGGGAGTGATAAATAGATAATTACCTCAAAATCTAGGCTACATTTACAAAAACTGAATCCTTCTGTCCCTACTGATTTTCACATTTTGAACTTCACCTTACTATAATTCAGATTTTGTTAATTAATTTTGTCACTTGTTATTTTAATTGGGTAAAGTCTGCTAGGCAAATTGAATTATTTAAGCAAAGGTCCCTCCTATAAGGTGACTCTAGTTTAGTAGCTTGTGCTATTCCTGAATGAAGCTTGTTTTTCTAGCTGTAGCAAAACTTAGATCACTTGGTTCATATACATTAAAAAACAAGCAAAGCCAAACATTCCCATATTTAAGTTAATAAAATAACTTGACTTTTACAAAATATTTCATTTAATTCACCTTTGTATTTCTTCCAAGACTTTGCATAAGGGTTAACCAATTGATAACATGATGACTAGTTGAAGTAGAAATAATGAATACATTTTTTATTTTTTTATTCTTTTTTAAATATTTTTTAAAGATGTTATTTATTTAGTTGACAGAGAGAGATCACAACTAGGCAGAGCGGCAGACAGAGAGAGAGAGGGAAGCAGGCTCCCTGCCAAGCAGAGAGCCTGATGTGGGGCTTGATCCCAGGAACCTGAGATCGTGACCTGAGCCGAAGGCAGAGGCTTAACCCACTGTTTCACCCAGGCGCCCCTTGAATACATTTTTTAAATGCCAAAGAATAGCCAGTGTTCTAAGCTCCACCATTCAGCCTAATTGCAATGGTATATTTATTAATTTTTTTAACTTTCTCTAAAGAAAAGCAAAGCAAAGCTTGGCTGCTTTTCTACACATATTCCTTAGATTTAAGAGCCCTTTATGCATTGGGCAGCTATAAAATGCTGTGCAGGAAGACAAAAAAAAATATTAAATCATTATCCCCCAAAGGAGTTCCTAATATATTGGAAAAGACTCTCATATAAAACTGAGTTAAAGGGCGCCTGGGTAGCTCAGTCAGCTAAGCTTCTGACTCTTGATTTCTGTTCAGGTCATGATCTCAGGGTTGTGAGATTGAGCCCCTTGCTGAACTGTCGCAGCCGGCGCGACAAGTCGACCAGGGTCGAGAGGGTAAGAGGATGCTGAAAAGAAATTAAGAGACAGAGATGGGGGCAGGAGGAGCACCAAGGAGGATGTCCAATAGTGCCAATTTTATTCAAGGCAACAAGGCATTATATAGCTAACAGAAACAATCATAAGAAAGTATCTATTTTTAGCTGATTACTAAAGAGTTTGCAACATGCACAGAAAATCCTTCAAGCTTTCCCATTATCTATTTCCCAAGCACCAATAGCAGACCCTCTAGCGCCAGATGTACTGACTTCAAGGCCACCCAAGACATAGTTTATGTAAGCACAGCACAGTCTTACAGTGGAGTAGTCTATAGCCCGTGCAAGGACAGCAAGGACCAGCCAAGAATTTCTGACCCCGACCAAATTGTTTCTATCTGACTAGCAAATGTGTGGGAAGTCACGTAGGTGAGTGCACAACACATAGCACAGACCCTTTCTCAGTGCTACTCGACTTTATCGACCTAAGCCTTTTGTTCGGCTATTCAGCCTTTAAAGGAGGCACAAGTGAGGGCCTGGTTTGGTTCTCATCTCAAGCCTTACCATGGCCTCCCACACTGAACATGGAGCCTGCCTAAGATTCTCTATCTTCTTCTGCTCCTGTCTCCTCTCTCCCTCTCTGAAATAAATAAATAAATAGAATTTAGAATTGAATTTTTAAAATGCCCGTATTTAAACCTGGGAAATATCTAGGTTTATTTATGTGTTGTGTGTGCGAGAGGTAGGAGGGTGTAATGGTTCCTCAGACAATGACCCCTACCCAGATACTAATACAGAATATTAAAAGTAGGAAGTACATTCAGCAGGGGAGGTAGGAAGAATATCTCTGGTAGAGGAAACAACACAAACTAAAGAAAGGATGAAATAAAATGAGAATTATGAATAAAAGTTCTTTTAAAAAAGAATGTAATATGTGAATTATGGTTAATAAAAGCAATTTTGTATTTGATCATAACATGTTAGGGCCAGTTCCATGGGTATGCAGTTGTTGATGGTTTTATATTTCTTGGAAAGGATCTAGTCAGTTATTCTGACAGAGGAGACCACTAAATTGCTGTTACCTAAGAAAGGGATATTACAATGGTCTTAATGTTTATATCCCCTCAAAATTCCTATGTCAAAGTAATGCTCAGTGTGGTGGTATTAGTAAGTGAGGTCTTTGGGAGGTGCTTATGTCATAAGAGTGGAGACTTCCTGAATGGGATTAGCATTTTTATAAAAGAGACCCACACAGATCTCTCACCCCCTTCTGTCACATGAAGATAGAAGACTGAGCTTCACAAAGAAGAGGATCTTGCCTGGCCATACTGGCATCCCAATTTCAAACTTAGAGCTTAGAATGGTGAGAAGTAAATTTCTGTTGTTTGTAAGTCACCCAGTCTGTGGTATTTTGTTATAGCATCCCAAATGGACCAAGACAGATATGATGTGATTAACCTTGGTAGCAGTTGGAGAGATAGTTACAGATAGTTATGGGAAAGATATGTAAATTAGTATACACAGATTATAAAGGGAAAACAAATAAATGGCATGGTAATAAAGATGAAGAAGTAGGTTCAGGAGTATTTAGGAGGTAAGTGTGTGTGAACTTAGCAATCAATATGTTACAAGATTGAAGAAGGAAAGACCTCAACAGATTGCCCAAGTTGCTAGCTAGGATGACTTGGTGTTAGTAACTACAATAAAGAATATCAAAGGAGAGGTTAATAAATACAATAAAGAATAACAAGGAACAAGGATTTCAGACTTGAAAATGTTGTTAATAAAGTGCTCTATATCATTTGAAGATGTGTTACAGGCTTTTTTTTTTTTTTTTCCATTAACTGAAATCGAGAAAACAATTAACATTATCTAAAGAGTTAGAAGAGGGTTAGAGGACATACTTATGTATATACTCTATAAATTAAAGGCAAGAAATATTCAAAGACAAGCAGATACTGTGGAATCAATATTGGATCATGTATATTCTTGAGGCAAGGTTCACAGCCACATTGAGAGCAGTGTTTCTAATTTTTTTGAATGTTTCTAATTTTCACAAGGGTGTTGGCTTTTGTATCACCAAAACATAGCTATAATCACAAAGAAACTTTATGAATCTGATGATACATTTTATCATATCAAACCAAAGACAATCTTTCATTTTTGTACTCAGTTTTGCCTTAATTAATCAGCTTGACTTAACTTATTCAACTTAACTTCAGGATAATTCAAGATTTCAGCAGTCCCTTAGAGGGTTCTTTTAAGCACATATTTAAGAAACATCTTTCAGTTAAGAACATGAATGGCCTTTGTGCTACTTTCTATTATGAATAAATTTCTGTCATGATTTTAAAAAGTAGTATTTTAAAGGAGAATCAAAATGACCAGTATTGTTACAATGTATTCTAGATTTTAACTGCTAAGTAAACATTAACATTGAGTCAAGTTCCAATTTTTGGAAAATGGATTATAACTGAATAATGAAATAAGTTGTAGGAAGAAATTAAGTACGTTCACTTTTTCAGAAAATAAACATAGCTAAAATAGTTGTAAATCCTAATTTTATTAAAATTTCTGATAATTGAATATATAAAATAATTCCTGGTTTATTTGTGGTCTGTTTTTAAAGCAGTGTCAAGTTAAAATGTTAAAAAGAACATTCAGTCACATTCAAAGTCAACACTAGAAAGGATGTTGATGTCTTAATATCAAAATTCTATTATAACTCTAAGTAATCAAATAAAAATTTCCTCTGTTGAAAACATATTTACTTTATTATTTTTCTATGGTACCATATTGGCATATCTTCTATATTTACTTATCTGTGTAAATGTGTATGCATTCTTTGATATGTGTTTGAATTTAGGTGTTGCATGTATATGGAAACATAAACCTAAACATTCATATATCTCTTACTTGCTTCCCAAATTCTTGACCTATTGATTTAATTTTCACACTTATTTTCATTAGTGATAAATGGAAGGATTTTCCAACTTTTTTGCAAGATTTGCCCATATCCATGTTTTAGTTTTCAATTCAACTTTATAAAAAAATAATTGGCACCAACTAAATTGTAGATGGAAGGAGATTCAATGATTATTTACATTTTTGACAATTTAGTAAGTAGATAAATTGAATTAATAAAATAGTGAAAATTTTTATGTGCCATTTCAAAACAAATTTACTATTACACAGTTATAGAAAACATTGCCAGGTTCATAAATATGTACTCAGAAATGTTTGTTAACTGAAAGTAAATGAGTGTGTGTGTAATTTTAAATCATTATTTTATTCACAGTTTTGAAATCATCCAGGCTTTTTTCTGGCAGTATTCTTAATTTCAGTAAAAATTCCCATATTTGTTTTTGGTATTTTATGATTTTTCTTAGAAAACAAGCATAAAATTAAAATGAAATAGAAAAATCTATTAAAACCCAACAATATTGAAAGTACTAATAGCAACAATATAAATAGTGCTTTACATTAGAAAGAGTGCCTAGCTTAGCCCAAGTTAGCATTTACTTATAATTTGCACTGAGTTGGTATAGATTTAGCTTGCCTTAATTACTCAATAAATCACTTTCCTTCTGAGTAATGATACAGTCCTCTAAACAGCAGTAGCATCTTTAGATGACGCAGAGCAAAATTAAACTAAAAAATGGACCTTGCATAATTATCTTTAAAATGAGTGTTAATCAAAAAAGCCCCAACACAAAAACAAGTGTTAATCAAATCCAAAATTCAGTGGCCAGTTAAATAGGTCAGATTCCATAGTTTGAAGACAAATATGGGGTAAGTTATTATTTTTTTATCAGATAAACAATAGACTGTTGTGAGCCTGAAGTCACTTCAAAGTTGGAGAAATGGGAGGTCCTTCCTCATTAGGCTTTCCAAGCAATTAAATTTTATCCTGAAAGATGTTTTTATTGTCTTCATTTTTCTAAAATGCACAGACTTACAGTTGTTAATTTGCTCAAGTTTTTTTTCTTTCTTTCTTTCTTTTTTTTTTTAATTAGGGGCTTTGTATTCTGTAAATGACATAGAATATAGAGATAGATATATCAGGGACAATATATGTTTATGTGGATATACTAGGAGATTTACTCATCAAATGAAAACTCTGATAGCACCCTATCACCTAGCGAAGTCTGAGGTGCATTGGCTTGTCCTTCTGTGCAAATGTCTCATTCTTCTCTCTCAAAATTTTGCTCAAGTATACATTTTATTATGTATTTACTTTTTAAAAACAATTAATGGTTATTGAAGAACTTAGGAATGTTGATATACTTGGTCCATCAATTTAAAGTTATGTTTTATATAGCAGGTATGAGTAGTACCTTGATGTTCAATAAGTAAGACCTAATTTTCTTTAAATTGATCTCATTTTAAATGGACTCTTGATCCCACCAATCTGGAAGAAAATACTGCCTTGGTTGCTTGTGAGACCTTCATTAGGTCTGGAGGCTTTATGCAATTTTCCCTGTCAACTGTGGACATAAGAATCTTCGTTAAGACTGTGGTAAGCCCAACTGGCTATGGCCCAGTTTCTTTGTAAACACCTTGCATTGATTCCATTTGGGCGTGTTGGCCCCTCTCCAACTCTCTGCTGCTCATGACCTTCAAAACCTGTGTGTCCCTTGCTTCCGGACTCTCAGTCCATGCTCTTTTTCCCAGCCAGGAGATTGGGTTCCTCTCTGGGAATTAGGTAAAGTCTCACCCTCTTGATGTTTCCTTCAAAGGTGTTTCTCTGTCTTTATAGTTTCTTAGAAGCACTTTGTAAAATCTCCCCTGTGAGTTGAGAGTTCTGGAAGTAGTAGCTATGACAGGGCTGTTTAGTTGAAACTTTGCTTTCCTCCCAGCCACAAACCTGTCTATAGACAAGGAAGCATAAATTGTGAACTGCTGGAATGTAAGAAGAAAAAGTGAAAAATGTACAGAGAATAGAAAAGAATCTCTAGGGGCGCCTGAGTGGCTCAGTGGGTTAAAGCCTCTACCTTCTGCTCAGGTCATGATCCAGGGTCCTGGGATCAAGCCTAGCATCGGGCTCTCTGCTCAGCAGGAAGCCTGCTTCCTCCTCTCTCACTCTCTGTCAGCCTCTCTGCCTACTTGTGATCTCTGTCTGTCAAATAAATAAATAAAATCTTAAAAAAAAAGAATCTCTAATGATCAAAAGTATGAGCATACTACCATTTAAATATACACAGGAAATAAAGCTTTTTATTATCTGTGATATATGTTTCTTCCCTCTCAGACCCATACCCTGACCTTAACCTTCATATTTACCTGATGTGTAAGAGAAAACCAACCAAACAAAAATTAACTATGAATTTCAGTACCACTGTTTTTTACTTTTAAAAAAAAGTATCTTTCTTGAAAATGCACAAATACTCAACTTTTATGACTCTCTGTTCCTTTCAAGATGTTGTTAGATCTCAGATGCATACACTGTTCTGGATATTTGTTGTGGAGAGGCTCCTCTGCTTTTGACCTTGGGAAGAGACTTGTATTCCCTGGCTTTTCAAAGAGAGATTTTTTGGGGACCTATTGTTGTGTCTAAGATCCTGGTCATTTTCTGCATTTATAAAACCCGCAAGTAAAATCTCTTAGCCCTTGATATATCCTCTGGCCTTCTCAGCACCTACTTGTATCCTAACAAAAACACACAGGAACTTCTGGATCCATTATAGGCCTTGTTTAAATTGGATAGAGTTAGAAAAGCTTCCTCAGGCTTCATCTCCATGATAAATTCCCAGTAGCTTAAGGATGCTATTGCCTGTATGACGTGAAGATTGGTTATGCAGTGTCTTTTTTATCTTTTCCTGAAGCAGTGTTTTCAACACTAACAGAACATTCAAAACCACTTGGTAACTGTTTAAAAAAGGTTCCAGGCTCCATTTTCAGAGATTGAATTTATAACTTTGTAGTAGGGCCTTGGCATTGATAAAATCTTGGGCTTACCATTACCTCTTTCACTGTGGAAAAGGTTTATTCACATCACATGTGATGTCTTTTTCTATTGTAACTCATTATTAATGAGGTCAGGGATATCCCTTCAAAATTATGGGACAAAATCTATAACTTGGTCTATAAGAATTGGCTTTTAATATATTAATGAAATCTAATGAAACATAAAACTACGTATCTTTTTTTTTTAGATTTTTTTTTTATTTGACATACAGAGATCACAAGGAGACAGAGAGGCAGACAGAGAGAGAGGAGGAAGCAGGCTCCCTGCTGAGCAGAGACCCCCCCCCCATGCGGGACTCGATCCCAGGACCCTGAGATCATGACCTGAGCCGAAGGCAGAGGCTTTAACCCACTGAGCCATCCACATGCCCCACTACGTATCTTTTTGCGCAGGGTCTTTATTTCAAGTTCATTGCTTTGGCATACATGTAAAAAAGAAGCAAGATCAAACCCAAAACTACCCATTGAAACCTAAATCTAGCCATGACTTTCTTGTTCCAGGCAGCACTGGTCCTCCTTCTCCTTGGGTTGAGAAATCTATAATAGATCCTGGACTATCAGGAACATAATTAATGACAGAAATGAAAATTCATTAAGGTAATACACTTTAATGTTAATTCTGGCTACATTATCTGTCCACAGATATATTCAGTAACAGTCATCACATGTATTAACATATTCTAGTAATTAGGACTTTGAGCTCTGCCCTCAGACAGACCCAGTTTGAATTTTAGCTCAACCCATTCACTGGCTAATTGCTTCAGAGTAGCTATTTAATTTCTTTGAGCCTCCATTTCCTTATCTTCTGGGAAACAACACCTCACATTTTCTGTTGCACCATTCTCCTCTTTTCAACACATCTAGTTTATAAAGGAATGTCCTTATCATCTTCTCAAAGGATGAATGACACTACAGTAGAATGGTTGCTTTGTAGACTTAAGATCCAACAAATTCTAATCAAATTCTGTCTCTTCCACTCGACATCTGTGTGAATGTTGTCAGTCAATTAACCACTGCATGCCTCAATTTTCTCATCAATATAATGTGAATGGTAATAACACATTATGTATTATGGTTAATGTGAAAACCTTTAAATTAATTTAGTCCAAGTCATTAGAATTTGAAAGTAAATGCTATAAATGATCACTGCTATTATTGTGACTATGATGTTTATTATTACTATTCACACAGATTTTTCGTTACAATGTGTGCAAGTCAATCAGCACATGTCATCCTGATTGTGTCAGAAATGAGCAGCATTCAATTTAGACAGTGAGAATCAAGCCAAAATGTTGTTTGGATGGATGACTTCAACTTCCATGTTGTCGATGGATAAGAAATGTCTCTTTCCTCTAGACTTTGAGTTAGTAGTGTGTCCAGTTGGACTTATGTAGCCATCCTGTGATCATGAAGGGATTAGATAATGGCAGCTCATGAAAAATGGGAGATTCAGAGTGAGAAGCTGAAAGCACAAATCTTTTTTTTTTTTTTTAAGATTTTACTTATTTATTAGAGAGAGAGAGATCACAAGTAGGCAGACAGGAAGGCAGAGAGGGAGGGGGGAAGTGGGCTCCCTGCCAAGCAGAGAGCCCGATGTGGGGCTCAGTCCCAGGAACCTGAGACCATGATGTGAGTTGAAGGCAGAGGCTTAATCCACTGAGCCACCCAGGTGCCCAGAAACCATAAATCTTGTTTATAGATTTTAAGCCCCTTAGGACAACTTTCTTCCAGAAATTTTATTTGTGTGAGCCAATAAATGTCCTATTTGCTTAAACAAATTTGGATCAGGTTTTGTGTTTCATTGTGACCAAAGGGCCTTAAGATTTATAAAGCCTGTCCTATAACCATCTTGTGAAACTTAAATGAAACTGTTTGCATAGTTGCCAAGATAGACTCTGCTATTTAATTCTAAATACTTTTTAGCTGTTAGTAATAGCAAAAGTTATTTAATGTTAGCATGAGGTTTGATGAATACCTGACATATACATCAGAGAGCATTTTTAATTATGAAAATAAATTTCTTGCTTTTTATTGTTTTTATCCTGAGTCTGTCCTTCTTTGTTTACTCTTCACCTTTTATTTGTTTTGTACACAGAAATTATTTAAACATAAATACATTTCTTACCAGCTACACATTTTCGAGTAATTGAAAATAAGAACAATCTAATCCTTGTTTTCTCAATATAAATTATTGCTTCTATGGGCTTGCTACAAAAGCATGAGAAACTTATTTTTTTCAAAAACCCTTTCTAAGTCACAGGTATTTTGTGTACATTGATCCATGATTTCCCTCAAAAGGTAGAAGAGCATTTTCTACATAATATTATCTTGGAATAATGTCTGTACTACAGGAACTCTTTCACTGTACAGATCTTTTGAATTTTCATTCTTTCTTTGAAAACTACATATATGAAACAAAATACTGTTTCATTCTCATGCGATGGTCTATATGAAACTGTTATATAATGTAATTCTGTTGGTTTCTGAGTAAGAGTATTTTGGTCTTAAGCAACCAAAATCAGCTCTAGCCTACTTAAGGGAAACAAAAGGGCTTTATTGGAAGGATTCATGGCAATTCATAAACCAAAATGAGAGCAAAACAACCAGCTCTTGCAAAGGACAGGACATGGGAAAGTTGGCAGGAGAGGGAAATAAGTCCTTGACACTGCAATTGGTGTGCTTTATCTCCTCCCTTTTTCTCTCCTGTGTCAATGGCAGGGATTCACATTCCTGGGAGAGACAGTCAGAATGGCCCTTAGTGAAAAAGGATATTTCCAAAAGATAATTCAGGATGTTTTTACAGAAAATAAACAAACAAGACTAAAATAAAAGCAGGTAAGAGGTGCAGGGTGACCAAAATCAAGACACCCATTCTTTTTTTTTTTTTTTTTTTTTTTACTTTTTTTTTTTAATTTTATTTTTTTAAACATATAATATCTTTTTATCCCCAGGGGTAAAGACACCCATTCTAATACCTAACCTAAACTCTTTAGCTGGATATTCAAATCTCCCTCCTTCATAACTCTAGTTTTTCTTTTTAAGCTTTATCTCATTTTATTTACTTACCCATGACATGTTTTCAAGCCAAATCCAGACTTTCTTTGTTCTAAGCACAGTCCCCACCTTCTTAACTTCAGTGGCTTTTATAGAATTTTCCTCTCCCTTGAATGAGCCTCTTGATCTTTTGAAATTCTTCCTAGCAAGTTCCATCTCTAGTTCTGTCTTCTTCAAAAGTCTTTCTCTGTCCTTACTAAAACATAAACTCCTCGAGGGCAGAATCCATGTTCACATGACATATTTCATAGCAAGTAATGGTGTGGCCTAGAACAAATACAGTATTGAATGAACATTAAATTTTTGCCAAATCCTGGTAGTTCCTCCTTTATGACCCCTCCTATATCTGTCTCCTCTGATTTCTCAGTCCTGTCTTATTAGTTCATTATTTCCCTATTAATTAATAATTTGCTTTTAGTTTCCATGCTCATAAATTCTCCCCATTCCAGCCTTTACTAAACACATTAATACTCTACTTGTATTTATTTATTTATTATTTGAGAGAGAGAGAGAGAGAGAGAGAGAGATTGGGGGGATGCTTAGAGGGAGAAAGAATCTCAAGCAGACTCCCTGCTACACATGGAGCTCAACTCCAGGCCCAGTCTCACGACCATGGGATCATGACCTGAGCCAAAGAGTTGGATGCTTAACTGACTGAATCACCCAGGCACCCCACTACTTGTAATTTTGTTGTCTTCCTCTTGCTTAGTGATTGAGGAATTGATTTTAATCACCCAAGTTTCTAGAGCCCCCTATTCTAATTATAGCCTGAATATCTGGTCCTTTTATCCATTGAATAGTTTAAGAAAGTATTCATTTATAAATTCTCTTAGTCATTACTTACCTACTTTTTCTTTTTTTTATTAAGCTTACATTTCGCATAGCAGAACTTTCTGTCTCCCATTATAAGTCATGTTTTCCTACATTTCCAAACATTTTGTTTCCTGTGTCTGGAATAGCTTTCAAATCAGCATGTTCAAATCATACTCATGTATTTCAAGGTCTTTCTTGAAATTATAATTTATTCATTTTTAAAGTCAAAATTTAGGCATCACTACAAACAAACATTTAGAGATGCAAAAGTGAATAACCTATAGTCTCATTCCCCAGTTTAGGTCTGAAGTTTAAGGTGAACTTACTGCTTATGAAAAAATAAATGACTTAGTTAAATGCAACAAATATTTACTTTCTCTATGAATGGCATTATAAACAATATTTTTAAATATTCTGAGAAAATTTTCTGTTAAAATTTGTACTATTTGGAGAGATAAGACAGAGAAGAGACTAAACAGTATGTGAACAGTGCTAATATAAGTAATCCAGAGGAAAACTTTTCAGAAATTCAAAGATGGAGAGGGCAATGGAGCTCAAACCAAAGAAAATATCCTTAAAGGGACACTATACCAGTACATATTTCCAGCCAATGTGGTCTGGCTTTGAGACTTTTTTTTTTTTTTTAAGAATAGTTAGTATTTCAGAAGAGAATAAACATTTGTGCAGAGAGTTGGAAGTAAAAGAAAACCTAGTGTATTCTTTGAAAAATGAAACCCCTGACCAGTTGGAACATTTATTACAATCACATCAACATAGTTCCCTGGCATCTTTGCCTTGTTCTTGCTTTTATTTTTCTGAAACAAAAATAATGGATGGATAGGTGTATGGATGGATGGAAGGAAGGAAGGAAGGAATATTTAGTATCAAAGCCCAATTCTAAGTATTTCTTTTGTTAGAAGCCATTCTTAACTATACAGAGTATTCCCTGCAAATTTGGTCACTCTCTTATCTGTGGTCTTATAGCACTTTATACATAAATTTTCACAGTATTTACCACATTGAATTTAGTCAGCTGTTTGACTGCCAGCCTTCACCTGCTGCTTTTACTAATTTATAGAATGCAAGATAATGTTCTATTAATTTTTGTTCTGATAACAGGTAGCATTTGACTACCACATAGTAGGTATGAAAGCTGAGTGGTTATAAACCTTAAATGGCTCTAGGGGGTGAATTACAGTGCTGCGATAAAGGAAACAGAACAGAGTTGTGTCACATGTTGGAAATCTTTTGTTGAATGATTTGAGAAGGCTGAAAAAAATAAGAATTAAAATGTGTTCTTGTTCCTTATTTAAGCGTTAATTCTCAGTCACTTTGGAATATACTTCTTTTTTTTTTAAGATTTTTATTTATTTATTTGGCAGACAGAGATCACAAGTAGTCAGAGAGGCAGGCAGAGAGAGAGGGGGGAAAGCAGGCTCCTTGCTGAGCAGAGAACCTGACGCGTGTCTCGATCCCAAGACCCTGGGATCATGACCTAAGCTGACGGCAGAGGCTTTAACCCACTGAGCCAGCCAGGCACCCCTGGAATATACTTCTAATGATCACTGAAAAGGGGCAAATTTTGAGTACTTCAAAGATTGTAAGCTTTTTCTGGTGCTATATTATCATGGTAATGTAAAATTAAATTATAATTTTCTTACATTAGTATATGACTTTAGAATAATAGAATAATTAGAATAATATTAGAATAATAGATAGATAATATTATATTATTATTATATTATCATATTATATTATTATTATTATTATATTATTATATTACATTATTAATATTATTATTATATTTTATTATTAATATTACTATTATTAATAATAGAACAAAACTAGAATAATAATACATTTAGTTAATATTGTGATAGTGAAATTATGTTTTAGTTTTTGCTACCTCTGGCACTTTTTACTGAATATTAGATTTTATTTCCACTAAAAGCATAAAAATATTTTATCTTAATGGATTTTACATTTGATACTCCATATTCCAGAAGGCTATGTTTGTGTGACTTATCTAACCTATGTATATTTCATAACATCTACATTTATCTTCATGGAATTTGATTTTTTTCCTCAATATTGGTAATTAATTCTTAAAAGTATTTATCTAATTTTCATGTAAGAGATTTCCAAATATTTGTTATGTATAATGTAAATGCTATCTCAATCAGCTCAGGCTTTTATAACAAATATACCACAGACTGGGTGGCTTAAAGAATAAATATTTCTCACAGTAGAATCTGGGAAGTCCAAGATCAAGATGCTAGTAGATCCAGTGTTTCATGAGGGCCCTCCCTCTTCCTGGTTTACTGAAGAACATCTCATATCCCCACCTGGCAGAAAGAGAGAGGGAGCAAGTTATTTTCTGCCTCTTATTCCAGGGGCACTAATGCTATCATGAAGACTCTAAGCTTATGACCTAGTTATTTACCAAGCTCTCCATCACCAAATACAATCACATTAAGGATGAGGGTTTCAGCTCATGAATTTTAGAGAGATGCAATTTATAGCAATTTTATTAATATTTTCCATAGATTTGGCTTTTTGAAATACTGCGATGTTTTTCATTCAATTTAGTAGTTATTTAGTAATAGAGAAAATACACAAAAATAAAGAATAGTTATTTTCAGTATCAAGGCAAGGGAATATTGTTGTTCATTGTCTTGTAATCAATATACTGCATTCATTTTTCAAGCAAATAGAGACAGACATTTATGATAGCTTAGTTTTCTCATATTTGAATGATAAATAGTGCATGAAATAGCGGCATAATTTAGCCACTGTATTTATAAAGTTATTCCTGGCAGCTAATACTGCCTTCCATGTAAAGAAGAAAGGTATAAAGAAGAATTATTTTAATGGTTAACAAATAGTCCTTCTTCCAAATTTATATCCTGCATTGAGTAGAAGACCCAGATCTAATTCCAAGAGCTTAATAACTGTTTTCTCATATCCACCTATGCTCCCTATAATCATTAATTTTTCTCTCTACAAAGGTCTATGAGTTATCTTTTAAAAACACAAATTGTGTATTTTCCCTTCTTTAACCCTTACACTTTAAGTGTATGGGCACGGACACTGCCTTCCAATGTCTTTTCTTTTTTCTAAGGTTAAAATTAGCAAAACCCAACATGATAGAATCAGTCTCTACTTCCTCATGCAGCATCCTAGAGGTCCACTGTCTGCTCTAGCTAGACTAGCTTCCTGTAAGTTTCTTTTTACCACAGTGACATTCATTCATTTATTCACTCACTCACTCACTTTACCCATTCATTTATTTAATGAAGATTTTTGACCATGCTCTTTCCTCTGTCATAAACATTGCCATGATTGCAATTTCACTTATATTTAAAAGTATGTGATCAGTTTTCAAATTCTTGGTTAGACTGAACTTTATGAAATTGTACATGGTATCTCTTCCACTTGCCAATTTTGTATTCTCTGTGGTAAACCCAAGTATTAATCTAAAGAAGACACTTAATATATGTTTCCAAGAATAATGGAAGATGGTGGTGGAGTAGGAGGACTCTAGACTCATTTCATCCTAAGAACACAGCTGAATAACTATAAAATCATCTTAAATACCCCAGAAGTGAACCTGCAGACTAGCAGAACAAACTCCTCAACTAAAGAGAGTGAAAAGGCCACATCAAAGAAGGTAGAAATTATGGAGATGTGGTTTAGGGGAGAAACATATTGGATGTGTTGTGGAGGGGAGGGAGTTGTAGTCATGGAGAAGGGCAAGAGAGGAGCACACAGGGGAATACACAAGGAGAAAATTTCCCAAAAGTCATTGCCTTGGAAAGGGAGAGGGGGTTAATTACCTGAACTGTTGTAACCACTGGGACTTAAAGTCTGGAGTTTTAAAGGTCAGCAGGCTTGACTGGCGGAGAGCCAGGAGGGCACTGCACTATTCCAGGAGAGAAAGCAAGCAAACAACCCAAGAGCAGAGAGCACTGAAAGATCTAAAAAACATCTGGGGCACAAAGGGATGGGGAAGGATACTATTCACTCTTCTCGGAGCCCCTTCCTCTCAAGGAAGCATTCACAGAGATACCTGTCCAGGAACAAATGGCTGACACCATTTTCTCCCCCTGTTCTTACCATCAACAGGGAAGCAGTGCTTTGCTGACATACAGAAATCTGATGCAAATTTATACACCAATAATAAAGCAGCAGAAAGAGAAATTAAGAAATCGATTCCATTTACAGTTCCAAAAACAATAAGATATGTAGGAGTAAACCTAACCAAAGAGTTTGTAAAAGGGCTGTACTCTGAAAACTATAAAACACTGATGAAAGAAATTGAAGATAACACAAAGAAATGGAAAGATAGTCCATGCTCATGGATTGGAAGAACAGATATTGTTAAACTGTCTATATAATCAAAAACAATTTACAGATTTAATGAAATCCCTATCAAAATATCAACAGCATTTTTCACAGAGCTGGAACAAACAGTCCTAAAATTTGTATGGAACCTCAAAGATCCTGAAAGTTGAAACAGCCTTGGAAAACAAACAAAAAAGTTAGAGGCATCACAATACTGGACTTCAATGTATATTGCAAAACTATACTGTCAAAAAAGTATGGTAGTGGTACAAAAATAGCCACATAGATCAATAGAACAGAATAGAAAACCCAGAAATGAACCCACAACTATATGGTCAATTAAGTTTTGAGAAAGCAGGAAAGACTATCCAATGGGAGAAAGAAAATCTCTTCAACAAATAGTGCTGAGAAAACTGGACAGCAACATGCAAAAGAATGAAACTGGACTGCCTTCTTGCACCATACATAAAAATATATTCCCAACAGATAAAAGACCTAAATGTGAAACCTGATAACATTAAAATCCTAGAGGAAAACACAGAGAGTAAGTCTGACATCGACTATAGCGACTTTTTTCTAGATATGTTTCCTGATGCAAGGAGACACTGAATGGGGGAATATATTTTCATATGATATATATGATAAAGGGATAGTATCCCAAATATATAAAGAACTTATAAAATTTAACTCAAAAATAGTTAACCCAAATAAGAAATGGGCAGGAGACATGAATAGACATTTTTTCAAAGAAGACATCTGGTTGACCTCACACCTGCCAGAATGGCTAAGATAAACACAAGAAAAAGCAGGTGTTGACAAGGATGTGGAAAAAGGGGAAACCCTCTTGTACTGTTGGCGGGAAGGCAAATTGGTACAGTCACTGTGGAAAACAGTATGGAATTTCCTCAGAAAGTTAAAAATAGAACTATCCTTTGACTCAGCAATTCCACTAGTAGGTATCTACACAAAAAATACAAAAATGGTAATTCAAAGGGATATGTCCACTCTGATATTTATAGCATTATCTACAAGAGCCAAATTATAGAAGAAGCCCAAGTGTTCATCAATTGATGAATGGATAAGGAAGATACACACACACACACACACACACACACACACGCACGCACGCACACAATGGAATACTACTCAGCCATAAGATGAATGAAATCTTGCCATTTACAATGACATGGATGGAGCTAAATAGTATGCCAAGCAAAATAAGTCAGTTGGAGAATCCACTCATATGTGGAATTAAAGAAATAAGCAAAGGGGAACAAAAAAAAACGAGACAAACCAAGAAATAGAATCTTAATTATAGAGAAGGAACTGATGGTTACTGGGGGGAGTGGGAGGACGGGTGAAATTGGTGATGGAGATCAAGGAGTGTACTTGTGATAAGCGCAGTTGTTCTGTGGAATTGTTGAGTCACTATATTATACGATCGAAACTAGTCTTACACTGTATGTTAAATGTCTGGAATTTAAATAGAAACTTAAAAAAAACTAAAGGTTAAAAAAAGTAGAAGAAAGAAGAGTGAATGAATAAATCCTTTGAGGTCTATATATCCTTTTTACTGCTCATGAGACTATGTTTTCTAATTTAGTCCAAGAAATTCTCTCTTGTGACCATCTATTCAAACTTTTCTAGAGAATGATGTTGTGGTCTTTAGTTGGTAGGAAGAACTGATATAACTCCCTTCTTAATGTCCTACTAGGTGGACCATTGCATCATTTAACTATAATGAAGCACTATCAGGAATCTTGTACATGAATATGGGAAGGAGATAGAGGTAGCGACAAAGATGAAGACCTTAAGTATCTTTTCACCTGTCACATCAGAAGGTTGTCCTAATTTGACAAACTACAGAATCATCTTAGATTATTTCAGGGTATTGAAATACCCCCTCCTATATTATGAAGAAGGTTGGTAAAGTTTTTTACTCCTAGTTTATCAAAAAGAACCCAGTACATGATTTGTCAGTCCTACTAACTTATTCGTAGCCAGTTTGAAGACTGAATTGGTTGTCTTTATATTAACGTAGTATTTAAATTTCATAAGTGTATCAATGTTTTTCTTGAAATGATTAGGGTGAATAAAATTTGATCCTATTTTCATTAAAACAAGAAATGAAGAAGTTTCCCAAAGAATCTCCATAATGCCAAACTTACTAGAACCAAGGGAAAAAGAGAAGTGAGGTGTTTAGAAGATTTTTCACTTAATTTAAGTTATAAAGAGTTAAAAACAGTTATGTATAATGAAAAAGAAAAGAAAAAAGAAATCTGGATCTTACAGTCTAGTGGGCAAGACAGACAATAATCCAAGAATAACAGGAATAATGATAAAATTGTAATTCTGGTAATTTTCTTGAGGAGAAGATATATAAGAAACTCTAGGAGTACATAATAGGATATTTTTGTTAATATTTTTGTGACTTCCTCTGGGGTTGAGGAGATAATTGAGATTATGCATATGAATTTTTTTCAATTACAGTCAGCTGTATATGTATATGGCACTCATAATAATAACTATTTTCCTATAGCCAGTCAAACTTTGTATTCCTGCTTCTGGATTTATATTGAACTATTTAAGTATTGAAACTTAACTAGTCATTTAACTATTTAACTATTGTATCCTTTGATTGCACATTTAATCTGTATATATTAAGACTGTGACTGCACAAAAGACTGATGTCCTCAGTTTTGTGGGGAAAAACAAAAGTAATTATGAAATCACAGACTTCTCTGGTTAATATGGTACATTCTAAATTATTGATATGTTATCATTCTTAAAATTACAATTGATGTCTTAACAAGACACATTTAATTTCTTCCTATTTCACATCTAAATAGATAATATTAAAATATGAAATCATTTAGGATATAACACAAAAGGACAGTCCTTAGCCAGTCTGTTCTAAATTGTATTAATCTACTTAGGCCAGAAACTGGGGGACTTAAACCACAAAAATTTATCTTTCCACAGTTGGAAATCCAAGATCAAGGGACTATTTTCCTGTGAGACCCCTCTCTTCTGGCTTTTAGACAGCCACCTTTCCTCTATGTTCTCACACAACATTTCCTTTGTGTGCCCAGGAAGAAAATTTCTCTCATACCTCTTTTCTCTTCTAATAATGTCACCAGTCCCAGCAGATGAAGGTCCCACCTTTATGATGTTGTTTGACCTTAATTATGTCCCTTAATGCCCTATACAATCATTTTGAAGGTTAAGGCTTCAACATATGAATTTAGGGATATACAGTTCAGGCTATAACATAAACCTTGCATTATCTAGAAAAATAAGCACATTTATGCCACCAGTAACATATAGTATTTTTTATTAATCCTGTTCCAAACAAATCTCAATTTGAAAATGATCTGTCATTGAACTTCAATAAAAAATGAATTTCTTTAATTTTAAGTAACATAAATAGATAAATCTGTTTTAATTTCTGCATAACAAATTTTAACAAGCACTAGGATACAGTAAAATGATTCTGCATAAATATAAACAATTTTAGTTTAAAGCATTACTGTATATATACAGCTATATGGTGAAATTACCAAGCTTTAAAAATAATTTTAAAATATTTTGTGTCCAACTCTACATTTGCTATCTCATAGAAAGAAAGAAAGCTACAATGGGAAATACTGAATGTTGAGAGGATTACTGTCCAAAATGATATAATGAGAATGGGATTTTTGTGAGGAGAGGAATGCTTTCCCTCTGCTTTCTTTTTTTGCCACTGTATCCTCAGAGACTAGAACAGTGTCTTGCTCAAAATAAGGGCTCTAAAAATGTTGGTCAGTTGATAAATAGCACAGCATTTGGTCAACCTTACTTAATTTCCTATAGCATTTTACTATTCTCCTGAATCCTTATATAATGTTATAAAATGGTTAAAGAAAGATAGGTTTTGAAAATCTGCACAGCTTATTGAGCAGAAGCTTTCATACTGTCTTCTTGTTGTTCTCTCTAACTGAGAAGTGCTGTGTTATCCTCTCAATACTCTATATCTACTTTTTAAAATTTTTAGTGTTGTCTGAAGACCCAAAATCTATACCTTCTTACTTACAGAAGTTTGTTTAGAGTTAATGTAACCAACTTTAAAGTTAACATTGACTCGTAGGAAACAAAAACGAATAAGCTATTCATTTTTTATATAAAATAAAAACATTTTTATAAACATTCATTTAAATTTTGAGGTCATATATAACTTTGTAATCACAAAACAAATGGGAATTAGTATATGTATGATTTATTTGCTTTGTGAGAAAACTCTATTCTACTTTGGGGAAATAATAAAAAGGAGACATTACCATTTATCAAAGGTGAATTTTCTTATTTTGATGATTTGTATTGACAGATGTTAATTACTATTAGTTTTCACAAGATCCCTAAGGGAACAGAGGAATACTTCATTTCTTATTTTTTTACTTTGCCTTTTGTCCTTTTATAATTTGTCTTTTAAGTAATTAGAATGCATAAAAATGTAGGGAGAAGTGTTCTGGTTTTAGAATTAAGCATAACATCATAATCCCTGATGGCTAAACTTCATACTAGCTGTGTGTTCTTTGGAAATTTATGTATCTTTTGTTTTCTCCCCCAGAATATGTCAGATTTTTAAATGAAACATCAGGCACACGAAAGATGACTCTGATTCTATTCTTGTATAAATAAAATATTTGGTTATGTTAAATCAATTCAGATCTTCTTCATAGGAAAACTAGAAGGCTTAGTGTGGGTCTGTAGTATAAGTAATACAATTAATTGCATACCAGGGAGGAGAAATTTAAAGATTTTGAAAACATAAAAAACGAAACAAAATGGGGCTGAAGAGGGAGAAAAACCTTAAGAGACTCTTAATCTCAAGAAAAAAAAACTGAGGGTTGCTGGAAGGGGGGGGAGGGATGGGGTGAGTGGGGGAGGGATATTGGGGAGGGTATGTGCTATGGCAAGTGCCATGAACTGTGTAAGACTGATGATTCACAGACCTGTACCCCTGAAGCAAATAATACATTATATGTTAATAAATTTTTAAAAAAGTAATATTTGGTAGGAAAGCCAACTCCTAGAGATTCTGTCCTCAACATGAGTAAACGTTTCAAAACAGGGCTGATTGAGTCACGTAAGGTTGTGACCTTTCCCTTGTTATTTGTCACTAACAAGCCTGGTAGCAGTGAGGATGTTAGTGACAAATGTAAGAAAATAGGTCATCTTTGCTCATTTTTGAATATAGTAGATACTTCATTTCTTGCGTAGTTGTCACATTAACCCTGGGGATATTTTTCAGGTTGCCAGATCTACTATGTGAAATTATCTATATGTAGATGTTTGGCTTTATTTTCATGACACCAAATTTAGGTATTAGAACAGAACAAGTTTTTTCTTAAATTCTCTCATTTTCTCTTCCAGCAGTTTTCCTTCTTCTGTTAAATTTCAGAAAGGTGGGTCCATGGGTGGCTCAGTGGGTTAAGCCTCTGCCTTCAGCTCAGGTCATGATCTCAGGGTAATGGACTCAGCCCCACATCGAGCTCTCTGCTCAGTGGGGAGCCTGCTTCCCCCTCTCTCTCTGCCTGCCTCTCTGCCTACTTGTGATCTCTCTCTCTGACAGATAAATAAAATCTTTTAAAAAAATAAAATATATGAAAGAATAACATTCCATGTATAGTTATTTTGCTCCATTTTATCAGTCTTTCTTTTATGACTTAAGGTAGTCTTCCTATTACAAATATACAGAAAGCACTTGAAAATACATTTCAAAGAATCTCTAGAGGGGTCCACTAGTAGGGAGTCAACTCAAATTCTTATATTTCATCCTATACTGAAAGGCACAAGCTTCCTTTGCTATATATTTCACTTCTCATGTTCCTCAATCCCAGCTCTCCAGCTTTCCAAAACTAACCCTCTTGAACAAGAAATCTGTGCCAAAGACTATTCAGAAATTTTCCAACCACAAGATTCACAGGGCTCTGGCTGTCTCTAATTCATTATCTCCTACATATTCATCAGTGATTCAAGCAAAACACCAGCCAGGCCAGAATACCTTCTGATCTGCCAAAGGAACTTGAGAAAGTAATAAACCAGTCCAATTCTGATAAATTATCTATGAGCGAATTAGATAGTCATCTAGCAAGTGTCAATACTATAACCAGAGATGACAGAATTCATAAGCTGTCTCATCATTGGAGTTTTTGTCACCATGGTAAGTGTACTAACCCGTCTTTCCAACATTATATTAAGCTTACATTTGGATTTAATAAGAATGACTGGGCCACATGACTAAATACAATGCTACATTGTGATTTGACAATTTACCATTGAATTTCATACATTAATCTTTCCAAGCTAGATAAATTAGTCCTTTAATAATGTTTATGAGTACTAGATAGATTTTGACACAGCTTTAATTGGCTGTATTTATTAGTCAAGTAGGCAATTTTAAATTTATTTTATTTTTTATTGGGTTTTTAAATTTTATTTTATTTTTTTTTATTTTTTAAAAGATTTTATTTATTTATTTGACAGACAGAGATCACAAGTAGTCAGAGAGGCAGACAGGGAGAGAGGGGAGGAAGCAGGCTCCCTGCTGAGCAGAGAGCCAGACATGGGGCTCAATCCCAGGACCCCAGGACCATGGCCCGAGCCAAAGGCAGAGGCTTTAACCCACTGAGCCACCCATGTGCCCCAGGGTTTTTTTGTTTTTTGTTTTTTGTTTTTAATTCCAGGATCAGTAACATACAGTGTTCTGTTAGTTTCAGGTGTACAATATCATGATTCAACAATTCTATATGTTACTCGGTGCTCATGGGAAGTTTATTCTTCAGTCCTCATCATCTATTTCACCCATCCCTCCACCTCCCTCTCCTTTGGTAACGTCAGTTTGTTCTTTGTAGTTAAGAGTCTGTTTTTTGGTCTGTCACTTTTTTAACTTTGCTTGTTTGTTTTGTTTCTTAAATTCCGCATATATGTGGAATAATATGGTATTTGCCTTTCTTTGAGTTACTTCACTTAGAATTATGCTCTCTAGTTCCATCCCTGCCATAGCAAATGGCAAGGTTTCATTTTTTTATATGGATATTATGTGAGTATATCCATATAAATATTTATATGAATATTATATTCAGCCATATAAAATATATATATATATATATTTATATATACTAGTATATATACATACATGCATACATACCACATCTTTGTCCATTCGTTTATTGATGGACACCTCAGGTGCTTCCATAATTTGACTATTAAATAATGATGCAATAAACATAGAGATGCATGTATCCCTTTGAATTTTTTTGTAATTTGGGCTAAACACCCAGAAGTATGATTCCTGGATCTAAGGCAGTTCTATTTTTAACTTTTTGAGTAATCTCCATACTCTTTTCCATTGTGGCTGCACCAGTTTGCACGCCCATCAACAGTGCATGAGGGTTCCTTTTTCTCCACATCATCACCATTGGTTACTTATTGTGTTTTTGATTTTAGCCATTATGACAGGTGTGACGTAATGTCTCATTTTTAGTTTTGATTTGCATTTCCCTGATGATTAGTGATGTTGGGCATTTTTTCATGCGTCTACTGGCCAACTGGATGTCTTCTTTTGAGAAAGATCTGTCCATATATTCTGTCCTCTTATGAATTGGATTATTTTGGGGGGATGTTGAGTTATATTAGTTCTTTTCATATTTTGGGTACTAACCCTTTATTGGATATGTCATTTACAAATATCTCCTCCCACTCAGAGGCTGCCTTTTAGTTTTCTGGATTGTTTCATTCACTGTGCAGAAGTTTTTATTTTGATATAGTCCCAATCATTTATTTTTGCTTTCCCCCTTACCTCAGGAGACATATTTAGAAAAATGTTGCTGTGGCCAATGTCAGAAATTACTGCCTGTACTCTCTTCTAAGATTTTTATGGTTTTAGATATCACGTTTAGGTCTTTAGTCAATTTTGAATTCATTTCTGTGTGTGGTATAAGAAAGAGGTCCAGTTTGATTCTTTTGCTTGTTGCTGTCATTTTTTCCCAATACCATTTGTTGAAGAGAATTTTTCCCATTATATATTCTTTCCCCCTTTGTCTAAGATTAATTGATCATATAGTTGTAGGTTTATTTCTGGATTTTCTATTCTGTTCCATTAATTGTTTGTCTATTTTAGATTTTACTGTTTAGATTACACTGTTTAGATTATTGCAGTTTTGTAATATAATTTGAAGTCTAGAATTGTGATACCTCCAGTTGTTGTGGGTTGTTTTTTGTTTTTTTTTTTTTTCAAGATTTCTTTGGCAATTCAGGGTCTTTTGTGGTTCCATGAAAATTTTAGGATTGCATGTTCTAGTTCTGTGAAAATGCTGTTGGCATTTTGATGGGATTGCATTAAGTTTCTATATTGCTTTGGGTAGTATAGACATTTTAACAGTATTTTTTCTTTCAATCCATGAGCATGGAGTGTCTCCATTTCTTCATGTTATCTTCAGTTTTGGTCATCAGAGTTTTATAATTTTCAGAGTACACGTCTTTTGCCTCTTTGGTTAGGTTTATTCCTAGATAGTTTGTTATTTTTGGTGCAATTATAAATAGGACTTTTAAAAAATTTCACTTTCTACTGCTTCATTATTAGTGTATAGGAATGAAACATATAGAGATGTTGATTTTGTATCCTGCAACTTTACTGAATTTCTTTATCAGTTTTAGCAGTTTTTTGGTGGAGCCTTTGGGGTTTTCTATATGGAGTATCATGTCATCTGCAAATAGTGAAAGTTTCACTTTCTTTTTTTTTCATTTTATTTTTTTTCTTTTCAGTGTTCCAAAATTCATTGTTTATGCACCACACCCAGTGCTCCATACAATACGTGCCCTCCATAATACCCACCACCAAACTTACCCAACCCCCTACCTTCCTCTTCTCCAAAACCCTCAGTTTGTTTCTCAGAGTCCACTGTCTCTCATGGTTTGTCTCCCCCTCCAATTTCCCCCAACTTGCTTTTCTCTTACCAATTGAATGCCTTTTATTTCTTTTTGTTGTCTAATTACTATGACTAGGACTTCTAGTACTCTGTTGAATAAAAGTGGTGAGAATGGACATCAAGTAGGCATTTTTTAAATATAATTTTCTCTTATGTGGATAATGGCAAGTCAGAAAGAAATTAAATCTTTCCATAATTTATGTTCTTGGGTGTGTCTTAATAGTCCTACTTTAAAAATATGTTACTCATGTGTCTTATCTGATTTAGACACATAAAAGTGGGAAGGAAGAAATGCAAAATGTTGTATGAGGTAGCTCCATATATTTTCACTAATTATTCCTTAAAACAACTCTGGAACGTAATTACTATCCATATTTTATAGATGACAAAACTGACACTTATAAATGTACAAGATCAAAAAATTAGCAAATGAATATTATTCTCCTCAGTAGTTTGAATTTTCTACCAGCCCATATAAGGCTCTACTAATGATATCAATTTAATGACTTTTGAGAAAAAGTATTTAGTTATTTTTTAGTGAGTTTTGCTTCCCAAGTTAAGCTATAAACCACTTCAGGCGTAAGACGGTAAATATATCCTTTTTATCAACTAGTGAAGGATTTTTTACCTGGAAATAGTTATCTGAATTTAAGCTAAAAATAAAAATAAATTATTATAAGTGTTCTTATACATTCATAACTTTTAGTGACATGTAATTAGCACAATGTTTTAAAAATGGCCACTTAAATGCAATAAATTTAAAGTTGACATATATTTTTTCTATCTCTACCCTCTAAAACTGATTCTTTCCCAGTATTTCCTATTATGGTAACTATTTCCATTAAATAGTTGCTCCCTGTGCTAATACATTTTATGTAATATATATATTACATAAAATGGTTACTCCTTTTGCTCAACTCATATATCTAATCAGTCATCAAGATGTAAAATTTCTATCCCATTAATTCCTTCCAAATCTGTCTCATTCTCACTCTCATCACCTTAGGTCAAGTTTTATAATGCACACTTGTTTTTTAAAGGCAAAATTAATCGTATGGTCTAGCAAAAAGATAGTACATTTCGGTAACTCAGATGTCATCCTTCCCTTTTTCTTTCAAAGGTTATTGTCCACAGATTAAGTATATCATTGACTCTGAAATCTTTTTACACCCCTTCCAAAATGTTTGCTTCCCCTTCTTCCTTCCTATAGCACTTTCATATACCCTGTGATAGAGCTTGCCCAGGTTTAGTTTATTTGATTATATGTGTGACACCTCTATGAGACTTTCACCTCCTTAGGAGCTAGAATGATGCCTTTTCTCATTAGTATTTGGAACAAACACTCAACAAATGTTTTAAATTGTTAAATATATATATACTAATTTGTGAATATATATTAAATTAATATTTATATTATTATATATTGCTATATATCATATATGTGTTACTTATATAATAAATTTTTGTGTGTGTCAATTATAAACAGAAATAAAAAAAAAGTGAATGGATGTATTTACCTTTATCCATATGGTTTTGTGTTAAGCTATAGTGCTGTATGCTATGTTTGGTAAGATGGTAAGTTTACATTACCCAGTTGAAAAAAACAGAGGTGACTGGCCAGTTTTCTAATCTGCAGAAGGAGGGTTTATATCTGTGCCTATGTGAAAGGCACTTTAGAAAGTCATTTGCAACACCTATTTCATGTTTCTTTTTACTAAATAGAAACATCCATTTACTAAAGGACTGTTACCTTTTATAATAAAATGTACGGATTTTTAAGTTTTTATAATTTGTAAAAATTAACCACTAGACAATTATTTTTGCCTAAGTACACTTGACATATAAATAATCCATTATACTGATTCTGTTCTCATCAATAGTTCTCTTTTTTCCCAGTATTTGTTGTCTGGGGGATGGTACTTTATTACATAATAAAGTACTTTATTTTCAATCATTAAATTAGTGTTCTTATTAGATGAAGTATGAAGCTCTTTGGATAGCTGCTTTCTTGAAAATGCTGCTTGAAATATTTAAAATCCTTTAGAATGGAGAAGAAACATTTTTTGTAGTAATAAAGAACGGTATTTTTATGGTAAGAAAAACTAATTGGAATTAAACTAATATACGTAGTGAATTATTTTATATACATACTGATATACATCAGCAAACATGACTTCTTTTCAAAAGATAAAAAATGAGAATAGCATAATATTACCATCATTTGACAGTATAGCCACTCCCATTGGTGAGATAAATACCTTAAAAAAATGTTTATTGAAAGCATTCTTATGCATTTAGCCTATTTCCTTTCACTTAATGTTTAGTTGCAAGGATAAGAGTAAAAAACAGCACTTTAAAAGTTACTTTAATTTAGTCCTGTTAAACTGATATATTTTGGCTAAATAGAGTTAACCTTCTAATGTTAAATAATCCATATTTAATTATTTTATATTTAATATTTAATTTTTGTTCAAACTTATTAAATACTATAGGCACACTAAATTGTTATACATAAATACAAATAAAAGTTTATAATATCTTTTACCTGAAGGAGCTTAAAATGGCTAATATAAGTAACTATATGGATATGGATATATACATGCATGGATATATATACACACATGTGTACCATTTGCTTTATAAATAAGTAGTTAAGAGATATGAATAAAACCATTTTATTTATTTTTTATTTTTATTTTTTAATTTTAAGCCTTTCCCTTTTTTTTAAAAGATTTTATTTATTTATTTGACAGATAGAGATCACAAGCAGGCAGAGAGGCAGGCAGAGAGAGAGTAGGGGAAGCAGGCTTCCCACTGAGCACAGAGCCTGATGTAGTGCTTCATCCCAGGACCCTGAGATCATGACCTGAGCCGAAGGTAGGGGCTTAACCAACTAAGCCATCCAGGCACCCCATAAACTATTATATTAATTATACAGTAGCACCATAAGACTTTTAATGACTTAAATGATCAAATTTTACACCTATATTTCTACTCAACAATAGGGAAAATTTAAGAAGTGTTTTAGTCAGTTGTCTTCCCTGTCAGTTTGCTTGTGCTGCCCCAACAGAGAACCACAGACTGAGTGGACTGAACAACCGAAATTTACTTTCTCACAGTTCTGGAAGTTATAAGTCCAAGATCAAACTGTGATCTGGGTTGGTTGCTTCTGAGGGGCACAATGGAAGGCACAATCCCAGGCCTCTCTCCTTGGCTTGTAGATGGTTGTCTTCTCCCTGTGCCTCCACACCATCTTGCCTCTTGCACATGTTTGTGTCCAGATTTCCACTTTACACAAGGACACCAGTCATACCAAAATGACCTCATTTTATCTTAATTACCTCTGTAAAGTTATCCCAAAGTGTGATGATATCTTAGATCCGAGGGGTTAAAACTTCCAACATATGGATTTTGAAAGGATACAATTAAATCTGCAATACTCCATCCTTGGCCCCCTAAAAATCCATGTCCTTTTCATAATCAAAACCTGTTCCCCAATTATTCTAGCAACAAATTTAAGTTCAAGTCACCTCTAAATAACACCTACATCAGGTATGGGTGAGACTTGAGATATGATTGATTGATTGGTTGATTTATGAGAGAGAACATGAGTGTGCATGTGAGTGGGGGGAGGGGCAGAGGAAGAAGGATAGAGATGCTGTTAAGACTGTGCCCAGCTTAGAGGCCTATGCAAGGCTCAGTCTCACCACCCTGAGATCATGACCTGAGCTGAAATCAAGAGTCCAATGCTTATCTGACTAAGCCACCCAGGTGCCCTGAAGTATGATTCATTCTAAAGGAAAATTTCTTTCCAGCCCTTTCCTAGGACTGTTATAACAATTTATCACAGACTTAGTGGCTTAAATAACAGGAATTTATTTCCTTTTAGTTTTGGATGGTAGAAGTCCAAGGATCAAGCTGTTGGCAGGCTTGGTTCTTTCTGAGTGCCAGAAAGAATAGGTCTGTTCCAGATCTTTCTTCCTGGCTTGTAGATGGCTGTCTTCCCCATGTATCTTCTTATCATTTTCCCTCTGTACACATCTATGTCCACACTTTATCTTCTTATAAGGACACCATTCGTATTGGACTAGGGCCACCCTAATGACCTAATTTTAATTCTGACTTACTAGGGTTAGGATTTCAAAATATACATTTGGGAGGGGATGCAACTCAATCCATAATACTTTCTGCAAACTAATGTCATATTTATACTGTATCTTCCAACTAAAATTTCTAGAGAAACCACTAAAAATTTTTATTCTTAATTCCAAAATAGTTTTTTTTTTTCTGATTTAGGACATAAATTTTTAATGGTGCAGATTAAAGTCATTAACTATTTACAAGACTGAATCTTTGGTCTTAATGTTGAAGGCATTCATACATAAGTTGGTGCCTCAGATGTTAAGCATATATTACTGAATTACCTGGAATTTATTTCCATGTTCTATGACAAGTACATTATCTATGTAAAAAAATCTGACAATCAATTTTAAGATGGTTTTTAACAGTCTGCTGCAATCCCATTTCCGTGCATCATATGCAAATTTTAACATAGTTTTGAGAGGCCTCAAAATATATGTACAGTAAAAATCATAAGTAACCATCATAGATTATTTCTTCAAGAACTTTTATTAGTCAACAAAATAACAAAACAATGTTAATTAGATACAAATATATATAATTTTCCAGAATTACATTAATATTGGGAAATAAAAGGACTATTATAAACTATACATATTTCTTCAGTTTAAATTCTGTAATGATAAAAGTTTGGTTTAGGGATGCCTGGGTGGCTCAATTGGTTAAGCGGCTGCCTTTGGCTCAGGTCATGATCCCAGCATCCTGGGTTCGAGTCCCACATCAGGCTCCTTGCTCAGTGGGGACACTGCTTCTCCCTCTGCCTCTGCCTGCCACTCTGTCTGCCTGTGCTCACTCTCTCTCTCTGACAAATAAATAAATAAAATATTAAAAATAAAAGTTTTGGTTTAGTACATAAAGGCAGTTAAATTAGTTTCTACACAATTATTATCACCATAATTGATACTTATAATAAAACTTTTCTTTTTTTAAATATTTGCTTATAAAAGACCAATGCTCTATGAAGAATTTGCTCTGTTCCTGAATATAGGTTAAACCATTCTCATTAGATCATAAACACTAACACCAAATGTTATATTTTAAATCATAGAATTTCTAAGAGGATGGAACCCACAGTGCCATTATTCTTAACTGTGTCCTAGATGTAGAAAGTTTACCTAAATCCTAGAGTTGATTTACAAATCTAATTAGAGTTACCAGTTACAGAACAACTACAATGTATCAGACATTTTGCAGATACACCATAAATAACAGGCACACACATTTATGTATATTATTGAGTGCGAATTGGTATTCCTGTCCCTCTACCAATGAAAATGTATGCTTAGATTATGAAATGTTTAAAATTTTATGAAATACTGAAATCGGATTTGTTGAAATTATCTATAGAATCAATATTAATTACTTTTGGTAATATTCAAAGCATGGACATGGACACTAGTGGAAAAAGAAACATGAACTAATTCCTGCCTGTTAGTTCATAGTATATACTTTGCATGTAATGTATATGTGAAATATTAATAAAAATCCAGTAGGGCATATTAATGGAATATCAAATAACCACTATGTTCAGTCAGTATAAATTTAGGCATAGTTGTGATAAAAAGAAAAAATGTACTACATATGAACACAACTCCAAAAGGAGTAGATTGTAGAGTTATACCCTACCTAGCTTCCAGTAAACCTTTGTAAAGGCAAAAGTTAATTAGGAATGGTAGAATAGTTTCATAATTTTGTTTAGAAGCGTAATGGGCCTCACTTTTTTCCTCCTTTGTCATTACATACAAGTTTATGTTTTGAATTACATTTAATGTTTTTCTCTTGATAATTTCTCTTTGTGGTTTCAGTAAAATAAAACATGAACACAAAGATATACTTCATTATTCTCTTTTTAAACCAATGACAAAACCCTAAAATATGCTTATTTTATTTCATTCTTTTTAAAGTATTAGAACAATCAATAAGGTGCATTTTGTAACAAAATGTCTTGAAGAAGCATAAATTCCATAGAGAGGGAAAACATATGTCACGACTCAGTATCTGATTTATATTGAACACCTGCAGACTGGAATTTTTTCTGTTTGCTTTCCATTTGAAAAATGGCAAAAAAGAGCACTGAGCATCATCAGTGTGACTCTTTTATTTTTTCTGCTTTGAACCTGTTACTGCTTTATGATGGCATGTTTTTCCACTTTGGAAATATGTTCATTGTTTGTTAGTAAGGGTAGGCAGTGCCTTCCAAAAAGGATAAAATATATTGAAATGTCAAAAGTACTTACTAAAGACTTCTGCTTTTTCCTAAAATATATAACAAAAATATTCAGCTGTTTTTTCCTAACTTGCTTAACTGGGGGAAAATGCTGACTAACATAGAACTAGGGTTATGTGAGACAACAATCATCATAGTAACAAGACAAATTTTTGTTAGTTTGAAAAAGTGCTTCATGATGTCATGTGACTAGATCCGGAGGTTGGCTTCTAGCTGTTGATAGTGATTCTCTCAACTGACAGCCAGTAAACAATTCTACAATCTCAAGTCTGTCAACAACCTGAATGAAGTTAGAAGAGGACCTCTAGCCTCATAAGACTATACAGCCCAAGCCATCACCATGATTTCAGCCTGTTGAGACCTAAACACAGGACCCAGCTAATCCATTGTAGCAGGCTGAATAGCCATTTCCCAAAGATATCCACATCCTAATCCCCAGAACCTATGAATATGACATTAAAAGGCAAAAAGGCTTTGCAGATGTGATTAAGTTAAGGACCATAAGAGGGAACATTAGCCTACATTATCTGCATGGACACTAGACGCAATCACATAGATCTTTATAAGAGAGAGCAAGAGCATCAAGAGAGAAGGCAATGTCAAAATGGAAGCAGAGATTGGAGTGATGCACTTTGAAGATGGAGGAAGAGGACCCAGCTCAAGAGATATAGGTGGCCACTGGAAACTGAAAAGGGGCAAAGAATTGAATCACCCCTGAGAGCATCCAGAAGAAAACAGCCTTGCCAAAACCTCACAACTCAGCTTTACTCTAGTGAAATTGATTTCAGATTTCTAACCTCCAGAAATATAACAGAATAAATCTGTATTATGTTAAGCAACTGTTTGTGATAATTTATTACAGCAGTAATAGGAAACTAATACACTCATGCTGACCCTTGATCCATGGAAACTGTGAAATAATAAATTTGCATTATTTTAAGCTACTAAATTGTAGTAAGTGTTATGCAGCAATAGAAAATAAATACAATGTCTTTGTAGATAATTGCAGCTATCCCACAACAGTATTTAATCCCAAACTACCTCTGTACTTTCTCATATGACCCAAATTAACTAATATTCAAGCCAAACTAATCAAGTTACAGACCTCTAAAAACAATATGGTGCTGCTCTGCTTATACCATTCATCAGAGCACAGTCTTTCCTTTTATTTTCTTTTATTTAATGTTATCATTCCATTAAGAACTCTTAATAGGTTCAGACTGTTATAACAAATTCCCACAAACTGGGTAGATTAAATAACAAACATTTATTTCTTATAATTCTGGAAGCTGAAGGTCCAAGATCACAATAACAGCATGGTCGGATTCCAGTGAAGACCCTCTTCCTAGTTTTTAAATGTCCATCTCCCTAGTTGAATCCTCACATGGAGGAGAGAAAGGGCTAGCTATCTCTCTTCCTCTTGCTATAAGGACACGAATCCCATCATGAAAATTTACCCTTATGACCTAATTATTTCCTAAATGTCCTGCCTCTTAATATCAACCTATTAGAAGTTAGTGACCTATGCATTTTGAAGGGACACAAATATGACATTCACAACAAAGCCCATTTCTAAAGTCCAACTTTCCTAAAACATTGAGCTGAAACCAGACATTTTTATAACTTTGAGATATTAATGAATATAATAAATTATGCATATTTCAAGTGTTCAGTATGGTAAGTTGTGGCATATTTATACACCTTTGAGAATACCACCCAAATTATGATATTGAATATAACCATCACCCCCCAAAGTTACCTCATGCTCTTATGTAATACTTCCCTACACATCTGTGCCCTGAACCCCCCTCCAAGGTAATCGCTGATCTGGGTCAATTAACTTTTCGTTTTCTAGGGTTTTGTATAAGTGGAATTATATACATTTTTTGTCTGCCTTTTTTGCTCCAAATAATTATTTTAAGATTCATTCATGTTATATTATAGTTCTCTCCCTAAACCTACTTTCAGCAGAATGTCCCCAAACTCAGGGACTGTACCTAAATTCCCCTTTGGTATGGCCTGAACATACTCTCAGTAAGCAGAGGCACTGTGAGACTCAGCATTTTGTTTCTTACTACTTTTTGGGGGGATGGGGGGGGATAGTTGATACAATATTATATTCGTTTCATGTGTAGTTTGTTATTTCTCAGGGATCACTGTCCTTCCTTGCCTGAACTAGTGTCTTTGAAACTATGTGCAAATACTTTTTTCCTTTTTATACATTTTTTCATTTGGTTGTTTCAGGCAAGAGAATCCTTATTGCTCCATTTTGGATGCCATTGGGAGTCTCAAACAGCTCTGAATTCTCATCGAATTTATTATTCGAATCACTCATTTTACATTTGTCATTTGCTATTTTGAAAAGATGCTTGCCTTTTCATCTATAAGCTAAGAAATATAAATAGGTTCTTATATTTCATTCTAAATCTGTCAGCCGCATAGTGCTCTGCTCATTTTTTGTGTTCAGGGAATGTTGGGCCATGGTATCAGAACCATAAAATCAGTGCAGAGAAAGTGAGCTCTTGCAGAAGTTTATGATGTGATCCTCAGAGTTACTGATTTTGCCTAATAAAATATCTACCATTCATGGATTTGAGTATGATTCAACTTCTTTGTACTTGCCTCATTGCATTTATTTGAATTTGAAAATTTTAGTAATATGTAAATATGATTACATTGCAGAAATCTCCAGAACCAGAGAACCTCTGAGTTTTGATTTTGTCACTTACCATCTGAATGAGTTGAGGAAATTTACTAAGTTTCTCTGTGCCTCAGTTTTCTTATCTATAAAGGAGAGGGCAAATTAGTAAATGTAGTGATCTCAAAAAGCTGTCAATGATTTAATGAGTTAATAAAAAAAAAGAGTAATAGAAAATGTATAAAGAATTGCGCTAAATAAAAGTTATTTTTTTAAAGCACTTAGAAATAAAAAAGTATACTACCTTTGTTTTCTAAGGTATGGCTTATCAAAATTCCTTGGATTCGTCTTTATCCAAATATATGTTTCTGTGATAACCTGCCAGCTTGGTCTAGCAAAACGTTTAGTGGTATATGATTGCAAAACTTTATAGCAATTTATTTTTGTGATACCCATGTAAGAACCAAAGGAACCTTGGGTAATTGAAATGTGATTTGTTGAATTTTAGTAGAAGCTCATGATGTAAGATCTCAATCAACAGCTAAGCCACCTATCATAAGAAAAATGTAAAGTGTCCCATAAATTGTGCTCAATATAAAATGTTCTTTGGACACTTTTGAAAAGAAGCTGTTAGAGAAAGGAATTTTCTCACTTACTTTTCAGTTCACCCTGGGGATACTATATGTGATATCCATTAGTTCCATAGTAACTGAATTTAAGAGGTTTTAAAAGTGACCAGATATGACCCATAGAGGACATAAGAATTTCAGCTGTTAAAATTGAGGTGAGACTACGGTTTTAGCTGAATTGGAAACTGAATTACTACTTACTGTTAGACAGAATGGTTATTTTTAGTGCCTTGAGGTTAAAGTCAGTGGGAAGGCAAGAACAGGGTTATATTATATTGTAGGGAGCTTTTTCTATTGTGGCAGGTATACAGTTCCATTTGTGACCATCCTTCACATTTCTAAGCAAAAATATATATATTCTAAGAAGAACGATAATCCAGATATAAAAATATTAAGCTGTATGCAGGTATCACCTAAAACTAGCATTTTCAAATCATTCTAGTAGCGTGAAGGAACAAATGATTCCAGTGGTATGCCTTAGAGAGAAGGGGATGAAGTAGACACAGATTCAGATCTCTACATTTACATGCGTATGCACCACTTAAAGACATCCTGTCAATACATTTAGTCTACTGTATTTCATTGCAAGTGTTTATTTAAAAAATAATTTTCTTGGGGCACCTGGGTGGCTCAGTGGGTTAAAGCCTCTGCCTTCAGCTCAAGTCATGATCCCAGGGTCCTGGGATCGAGCCCTGCGTCGGGCTCTCTGCTTGGCCAGGAGCCTGCTTCCCTTCCTCTCTCTCTGCCTGTCTCTCTGCCTTCTTGTGATCTCTGTCTGTCAAATAAGTAAATAAAATTAAAAAAAATAATAATAATAATTTTCTTGTATAAAATAGGTTTAAAAGCCTCTGTTTCTCAGCACTTGTTCCCCTCAGTTGAGGAAAATATATGTTAGTACAATACACAAAATACAATTTTAGGCTATTTTTGCATTTTTCATACAGAGTTTTTGAGAACTATTCTGATCATAACATTTAGATAAATCAGCCAACAACAGCACTTTTAAAATAATTTAGTTCAACTTGGTAAAGACCTGTTAGGGTTACTATAAAATTGAAGTGAGGCTAACACTTGGGTTTGCTGGAAACCTAATTACTACTTTGTTTTTAGAATAGTTACCTTTCAGGCCGTTGAAGGTAAATCAGTAGAACTGCCAGAACCAAAGAGGTTTTTACTGAAACTGTCCCTATACTCTGTATTCCATACCAATATATAGCTCTTTTATGAATCTGAAGATATTTTGAAAGAGTGTGGTGTAACAAAATAATATTGTTATAAGCTGTAAGGAAATGATTGTTATTTCTACTGACAATATTTGAGGCTGAGCGAGTCATTTGGCTTTTTTAGTGTTAGAGCTTATTTTTTTTTCTTTCTTTCTATGGCAAATAGTGATGATATGCTACTTAGTTTACTTGATGTAATGGCTGTTAAAATCACCTTAAACAAAATATGTGATAATGTTTGAAGGGATATCAAACTCCAACGGATATAAATCATTAGTATGATTTGGAGAAAAACATTTATATATTGGGATGACCTGAACTGTGTCCTCCTCAAAATTCAGATGTTCAAGTTCTAACCCTCAAAGTGATGATATTTAGAGATGGAGAATTTGGAAGGTAATTAGATTTAGATGAGGTCAAGAGGGTGGGACCTTCCTGATGGGATTAGTGCCCTTAAAGAAGAGACACCAAAAATATTGCTCTGTTCTTTACCTAGGTGCATGTGCCAAGGAAAGGCCATGTCATCACATAGCAAGAAAAAATGACCTTCTGCAGGAAACAGTCCTTACCAGGAACCTAATCAGCCAGCACCTTGGTCTTAGATGTCTTAGCCACCAGGACTATGAGAAAAAATTTTAATGGGAGATAATTTTAATAAGACATCAAGTCTGTCATATTTATTATGGCAGCCTGAGCTAATACATATATTTTAAGATTCGGTGAAAAAAGGTTTTGAAAATTGTATTTTGTTATGGCATCCTGACTGGACTAATACATGTGTTTTGAGATTAGAAGAAAAGAAACAAAATTTGTGAAAATCATAAACCAGCCTTTAAATATTAGTTATTATTATCTAAAATATAATCTTGTAAATAGTCCTTGAAGTATTAAAATATATGTTTTAAACTTTGTGGTGAAAATTTAGTAAAACAGTAGCACCAGTACATATTATATTAGTAATCATATCAGTCTATATTCTCTAGAGAACCAAAACTAGTATGATATACATTGATATAAGTAGTAAGATTTGTTTTAAGGAATTAACTCAAATGGTTTAGGGACTAGCAACTCTGAAATTAGTAATGCCAGCCAGCTGGCCAGGAACTCGGACCAAGAGATGATGTTTCAGTCTGTCTTTTTTTTTTTTTTTTTTTTTTTAAGATTTTGTTTATTTTTGTGTGTGTGAGAGAGAGAGACAGAAAGTACACAAGTAGGGGGAGCAGCAGAGGGAGAGAGAAGCAGGCTGTGCACTGAGCAGGGAGCCTGATGCAGGGCTCCATCCCAGGACCCCAGAATCATAGGATCACAATCTGAGCCAAAGGCACGTGCTTAACCAACTGAGCCACCCAGGTGCCCCCGATTTTGCAGTCTTGAGGCAGAGTTACTTCTTTTTTTTTTTTTTTTTTACTTGACAGAGAGAGAGATCAGAAGTAGGCAGAGAGGCAGGCAGAGGAGAGAGAGAGGAGGAAGCAGGCTTCCCGCTGAGTAGAGAGCCCGATGCGGGGCTCGATCCCAGGACCCTGGAATCATGACCTGAGCCGAAGGCAGAGGCTTAACCCACTGAGTCACCAGGCGCCCCCAGAGTTACTTCTTTTAAAACACCAGTTTTCTCTTTTAAGCTCTTCTAGTAGTTGGATAAGGTCCATGCGCATCATCCAGGGTAATCTTTACTTAAACCAACGTAAAGTCAGCTGCTTATAGTTTTTAAATACATCTGCAAAATAACTTCATGGCAACATGTGAATTACTTTTTGATGAAATAACTGTGTACTATAACCTGACCAAGTTGAATCATATAGCTAACCATCATAGTGTTGTTGAAAATCTCTTTAAGGAGACATACCATAAGTGAAGGACTAGGTTGAAGTCTAATTGGGTATACTAACAGCTAAAGAAAAAAAAATATGCCAATTGCTATTGAGACTAATGTGGAAGCAAGGAAGCAGCATCACAGAAGAAAATACTGACAATACTCTTTTTAGTACTGTTTAGGGGAAAGGAGTTTGAGCAAAAGACCACTAATTTTTAAATCCTCCTTATGAAAATCTACCCTAAAATATAAATGGATACATAAGGCTCCTATGGCTCAATTCCATTAAACATGAAATCATTTGCCTATCTCTCCTTGTTCTAAGTTTTACAAACAGATACAGGAATTTGGCTAAGTAGATTTTTTTATAGGAAAGATGTTTGCTTATCAATCTCCAATTCATGTGACTGACAGGTTTATTTATTTTTAAAGATTGTATTTATTTATGTATTTGACAGAGAGATCACAAGTAGGGAGAGAGGCAGGCAGAGAGAGAGGGGAAGCAGGCTCTCCGCCGAGCAGAGAGAGAGCCCGGTGTGGGGCTTGATCCCGGGACCCCGGGGTCATGACCCGAGCCGAAGGCAGAGGCCCCAACCCACTGAGCCACCCAGGCACCCCCAGGTTTATTTTTTTTGTGCCTTCCATTGTCATTCTGATCGTGTGTTCATCTTTTAAACTGTTTTATTGAAGTATAATTGACATAAAATAAATGGCACATATTTAAAGTCTATAATTTGATAACTTTTGCCATGCGTATACACCTATGAAACTGATATCACTATCAAGCTAATGGGTAGGTGTCTCACTCCCAAGTTTCCTCAGGTCCCTTTGTAGTTTCTTCTCCCCCGTCCCCTCACCAATCTCTTCTGTCCCTGACAATCAGTGATCTACTATTTATCTGAAGATGTTTGCCTTTTCTATAGTTTTTTATAAATTATACAGAATGTTCTATTTTAGTCTATCTTCTTTTACTCAATATAATGACTTCGAAGTTCATCTATGTTGTTACATGTAGCAATAATCCATTTGTTTTTATTACTGAGACATATTCCACTCCAAGAAAATACTGCAATCTCTTTATCTACTGATCTATTGATAGTCATTTTGAAATTCAAAGCTATTCTGGCTCAAAACTACTCCAGCTGGGGCTGGAATAGACTTGGTGAAGTTTGCAGGAAGAGCTAATTGTTCAGTAGTTTCCAGCTTTTCCTAGTCCTCTTTGATTGTGATCTGATTTTACATCTCCTTATGATATTGGCTCTTTCACAATGACCTCTACACACTTAACTCATTAATACTTCTTAAAAGTATGAGAGTATTGTCACAACAAATAAAGAAAAATAGATTACAGGGAAAATCCCATCTCCGTATGGTTTGTAGGCTTTGTGGTGTTTGGTTTCATTTGATATGTTGGACCTGGAATATTACAAGGATGAAATTTCCATAATGATCTGCCAGTTATCAAGCATCTCTCACCCAAATACCTTTGGGGGGCAGTCAAAAATGTAAAACATTAAATTAGATCTAATTTTAAATGATCAAGAATAGTGGGGAGAGAGCATAGATCCTGCCTAATGATACTCAGATTAAGATTTAAAGCAATGTACAGTACAAACAAAATCATGTATTTGGGCCAAATCAGCCTCCTTGAGAATGGGACCTCTATGATAAAAATGATTCATAGTGACAGCTTTTTCAAATGAGCTATTACCTTCTTGGGAAATATGTTCCTATCCTCTGAGCCTCTAATTTAGCTCTTGTATAAAGACTGCATTTGTATAGAGTTATAGAAAGTTGTGTAAACCAAATTATTCTTTCTGTTTCTCCATAGAACTTTCTCAAGGCAGCTACTCATTTGTCAAATTTTGACAACATACACTCCATCTCCTTTTACTCATCTGGGAACCAGGGAGATAAAATCAATAGTCCAACAAATATGTTGATTCCTATCATGCTCTAATTGTATGCTAGGTATTCTGTGGGGTTGAAGATGACCAAAGTTGTTCCTGTAACTGAACTGAATAAGCTTTGATCATTACCATTCAATCTGGGTAAATTTATATTCTCAGTGATATATGTGATACAGTGGTACTAACTTTAATTTAAGTCTTTGCTCTAGCTAAGTGAAACTCTAATTACTGAAGGACAACATTTCCTCAAATAGATATCTTTAGATTTTATTCAGGGAGAGTCATAGGTTTTGAATTTCATACTATTTTATATCCAAAAGTGACTTGAATTTTTTGCCATGCAACAGTGTTTTCCCAGCCAACTTACCCAATAAATTTGATATAGAATCCATGCTTGTTTTGCATTATTTAACTGATTTAAAAAGATCTAAGGTTGACATTTTTTTAAGTCAAGAAACATTTTTAAAAGCTGATACATTGCACTATTTTTTCTTTATTCCCTTTTGTTACCCATTTTATGATCCTTTAAAGATAATGGTTTGTCTCTGAAAAGGAAAAATCACATCAGAGGAAAAGCTACTACTTTGCGTTCAGTGACAGCTACTATTTCTGTATAAAATAATTGAATGAAGACGTAGGTTTCACATCAGAAATCTTACCAAAGTGAAAGTTTCTATATAGTTTATGCAAACTAATACAATTTAAAAATTATCATGACAGAAGACTGATCATTTGGTAAAGTACTCCAGAGGTTGTACATTGTCAGGGATATTTCTATATAACATTAAAAGTAGAATAAAATATGAAAAGAATAATCTATTACATAGAAGGATGGAATATAAGAAGTATCTGAGTATTGAGAAAATCTGCCATTCAAAGATATCTGATTGCTCTTAATATTCTTCTAATTATGTTTTCAGCTACTGTTGCTGACTAGATCATGTAAATTGAGAGAAGAGGCTTGGAGCAGGTTTAGGATGTGTAAACCAGATAGGATGAGTACCAGAATGAGTGAGTGAAAGAAAAAGAAAGCACTAAGTATCTCCTACTTTCTAAAGAAATTTAGTTGTAATCAAAGAAAAAAAAAAGTTGAAGAAAAGTATATTTCCTTTTCAACTTAAAATTATAATTAAAAACTCAACACTTTTGGGGCTCCTGGGAGGCTGTCGGTTAAGCGTCTGCCTTTGGGTCAGGTCATGATCCCAGAGTCCTGGGATGGAGCCCCCACATTGGGCTCCCTGCTCTGCAGAGAGCCTGCTTTTCTCTCTCCTTCTGCTGAACCACCTGCTGTGTGTGCTCTCTCTCTCTCTGTCTGTCAAATAAATAAAAGCTTGGAAAAAAAAAAAAACACTCAACACATTTAATCATTAATAAATGTTTATGTGAACAACTGAATAATTGCTTTGGCTGAACTTCCTACTGATATCTTAAAAAAGTATAATTTTCTCTGTTTCCTGATCATTTTCTAAGATATGGCTGTGTAAATGCTGAGAAAAATATTCTGACTCGAATAACATTAAAATTCACATCTAATACCCCTTCAAGTCTCTAATACTCAGTAGTTGATTACCATTCCCTTTGGTATTCTCCTTTGGTTTTACATGAAATTGTACAATATATTTCTGACCGTGACTATTCCTTCTCCTACTGTGACTTCAGTTCTGTTCTCAGGACTCCTTCTCTTCTTTCTACATTACTCCTTGGTACTCTCCTTCAGTCATTGCCTCATCTAGTGTCTTCATTCATATGATTCCCAAATGGAAAAGCCAATTATCCTTGAAGAGATTGGCGTGTTAGGAATGTGAACCAAAATCCCCACCAATTCAGCTTTCACTGAGGAACATAGACCTGGAAATAAAATGTTAAATTTCTGGCTCTTTGTCATCCTCCCAATTTCTATAATGATAAATTTCTGATATTATCCAGAGGCTATGGCCCATGTCTAATGTTTGTAACATTTCTGATTGCCTATATTATCTGAAAGTGAGCTGATCACAGTGTCTAGATTGAGTGTGCCTGATAGTCTTTAGTATTAGTGTTTAGTATATTAATAGATCAAAGTTAAACACTCTCTTATGAACTACAGAATGCTTGGTCGAAAGAAATTCGAGTATATTGAGATCTCCTTAACCAAATACCCACTGACATATTGATAAATGAAATAGCAATGAGTAAGTAGTATAGGGTTTGGATCCTGTTTGTTCTTGTATCTCACAAGAATTGATGCTAATCAAAAGTTTTGGCCTTAATTGTGCTTGATAACTTAGGTATTACAGAGCCTGTTATTAAAGACTTGACAATGCCCAATTCATTGTGTGGATAGGAGCTTTTCTTCTGCATTTGTCATTGTATTTTCTGCTATCCATTTCCTATGTGTGTGACCTAGGTCTGTGATCTCTCAAATTGAACATATCAACCACTTATTACCAGCTCTATTTTAATTTCCTTTCCAGCTACCACTTGAAGTACAAGACTGCTAGCAGGTTTTAATTTCATTTTAGGCATAAAAAGATATATCTGCATGATTAAAATGCCGGATAGCTATATAACTGTTATCAATTATATTAATTAAGGGAAAATTGTAGCAAAATTTGTTCTGAGGGAGGAAAAAAAAGTATCACCCTGAAACCTTTATTAACACATAGATGGCCACAAACTATTATGTTTTTCATAGTTTACTTATGATTTGTCCAGTTTTAACATAAAAATTTTAGAGGACTTGGAAAAATGTATTTTTTTAGGAGAAATAATTGTGAAATTGGTAGCTGTGAACCTCATGAGTAGCTACTTTGATGCAAATTAAAACAACCTCCACACAAGTACAGGTGATGAAATAGCTGAATTGACTAATTGTTTTTAAATATATGCCTAGTTGGACAGCCATTTACATTCTCTAACAAGCTACACAGTTCAGAAAGTCTTTAAGGCACTTAGGAAAATGAACCTTATGGCTCAACAGCATTTCTACTAATATCTAGAAAATTACAATTTGAGTTTAAAATGATTATAGCTGTAAATCAGTATTTAAAGAGATTTTACATACATTACCTCATTTAATCCTGGCTGAAATCCTGCAAAATAGGGAGCATCAGAGGATGCTGTGAATTTATTAGCAGCTTGACTATGATCCCACAAATAGTACTGGAGTGCAGATTCAAAGTCAGGTTACCTACTTTCAAGTTTAGTGCCACCTTATCCACCCATTTACGTGTAAGTATCTCATCTGAGTCAGTACCTGGTATGAAATATAATAGGTTGGAAACAGAGAGCACAATTCTGAATAGGTTGATGTTTTTGCCTCTAGCTAGCTTTGAATGTAGCAGGTGAGACAAACGTGTAATTAGGTCTTGTGATATTTTTAATGTGTCCTATCCAGAGTAAGTGTAAGGTGTCTTGATAGGACTTAGGAAGGAAATGTAATTTATTTTTTGGAGGAGGCACAGACAAAATATCCGAAATGACATTTGCTGGTCTTTCTGTAATTAGTTACATCTCTGGAGATGAAGGACTATTTCAGAAGAGGAGCATATAGACATATCTAAGGTAAGAGAAAGCATTGCTTACTAAGCGCACTGTGAGTAATTCACTGCTGATTGAAGTAGTTTAGTATTTAAGTGAGAAATAGTCCACACTGAGGAGGCTCTCTAGCTTTCCTATGAACATTTGGAAATCTCTAGAGATTTTTTTTTTTTTTTTAATGTCATAATGACTGAGGAAAAGCATTACCAAGATCTGGTGGATATGGGACAAGATTTCACTGCAGGGGCTTCTAGCGTGGTGGGTGATTTTCTAACCCTAAAATGATCATTGTGCTCTCCTGAGAAACACAGACAGCAGACCATGAACAGCCTTATGGGATATACTGAGACGTTTGGACTCTCTTTGGAGGTACTTTTCTGGGCCACTAAGGAGTTTTAAGCAAATGGTGGACATGGTAAGATTTCTTCTTTAAAAAGTTCCCTCTAGGGGCACCTGGGTGGCTCAGTGGGTTAAGCCTCTGCCTTCGGCTTGGGTCATGATCTCAGGGTCCTGGGATCAAGCCCCACATTGGGCTCTCTGCTCGGCAAGGAGCCTGCTTCTTCCCCTCTCTGCCTGCTGCTCTGCCTACTTGTAATCTCTCTCTCTCTCTCTGTTAAATAAATAAATTAAATCTTTGGGGAAAAAAAAAAAAAAGATCCCTCTAGTTGCCTTGTGGAAAGTGAGTTAGAGAGTATGCAAGTAGACACTAACACCGTAAGTTCATGCTCTGCCTTGCAACAGGCAAGTCTAAGAGAGCAGTAACAATTTGGCCAGGCCTGAAAGAATTTCCATGCACTGACTCTTCCTACTGGAAAATGTGGGTGTTAGTTCCCCTGAGCAGACTGAATGAGAGAGGGGGAAAAGTGTGCTGGAAGAACAAACCCCAATATTAGCCCCTATAGCTGGCTCGAGCAAAGGCCATTCATTCCAAAGAACAGAGATGTGCTCTTTGCCAAGGAATAGATGGCTTTACGATTCTGCCACATTAAAATATTTTTTTCTAAAGATACATGAATCAAATTCTTATTTAGTTTAACTTTCTGTAGTTGGATTTCTGTTTCTGCAACTGAAAGAAATCCTCATTGATTCATCTGGGGATATTCAGTCATGACATATCTGATTCTGACACATTACCAGACAGTGCTCTATTTACATTTTAGTACTTTTATGAAAAAGAAGATTCTTTCATGGAGCCAGATTTTTTCATTCATTAATTCATCTGTGTATGCATGCATCCATCCATCCATCCATTTAGTCATCATTATTCAAGAGCTATGTCCAGCAGGCATTGATTAAACACTGGAGAGGAAAAGAAATTGCTGTTCAGAGTTTGGTCTTTGAGACAGATCTCTGGAATTCACCTATTTTTCTTCATATTTCCCAGAGTAATTGTATCATTTTGTTCACACTTTTTTTTGAAACTCATCGGTATTGTAAGAACCTATGCCTATTGTATTGTGAAGCTTGGATTTCAAAATCAGAAGTAGAAATGCAAAGCATAAATTACATTCATAATAGTATGTGAATATCTTCTGAAACTGGTACTTTATACCTAATATCTCTTTAGTTCTTCAGGATACTTTGATTACACTGAAAAAGGAAATTTCTTTGTTCTTTATTTCTTTATTCTTTATTTCTTTATTCTCCAGATACAAACTGCTTCATTTACGTGCTCATTTAGAATCTGAATATATATGCCTTTCTTTGTACAATTTAGGTATTCTAGAAATTTTAAAACTTGGGATGTCTTTAGTAGGTGGTGAAGAGCCTTTTAAAAACATTTTTATTTTACACAGGTGTAACACAGGTGGTACGCCCTTTCCTCTCTGCCCCATAGGGTGTAGCTCTAACTACCCTCTAGGGAAGAGAAGGTTGGGTGAACAGCCTTACTATTTCTCCAGCTCAGTAATTACCTGCAGGAACATTCTCTTCACTGCTCAGGAGTTCTTAAGGGAAATGCAGCCTGATGCATACAGAATGGCCTTGCATCATGGTTCTTCTACATCTCACTTCAGCCTCTTCCCCAAACCTTATACACATGTGTAGCTGATTATGTTTTACCTTCCCCCCACCCCCTTAATTGAAGGATTCAAGTTTCTGTCATGAAATTGTACATACTCTGGTGGAAGGGCCTCAGATATGGTGCCCTGACATAGCTACTTTGTTCTTAGTAACAAAGTAACAAAGACACACTATCATCCATACTTAGATTAATAACACTGGTTTTATTATATTCAGAATATCCTGGGTTTCATAATAGAGTTTACATAAAAAATGAATGATGAGAGAGGCAGAATTCTTCCATTTGGGATTTAGATGAACTAAAATCTATTTTGGATCTGGATGGGCTGAAGATGAGGGCAGATTTAGATTCTCTTGCTTCTGCTTTGAAACACTGGATACGTATGTTAGATACAGTGTTTACTCATCCAGGTTTACTTTTCACCTTTCTCCACCCTGCACTGGCACCACAAGACCAGTGTTTACTAACTTCATCAGTGGCTTTTTCTTTCCTCCCAGCTTCCTGTTGAGTCTGGCTAATGGAAGTTATAATGGAAAGAGATTTGTCAGGGGGAGATTGAAGTTGCAGTATTCACTTCTGCAACTGTCTCTCTGCTAAGGGATAGACTGCCCTTTTTCTGAGTTTCTCTACTGAAGTCCATAGTTACTATTGAACAGTACTGTCTTGTAGCTATAGCATCAGCTTTGGTGCCCTCCCTACATTTTATACATTTTCCCACCCTCACCTTTTTAGGACAAATGATGTTGATGACTTCCTGTGGTTGCTAAACTCAGAGCGATTCAACATGTTTTGATAGCTTACTTTAAACTTGCTCTCATATTTATTAACTGTCCCTGCATTAAGGTCTCCCAAATTACTGCATTTAAGTGTGCCTTTTTCATCCTGTTGTGATCTTTGCTGATGCTAATGTTTATACTACTTAGCTATTAGTAGAGGAGGAAAAAAAAAAAGGGAAGAAGAAACAGACCACTCTTAGCTGGGAAAAGTAGAAGTGAATCTAATTTCAGACCTGTCAAATTTCAGATGTCTGACTAATATTCCTATAGAAACGGAAGTGAAAAGAGGTATCTGGGATGGATATTTGATTTGGAAATCTAATGAAGTTTATGAATTTGGGAAAATCTGGGTTTCATTTAACACTAAAAATAAAGAAATCCATTGATTATTTTCTCTGTGCTTCCATCCTTGTGAGCCTTTATTTTATGTAGAGAGCTGATTAGAAAAGCAGGAGCTTCAGGGACCCAGAAATCTATCATAGTCACAAAACTTATGTGAAAACTGCAATTTCTCATTTTGTGGCAGTAATTCCCAGCCATTTCATCAAATATAAAATATTTTTTTTCCAGGGGAAGCTCATCTTCCTCTGAAACATATTTACTCTTCAAACATAGAATATATTCACAACATAAATTATTAAGTCACTGACTTAAACACTGACTGTTATAATTTTAGGCAATATATAATTGAATAATATGCTTTCTTTATATTAATTGAATAATATGCTTTCTATATAACATAACTCTAATATTAAAATTTTAAAAGTTATATAATATGGCTATTTCTCAATTTCTTTATGAAGAAATACTTCTTGTATCAACTCTACATGTTACTTATGGTATCTAAATGGAAGCCAGAAAGTATCTGAGAATGACACCTATTTACATAAAATATGATATTAATACATTATATCAATTATATAATGATTTTATGTGTTATTTATTATAATACAATATTTGCTATAATTGAACTCTTTCCTTAAGTGGTAATGTATGTATTTATAAGTAAATGTTACACCTTTCAGTCTTTGAGACATCCTTAAAATATCTTTAATGTTTCATAACCTTGATTTTGAGAATAATTCATCACCTGTGAACACTACTCAGGAGGGAGGATTTAAGATACGACGCTGCTTTTACTATTAATAATCTTCCAAAGTGTTTACTGTCTTTCTGTATTTCTTATAGTCTTATTAAAGGCTTTGAATATATGCTTACATTACATGCCAGGGAATATTAGTTTTCTGCTATGTTACTGTTGCATAACAACCTCCCCAGAAACTCAATGGCTTAAAATAATTGTTTATTTAAACCTCAGTGGTCTACAGGTCAGCTAATCTCAGCTAGGATATTTTCATCTAAATTTAAGACCACAGGTTTCTAATCATGTATTTTCATTCTGGTAGTCTGGCTGAAACACAAATGGCTTACGGTGGTATGGCATTTTTAAGGAATAGGGTGGAAACAGAAGTACATAATGCCACTCTGTTAAGGCTTCAACTTAGAAATGGCACCCTGTCACTTTTCCATTGGTTAAATCAAGTCACAAGACTATGTTTAACATTAATTCCTTATGGAAGTCTACTCCATAAATACCAAGCCTTGGGGAGGCAGGAGGAAAGGAAGAATTTATTGATAAATCCTATAATCTGCCAATATCACTTGCAAAGACACATGTGTCCTCAGTTGGTTTTAATCAACCAGTATTTATTATGCTTTTGTTGGATTCAGAAAATTCATACAGGAGAGTGTACCTTAAATGTAGAAGGAGACCCAAGTACACAAACATGGATACAAATAAACTCAGAATAAGTACCTGAGAACCATAGATTAACTATTTCTGTTAACTATCAATGCCAAATAAGTGAATAAACCTGACAAAATTAAAAAAAAATCTAACATGTGAAGATCATTTTTTAAAAATGTGATATAGGAAAGATTTTAATGGGTGCTATTATACTGGTTTACTTTTAAATATGCAGCTGAAAAAATGATAAAAGAATTAAGCCAACCCTCTTGCTTGTGGTTAGTTCCCTATTATATTTTGTAATCTGAAGGGACATTTAATTGAAAAGGAGACTCTCTGGATTGGAAGAGCCCTTAAATGATTCAAGAACCTCAGGAAATTATATAGGAATAAAATTAAGACGAATCATTGTACACAGGCAAAACCATTCTTGTGTTTATTAAATTTCTGAAATTTTCCTGGATACTTTCTATACATGAGTTCAAGGACTATTCCTGGATGATCATTTTGTATTCTGAGTTAAAAGAAAGTTTTATTTTGCCTCTTTGCCTATTATATAGCACAATGTTCAAGTGTTCTTTACTTTTTGGGTATTTTAAATGGTACCAATAAAGCACATTGGTTTGCTAGTTTTTAACTCAATGTTTCTAAAACCTAACCTAAGAACAAGACAGAGAAATTTGACGGTTATATTTTTGGGAAACTCATTGCAGTGGTTTTTTTTTTTTTTTAATTATTTATTCAACATTTGTTTTTCTTAGTTACTGTTGTGCACAAAGTAAGAATGTGTTCTTTTTATGAAGAGAAATATGTTCTATAACTTCAAAAGACAAAAGACTATACATTTTTTTAATAATTTTTTTAAAGATTTTATTTAGTTATTTATTTGACAGACAGAGATCACAAGTAGGCAGAGAGGCAGGCAGAGAGAGAGAGAGGAGGAAGGAGGCTCCCCGCTGAGCAGAGAACCCAATGTGGGGCTTGATCCCAGGATCCTGGGATCATGACCTGAGCCGAAGGCAGAGGCTTTAACCCACTGAGCCACCCAGGCGCCCCAAGACTATACATTTTTATGAAATGTCTGTGTATGATAACTTAGAACAACCTAAAATAAAATCATATGTTAAAATATATTATGAAACTCTTTTAAAAATCATTTATATTAAATGGTTTCTGGAAGCAATAATCTTCACTCAAGAACTGTGTGGATCCAAATAACAAGTCCCGAGTTTATGTGTCAAAATTACTTGTTTTGACATAAGGCAATTAGGAATAAAATCAGATTGATATGTCTTTCTGAAGGATAATTGTTCTATGGAAGACCATCAAGACTGAAGTTTTTGTGAAAACTTCTAAAAGTTAAGAAGCCTAATATAGGAATGTTAACAAAACACGCATTAACTTTCCATGGTATAGACAAAATATTCCAGGAGATCCACTGTGCAAGTATACTCATACACATAAACTGGAAAATCAGGGAAGAAAGTATTAAAATTTCAAAATACACATTTTAAAAAATTCAATGCTATTTTAATAAATACATCATCTATTTTGTTTCTGATTAATGAATGCTTATGTTTAGTATTTCAATTTTTTTCAGTTAAAAAGTAATTTTAAAGAATCCTTTCCTTCAATTTTTCTTTGAAATTTTCTACTAGAAGTCTATCCTCTATTACCAGTCCCATTTTCCCACTCCTCAGACCCTGGCAACCAGAATTCTGTTGCCATTCTCTGTTTCTATGAGTTGGAATTTTCTATGAGTTGGAAGAGTTTTCAATATTGTCTGTAATAATTTGGAAAGGAAATAATGAAGGGCTCTTACTAAAAATGGAAGTGAACATTTTGCTTCAAATACCTTTGTAATTTCAAAAATAATTATTGTGAATCAATTAACAGTTTTGTAATTGGAGGCAAAAATTGGTGCTTCTTATTGTCCTTAGAGAAGCCTTTTAGCTATGGATAGTTCATAAGGAATATTATATTAGGAATGGACTCTTTCAATTTAGAGAAATATCTGTATTTCGCCTTATATAAATATATAACAAGAAGAATGTAGATTTTATAAATTTGAATGTTATTAAAAGAATGTTTTAAATTTCCATATCTAAAAATATGCATTTTTAATATTGTATTTTTAGCTTGCTTGCTCACTTCCTTCCTAACTTTCTAAGTATGGTTGACACACAGTATTGCATTAATTTCAGGGGTATGACATAGTGATTTAATAAGTCTGCTTGTTATGCTATGCTCATTGAAAATGTAGCTACTACCATGATCACCATACAATGTTATAACAATACTACTTATTAAATTTAAAGTTGGGTTTGAAAAATATGTATTTAAATTTGGAAGTTACTCTTTAACCATGGATAAAATATATATTTGTGATTATACTATCATATTCTGAAAAAGAACACAAAAATTTGCAAATGTTTGCTTTGTACTTAGGTTTATATCATTTATAGGTTATTTGTTTTCTGAAAGATTTTTGTCTCAATCATAAGATTTATTTTGTTTTACACAGGGAGCATAGCTTATTTAAAAATCTTGGTTGTTTTTTTTTTTTCTTAATCCATCTTAAGGAGATTAATAGAGCTACCATGATGAAAATAATAACTGACATTTGTTGAATGCTTACTATATATATACCAAGTATCTCCCTTGAAACATAATACATAGAAACCTTTGTTTAATACACAACTGAGCATAATTTCTTAATTTTATCTTTTCTTCCTTGGCTTTAGATGTGGATAAACATTTAATAAAATTTTATAATGAAAGGGCTTCCACAATCTTTTATCTTAAACTCTTCATTTTTAGAGGTGAGAATTCTAAGAATCTAATGTTATGGCATGCTAGAAATTCACCTTGAAAGACCTAATGAATAAATTCAGTCTTGTTTTTTTAAAATTTGTTTAAGAATTGAGTTCCACAAAAGTGGGTATCATATTCTTAACACTAGTTCTATTAGTAATCAAATCTGAGATTTTATTGGTATAGAACTTGACTTCCAAAAGCAGTAACATAATTGAAAAATAATAACACAGTTCTTATAGAAGTTTGATTAATGTATAGTGAGTTTCAAACTTGACACTGATTATAAAATGGAACAAGTGACATTATTCATTTATTCAACAAATATTTATTGAGGATCTGTTGTGTGTACAGGCTCTGTGATCCATTAGTAAACAAAATAGACAAAATCCCTGCCTTAATGAAGACGTTTATTCTAGTGGGGAAACAAAAATAAACAGGAAACAGTGTAAACTATTCCTTATGTTAAGCAGTGGTAAGTTCTAAGGGGAAAAAAAAAAGGCAAGGTAAGGGGATATTAAGTGTAGGAGATGGTATGACAGTTCTAGTTAAAGTAGGCTGGAATGTCTCACTGACAATGTGATTTTTAAAAATAAAGATCTGAAGGAAATGCAAATGTGTGTAGGAAGAGCATCCCCAGCAAGGGGAACAGAAAGGGTAGAGACCTTAATGTGGGTGGGTAGCTGGCAGGTTCGAAAATTATGAAGGAGGAATAGGGGATGACTAAAGGAAGTGTTGAGGTAGATGAGGTCCATGAAGGAGCAGGGAATCAGATTATAAATGGTTTTACAGATCAAGTTGAAGATTTTAACACTCATGTTGAAAGAGAAAAAAATTATCAGTTGAAGATTTTTCAGTAAAGTAATTTAGGGGAATCAGTAGCGTGATATGGTTCAAAGACTAAATCTTATAGTTCTCATTATTTATGTGTTAGATATTTTAAAAGGAAAAAAGACAGAACAAAGAAGTAGACTGAGGAAAGATAGCCAGAAAAGTAGAAGGAAAACCAGGCTTGTGTATACTAGAAAAGAGGCCAAATAAAATATTTTGAGTTAGAGAGAATGATCTATGATTCCACCTGCTTCTGATACATCAAAAAAAGTGAAAGAATTGACTATTGGACTTAGCACTGTGGAGATCAATAGTGACAACAAAATGAGCAGTTTTGTTGGAGTTGTGGCAATAAATATATGATGTAGTGGGTTTGAGAAAAAATAGGAAGAAGGACATTCAAAGAATCAAGAATAGGGAGTTATTTCAAGTAGTTTTACTTTATGCTTAGAAGAATAAGGTGATAGCTGCAAGGAGAAATGATATCAATATAGTCTCTTTTAATAAGATGAACAACATAACTGCATGTTATTTTGATACTAAAAGTCATGTACCAGTTGATGGGGAATATTTGATAATTAAAGAAAGGCAAAACGAAAATTGCTATGGCAATGTCTTTGAGAAAGAAAAGGGAGATGAACCTGTGTACATAATGGAAAATTTACACTTAGTTGGGAGTGCAGTCCATTCTCATGATAGAAAGAAAGTTATAGTATTCAAGTACAAATACAGGAAAATAGATGTGTTGGGGGAGGTGGTGGTTGGAATTTCTCTCCTGACTGCTTTATTTCTTCAATGAAATAGGAAGAATGGTCACAAACTGAGAGAGGGAGAAGTAATGTTTGAAGCAGAAGGACCTAGAACAATAAAATCCTATAGTCGAGTAAAAGAGTGAATGGACTATAAAAATACAGTATGAGTTAGTGCTTGTGAGTTTAAAGCTAGTCCAGATGGTTTGGGGTTTCTTCCAGGCTGGTATGATGGTGCAGGTTTAGATGTGCAGCTGGTGGAGATTTGGATTTAACTGTAATTGTGGTTTAGCTAAGAGAATAAACAAATATGACAGAAAACAAAAGAGGTGATGTTGCATATAAGTGAGAGATTTTATCATAACAATTAAACTTAAGCTTAATAGTAAGAGAAGTGTGGTGTTGTACCAGGGTTGAGAGTTAAGGAAATATCTCATTGGCTTCAAAGCACTGTTGGAGTTGGGCCTTTAGAGGGATTGAGCTGGAAAAAAAGAACATTGTAGTATAAGACATGCTTGAAATTGAGGTTTGGGGAGAGTGGCAGTGATTAGTAACAACAAAGGCATGGGTATGATCACAGAAGTGCATTTTGAAGTTAGGGTGGGGACCAAGATGGTAAAGAAGAATGGAAAGGTCTAGGTCTTAGACTCTGGAGTTCTCTGCTGAAGAAGCAGTTTTGGAGATACTTGCAGTGAACCAGGAGCTAATATTTCAAAGAACAGAGGGAGGAGACCTGGGAGACAACAGCAGCCAAGGAGATGTTTTATAGAGGAAAGAAATTCATTTGTATGGAATAGGATAATGAATAAAGAAAGGGTATCTATTGCACATTGAGTCCCAGGCTTATTAAGTTTACAGAAGCAGCAGTATCATCAGGAAGGAACCAGATTTAAGTTAGGACAAGACTGAGAGAGACATTCAAGGAAGAGATTGAAGACATAGTCAGTTTTGCTAATGATTAAACTTGAGAGAAAAAGGAAAAACTATGGATGGTGGATGGATAAAGCAAATTCAGAAGAGATCTTGGAATAGGAAGAGACTTCAAAGATGATATAATCTATTCTTTTATATCTTGAAGGCTCTTCATAATATAACTAATACTTCTCCCATCTATTTGAGTTTTTTCTATGACTGGCTTCTTACAAGGAAGCCCATTCCCAAAAAGGAGATACTTTCTATCTTCAAAGATACTTCCATTTGCCTGAAAACTCAATAAAATATATACAACACAAATTCCTTATAATAAGGACTCTCCCTTGCTTCCTCTCTCTGCTTCCTCTATCACATTCAAACTCTCTGGTTTGCCTGCTGTTTTCCCTCGTCCTTTTCTGAGACTGGACATTTATAGATCTCCTATTAACTTGTTTCAAATCACTGATAATTTCATCAGCTGACCACCCTAATAGCTACCACCATTTCAAGCAACTTCACTGAGAAGGTACCCAGTTCTTTGATCCCTAGTTGCCTCACTATTGATTAGCTGCCTCTACTCTCACATTATTCCTCCATACCCATCTTCTCTTTCTGGTCACATCATATTTACTAGTAGTCCTTTAAAAAATATTCTTGATCTCACACACACCTGTCAAGAGTGTAACTATGGACAAATCCCTCCCTATGCCTATATCCCAAATGCTAAGCATAATAGGTTGGAAGTACTATTGTTTCACATTCACCACACTCAAGTTGGCTTTCCACAATGCAGTCAAGAAACTGTTTCTCCAGAAAGTTTACTCTGCTTATCTCCACAATATAATCACATTTTAGCCACTCTGCTTAAATCTTTTATTACTTCTTTCTTCTATCTACTAATCTCAGTGTATGGCTTCATTTCTGACCAGAGAGAATGCATCAGACAGTAACTACTTAATCTTTTTGCTACTATATCTAAAAATTAACCTGCTGCCTCCCCTTCTCATGACCATGAAGAAAGTGTTATTCTAATCCAAATCCAGTCCCTTCATTTGTGCTTCTTTGCTCCTGCTGCACTTCTAGCTTTTCTGTCTCCTGCATCTCAGCATCTTGATTTCTAGCACATACCCTCTTTGATCAAACATAATCTAGTATCTATAATCTTAAATAAAGCAAGACAAGCCTTGACTTGACCTCATACATCTCTTTAGCTATACTTTTAACTCTTTTGTTTCCTATATCCTTTCATTACCAGCTTTTCAAGAGAATTTGTGTGTGTGTGTGTGTGTCTGTGTGTGTTTGTTTTATTTATACCATTTCAAATTTCTCATCTTCTATTTGATTTTCCATTCTTACCATTCTAGGGTTCTGCTTACAGGGTTATCAATTATGGTAACATGTTTTCTATCCTAATTTAGTTGTCAAATATTTTACATAATTGAGTAGTATTTTCTTCCTGTGGAGATCAAGAGGATGTTTCGTGGTTATATATTCTCGGGCTCTAAAATTCAAGTGGTGACAATATGATAATTATTCTAACTTTATTTTTTCTTATAACTACAATTAGTTTTTGAGTTCCCATTTTGGTTGGTAGTAAAACAAAGGTAACCAAATCAATTCTAAGAAAATTCATTTGCTTGAAAGTATTCTCAGGCTTGGGTTTTCAGTCAGATCAAAATTGCCTCCCCCCCCCCCCACACACACACCTCTTCTTTTCTTTCTGGATTGGTTTAATTTCTGAAGTCTGTATAATGCAGTAATATCAGATGGCGAGGCATCTGGGCTTCATCCTTCCTTTGTCCTAGACTGACATCTGTTGCCATGGACAAGCATGTCCCGTGTCCCCACCACATTGGCATCTGTTGAGGTTTCTGTATTCCCACCTGGTGTCCTGACACACATCCTTACACTGCTCTTTGTGATAATTTTCTCTCATCATGACCATGGATCCCTTCAACATCTGCCTGCTTTCTCTCTCTCAGCCAGGTGTCTTGTTGTCAGAGGCAAAAGGAAATCCTGTTGCTTGTTCTTGTTGCCCAGGGACCACATGAGACTTGTTGTGGCTGTCTTGGATCTTTTCCCTTTTCAACAGCAAAGAGACATCTCAGCCCTCTGGATCCAGTTTTACCTAGGTTACTAGGGAATCCTTAAAAGCTGTCTTTTCACATTGTCCTGGAAAGGATTAGGGTAATTGTGTCCTTTATTCGTGGGTCCCCAAACTGTGAATAATTTTTTTAAATACCCATTTTAATTTTTACTGATTTAAGAACAGAAAAGACAGTGCATTAAGCTTTTCCTTAGGTCCCACTGGGATCTGAAGGATTCTTTCCAACACATTGTTTAACTTTTCTCTTTACCCAAAGGAGTAATTATTATTCAAATGAGGGGGAAGAACAATTTAATGTTTCCATTTTTCCAACTCTTTGTTATATCAGTAACATAGCTTTTGTTAAAATAATAACCATAGATTTAGCATATCTGCTTTTAGGTCTGTTTTCACTCATCCCACCTGGATGGGCTGGGGGAAGAGAGGACCACATGTTAAAGGTGAAGATACTTGATGAAGATTAGAGAGAGATTTGCATTTCTGTAGTAGGGCAGAATTAGTGGCCTGCCCATCTCTTTGGGGAAATATTATAAATGCTGACTAGATTAACATATTTAAATGTATTGATGAACTGAATAGAAAGTAAGGAATACTTTGAGGCAAAGCTAAATGAAAGGGGAAAATGAAAAGTAAGAAGCAATATGTTGATCCTACCTTCCATCTTGAGAGCAATTGCAAATTCTAGTGAACTTGTGTTTTAGTTTTCATAGATTTGCAGAGCATATAGAATAGGTAAATCAAGTACTTTCTTAAGAAGGCTAAAAGACTATAATCCCTTCAGAAAGCTGGGTCCAGCAAATTGGCTAGACCCTTGATATAAGTGTAAAAACTATGTAAAGGTACATTTACTGAGGGTTTTATAAGTGAGATACTCCTATCTTAAATCCTAGCGCTGAACAAGAGGGAAAATAATCCTAACTAAAAACTAAATAACCCTTATATTGGATTATAGCCTGAATTTGCCTTGCTTAGAAGATGTGAAACACTTTAATGCAACACTACAGTTTAAAGTGGCCTTAGGTTGGTATAACCCCTCAGTCACCTAGCAGAAATAACTGTGAACTTGCTCTGAAAGAAACTCTTTAGTCCAAGCCACAAATAAGTCCCCCAAGTAAAATGTTAAGAAATACAAATTTATAATAAAAAAATCACAGAACACCCAATGAAATAAAACACCACAACTAGAATCTCCAAAAATGAGTCAGAATCTCAAAACTGAACATACAAAATAAATTTGCTACATGGGTTAGGTAAATAAAATAAGAAGATGGGGTGCCTGGGTGGCTCAGTCAGTTAAGCGTCTGCCTTCAGCTCAGGTTATGATCCCAGGGTCCTGAGATGGAGCCCCGAGTCAGGCTTCCTGCTCAGCAGAGTCTGCTTCTCCCTCTTCCTCTGTCCCTCCTCCTCCCTCTGTTTGTGTTCTCTCTCTGAAATAAATAAGTAAAATCTTTAAAAAAATAATAAAGTACTGAAAGGAGAAAATGGAAGGAGAATATTAAAGAGACCAGAAAGACTTAGCTAAAGAATCAAAAGTTTGGTTTGATATTGAAACTATTTTTTAGGTCAGGGTCTCTGGAAACAGACTCTGAGATACATATTTACATGCAGGAAGTTTACTTGAGTGTGTTCTTAGGGAAACAACAACAACAACAACAAAACTCCCCCCAAAACCCTACAGGGCAGTAAGAGAAGCCTGATTAGGTGATCAGTAGCCTCAGCTTATCTCATCATAAACTCTAGACCTACTCATTCCTAAAATTACTACTCAAAGCCAGACACATTTTTAGTGTTTCTATTATATGGAACAGCAGCCATCCTACAGATAGAATATGAGGTTAGAAGGGATGAAAATTTCTTAGAAACTGAAAGTTCTGCACACATGGTTATCATGACCATCTATCCAGGAATCAAAAGTACAAACACTGGAGTCAGATAATTTCAATTCACTTCTGACTCTGACACTCACTAGCTACTAGACTGAAAGCAAATTGCTATGTCTTTCTTTTCCTCAGTTTTCCCATACATAAGTGAAATGTATAAAATCTACTTTGTAGGATTGTTGTGGAGGAGAGGAGCATAACTGAAGAATAAGCATAACACTTATTATACAATAATAGTTTATTAAATATCCTCTGATACAATAAAAATACCATTAAAAAAGGAGAGGAGGATTATAACCATGATCCCTAACTTAGCGTCTGCCTCAACTTTTCTATATTTACTCTGATGTATTATTTTAATTCCCTTTCCCTAAGACACTTTCTGACCATAGCTAATGCAGAATCTAATTCCCACTCCAAAAGCAAAACAATATCTTATGAAGGTTAGCTTTACTGAAATATATGCATTCTAAAATCCCAGGAGGACTCTTTCTCTGACTTTTTCTATACTTTTACAGAGTAAAATTGGCCATCTTACTTTTGTTATGACAGCATATCACGTATTTGCAGAGTGATACTATTTTTTTGGGCTAAGTGTTTTAGAATAGCATAATTCCTTTTATCTTACTCCTACATTGACAAAACAAGTATAGGTTATGGCATTGAAATTTTTATTGGCAGAAGCATTCACTATTAAATAACATTGAAAAATATGTTTTTATCTGTGCTCTGAAAAAAACCATAAAATAATGTTTTTCTTGCATTTATTTGTTTTCCTACCCTTAGAACAAGTGAGGTACAATTGTTTCATTAAAGGAAAGTCCCTTTATTCTGGCCCTTTGAAAAGAGTGAAATTACTGCTAATTTTTATGGTTGAAATTTCCAGCCTACCCAGTAGAATTGGAATACATCTCATATGGAAGTTTCCATCTCATATGGGAGAAATCCACAGGATTTCTTTACAGCAATAAACAAGTACTCTGTTTTATTCTTTATGTTTGACCAGATTTATCCTCTTCTTCTTTAAAGAAAATCTGGGGCAAGTTAGCTCCTACAATAAGCTGTCAAGATGAAAAATCCACACTGTAATGTCAATTTGCAATGCTTGTGGTTCAAAGGATATTTATGGCACATGTGATTTATTTTTCAATCACCTAAGATTTAACAAAGAAACTATATCATGATTAATCTCAAAAAATGGAGAGGTAATTTATTTTTACAAATTCTGGTTGAACAGCAACAGCATGTCATTTCTAAAGGTGCTATTAGGAACAACAATAGCACACCAGCTATTGAAGTATGTATAGACTGAATATTTTATTTTTTTAATTTTTTATTTTATTTTTTATTTATTATTTTTTAAAGATTTTATTTATTTATTTGTCAGAGGGAGAGAGAGGGAGAGAGAGCGAGCACAGGCAGACAGAATGGCAGGCAGAGGCAGAGGGAGAAGCAGGCTCCCTGACGAGCAAGGAGCTCCATGTGGGGCTCAATCCCAGGACACTGGGATCATGACCTAAGCCGAAGGCAGCTGCTTAACCAACTGAGCCACCCAGGTGTCCCTAGACTGAATATTTTAAATTGCAAAGAAAACAAAAGGCAACACCTGAAGAAAATCTAATATAGAAATTCTACTGTCATTTTGGGGGAATGCTTTCATGGATATTAGATAGGTGAAAGTGACGTATAATGTCTTTTCAGGACTTTTATTATGAGATTAACTTATTTTTCAAATGCATGCCATCCTTGTAAGTCTTTCTAACATAATTTTAACACAGATTTTATTTCATTAATAAAATTGACAAAAATTAATTAGTTGGGATGAACATTCAACAGTGTTGGAACAGCTTCTATGTTTCAAATGCTCTTATTCTTGATTCTGGCAGATGACTTCTTGTACTTCTTAGCATCAACTTCGGAAAATCTACTTTAGAATTAATCTCCTAATATTCACTTTTCTGCTGTATTCTATCCAGGATTAAACCTTACAGACCTGCCTTCTGCTGAGTAAGTCCTTGGCTTTCTTACTTACACAATTTTATTTTCTTAATGATAACATCTATCATTGCAAATTGCACCTGACATAAATTCTCCTTAAGGTCTTTCTCCTTGTTCTCCTGCAAAATTGATGTAGTCTTTGTTTTACAAATAATTGACAGTTCTTGTTAAAGTACATTATTCTATTACTAAAAAAATCACATAAACCAATCATTTTTGTTCTTTTGTTACAACTATAGAAACAGTAAATAATTAGATATATTTGAATGGATATTGAAATATCTAAGGTACAGTATTAAAAAAAGTTATTTTGAAAATAGTGTACTTTATAACTATAGTTGTCTGTACAAATGTTTGTTCCTAAGATAACAGTGTTAAAACACAGAATGTGCATAGAAAAATATCTGGTATGACATGTACCAAATTCAGTGTTCATTTATTGAGTGGGGTTATAGTAAACCTTCATTCCTTATATTCTTATGTATAATACTTGGCAAGAGAGGTTTTGTTTTGGTTTGGCTTGGTTTAAAAATTAAAATGTTGCCCATTTAAAAATTAAAATGTGTTCATTTTAACACAGCTGAATTTAGTGTGGAAAGTGTTTTTGTTTGTTTTGATTTGGTTTTGGCTTTAGTTTTGGTAATAAAACATGAGGAAAAGACCGGAAGCATGTATATCTGCATATTAACAATGACTAATTCCAGGAGGTAGATTACAGGCAACCTTAATTTCCTTGCTTCTTGACTATATTTAAAATACGTGTTCATAAGAAGACTTGTCAGTTTAGGCAGTGCAAAGTAGAATCATGTGAATGGACTAAAATTCAAAAACTCTCTCATTTATGACACTTGCAAAAACATCTCATTCCTCATACACCTTGTTTTGGAAATACGATTTTATTATTATGGCTAATTCTTGATGAAATTTGCTTATCAATAAACTACCTTAATTCTATGAGCGTTATTAAATCAACAAACCAAATGTAGCACATCATAGCCAAGTTATTGCTTGACTTTCTCAAAAGCATTAGTTAATTGCAAGGGGAATGACAATTAAGTGAGGTTTTCTTTAACTTTTTTTTCTTGATGGTTATGTCAATTTTTCTTGTGTTTTTTTTTAATACGGTCACAGGTAATGACAGTAAAATAATAGCATACATTTTTTCATGTATAACAGAAAATATATTGGGAAGATCAGTTTCTAGTTGTAAAAAACATTAAAACAATAAAAAAATAAAAATACCACTTAGCATGCCATTAAGATATTTCTTTCCCTTCTGTTTTAATTTGCTAAACCACTTTTTGTTACGAATTACGTAGATGTTTGGGTTTCATGAATTTGTTTCAAAATTCTTATATCAAGTGTGCATGTTTTATTCCAACTCTACACTCTATTTTTCTTGTTATTATTGTCTTTCTTGGACTTCTGGCTTTCCTTTGCCTCTTCAAACATCTCCAGCAATATTTAAAATCTTTGATAGCTAATGGTAATGTCAGAGGACATTTTCTGGATCCAAGCCAATCATAATGTCTTTAATTAATGTTTATATGTACCAAGCTTGCCAGCTACTTACCAGTGCATAACAGAAGATAAATGTATGCCAGTCTACTACCAAGGCTAAAAGAAGCCAAGCCATCTGACTGCTAGCAACCTAATTTTTACATAGCTGTTTATAATTCTCATCGTCATGTTATAGCAATATGATTTATTAATCCTTCTGGCATTTTTCTCCTTGACAGCCTCTCAGCTGCTGTTACATCCTTCTTGGATGGGTAAGTTCTATATACTATTTTGAAACTGTGAGTCAAATTTTATGTGTTGAGACTTCATTTGTTTTAGGCACTTATTCTACTAAAGTGGAAGAACTTTAATTTAACACTATCAGAGATATATATAACATATATATATATATATATTTATATTTTTTTAAAATCTTTGATAGTGTTAAATTAAAGTTCTTCCACTTTAGTAGAATATAGGTTCAAGAGAAGTAAAAATGAAGAAAAATAAATTTGGAGATGTGATTGCGATGGAAATTTTCCACAATTTTAACTCAGAGTGGGTTAAAATATAACTTACATTGCTGTTTTTACAGACAGGCCATAGCACTTTTCTCCAAATGGAAAATACAGTTTTAAGACCTTGGCAGTCTCTTGTGAATATTCAAGCACTTTGATTCAGGACGTTTTTGCCAGAATATTTAGAATTTTACACCTTTTAACTGTACTTTTACATTTAATTTAAAATCATCAATAGTTAGCTAAAACCACCAATTCAAAATGGTAGTTATCCACTGTGTTTCATGTAATTATTTTATTATAAACTTAGATTTGATGTCACTTAAATATTATACACATTAAATACAAACAATTAAAAAAGCTATTGGAAGGGAGAGTACACACACACACACACACACACACACACTGTATTTTTTTTTTTTAAGATTTTATTTATTTATTTGACAGAGATCACAAGTAGGCAGAGAGGCAGGCACAGAGAGAGGGAAGCAGGCTCCCCGCTGAGCAGAGATCCCGATGTGGGGCTCGATCCCAGGACCCTGGGATCATGACCCAAGCCGAAGGCAGAGGCTTTAACCCACTGTGCCACCCAGGCACCCCTTGGTTTGTTTTTTATAATAGAACATGGGGAAAGACCAGAAACATGTAGATCCATATATACTAAAAATGGCTAATTTGCACAGATAGAATTATAGGCAATCTTAATTTTCTTTATGTGTGTATAAATATATTTACTTCTTATTTATATATTGCACACACACACACACACACACACACACACACACACACACACACACATCAATGATTTACTAAGCTAAGCTCCAATCAGGGTTGTGATGCTAGAATCTATAGCAAAAAAGAGAAAAATATTTGAATTCTATAGTTCCTTTCATCTAATAAAAGAAATGAAGTATTTTTATTTAATGTGGACAGACACATTTCTTCATGTTAGTGAATCCAGAAACATTTCAGCCATGTAAAATATATTATGTGCTATCATATTGTCAGCTATAAATTTGCACAGACTTTTTTTTTCAGATGGGTAACATTCGTCTGTGAATGCTTTGGTGACTGTGATTGTGATTGTGTGTTTCCTCAACTATTGAGGTGTTTTCTGTCACATTTCTTCAGAGAAGTAAAACGAGTGGTTTATTCCTGTAGGAAAAAGGCAAACATAATGCAACTTCGAATTTGTTTTAACCTCAGTCAGGAGCTTGTTTTGAGATGCAGAATTCGTCACCATTGTATTAAAAAGTCATAATATTTGTCTAAAGGATTTTATGTTTTTTAAAGATTTTTATGTATTTATTTGAGAGAGAGAGAGAGCCCACAAGTGGGGAGGAGGGGCAGAGGGAGAAGCAGGCTCTCTGCTGAGCAGGGAGCCCAACAGGCAGCTGGATCCCAAGACACTGGGATCCTGACCTGAACCTAAGGTATCTGCTTAACAGACTGAGCCACCCAGGTGACCCTGTCTAAAGGATTTTAAACACAGCTGTGCCATTTGCAAGTGAGTACACAAAATAAGAAAGAGTTTTTTGGTCTTTGTGTCTCTCGAATTTCTGTGGAGTCTGGCCTAGTCTAACTCAAAATCATTACTACTTATATCCAACTTGTTTAAGTTCTGTGAGAACTGGTAAAACAATCAATGGAGAACCAATTAAGTAATTACTAATTTTCACATAGCTTCTCACTCATTAAAAACTGGGGGAACTTTAAGAAGTAGTTTCCTCTGTTTCAATCTCTTCTTTTATAGTGTATAATAATATACCATAGGAAATAGTGTCTCAACATCCAGAAAATTTGAATTTCAAGTCACTCCTCTTTATTAAAATCATAATACTATTGGAGATCCTTTTAAAGTTAGTGTTGATTTTTAAATTTTCAATAATTAGATAAATAATTTACTTATGCTCACATTAATAAAGTGACATTTCATCACAAGTAAACTGTATTTCCCAAAATTAGTACATCTTATTTTCTTTCTGAAGTCACATAAATTAATTTGTAACTGTTGATACTGCATATATTGTGGGGAAATTTGGGCCATTATGAAATTTATAAATATAAAATACATTGTATTATATAGATATGTGCATATTTATTTTGGTATTGTGATATATATTATATATATCATAATTAATGTATATATGCAATTAATGCTTAAACAGTCTTTAAACAGTTTTAGAACAGAGAAAGTGGATGCCCCAAAAGATAGCTCTGGCAGTGATAGTAATAAATTTAAAGCATTGGATTACCCAGTTTTCAAAACACTTATTAATGAATGAAGGTTCATTTTAGAAAATTATTAGGAATGCCTATAATTCTGTCAAAATTCAACTACAGAATGCTTCACAATTTGGGGAGGGGCAGTGTCAAAGAGGTCATTAAAGACTATAGCATCTTGTACTTTATACGTCATGAAGTAAAGATTTATGAAGAATGATTAATTGTTTAGGTGCTAATTTACCATTAACCATTCTGAAGCATAATTAATGACAGTGTTTTATTTTGATTCACAATGTAAGTATTTCCTATTTTAAAAAATCATGTGTAGTAAAAATCTATGAAAATATATTTTAATTCAGAATTGGAGTTTTTCAGTATCTTATAAAAAGTGAAATTTACAACACATGGGTATTGTGTAGAACCTGTCCAGATAAAGGGAAAACTTACGCGTGCTTATACAGAAGCCTTGTTTCTCGAGAGCCCCAAAGTGTCTTGATTCTCTTTTTTTCCTTCTTGTTACCTAAGTAATATAAAACATACTGTACTAAATTTGCAAACATGCAATTTCAGAAATGTTTGCAGCAGTGAGAAATTTAATTACATGTTTCTTACATGTTTACCCATAAACTTTATTGTAGTTGTTACATTTTATTTTTTATCGAATTCAGAGAATTGAGAAAAAGATTAAAAGAGTATTTTGAGAAATGTGTAATTATGAATTTCTAAGGAGCAGTTAGTTTCTAACTAAGCAACACTAGTTTTTCAATATTCTCAAAACTCAAAGAGTAAGGAGAACCAACTTTCTTAGCGAATTGTTATATAAATTAATGAATAAACACTGTGTGATGGGGCTATCAGTATATAAAATTGCTATATAGACTTGAAGAATGACTTCAACATCAATACAGCATGTATATCGCCATATCCTTCTCTGGAAGCAGGAATGAGGGGTGCTAGGGTGGCTCAATTGGTTTAGTGTCAGACTGTTGGATTTCAGCTCAGGTCATGATCTCCAGGTTGAGAGACAGAACCCCACATCAAGCTCTTTTCGCCCAGTGTGTAGTCTGCTTGAGATTTCTCTCCCTCTCCTTCCACCCCTCCCCCTGCTTGCACACGGTCTAAATAAATAAATAAATAAAATCTTTTAAAAAAAGAAGCAGGAATAATACGCATGAGAACCCCTGAATTCAGCATATTTAGGAACATGGCAGACCTGTGTTTTTCATATGTATACCATATCTCTCCCACTAAAATAACACCATCTGTTCCATGTATATCAATTAGTAGGGACCCAGCTCCCATCGCTTCATAACCCCCAACACCATAATGAGGGATGGACATATGACTCAGGTCTATAAAATTAGGGTCTGCTATACCATTGGTTAGACAGATTGGTGTCAGGCTATATGAACAATACAAGTTGGTTTACTACTTTTGTCCTTATTTGCTACAAAAAGGAACAGAGTAAAGCAAACCTAAAACATGAATAGAAACAGAATCCCTATGTCATGGTTTGAGACCTAGAATCTTTTCAATAACATCTGTCAATATAATCACTTTTTAAAAAATGACTGTTATTTTGAGATTCTATTTTGTTATTTTGATTCTTGATAAATACACTACAAATATTGATTTGGTGTGATATGATATTTTGGGACTTCCAGGTCATTCTCTGATGTGGTCTTGATAGTAGTATGGTAACTGAATCCAAATGTTGTATGACAAAGATCTAGACTCCATGCAAAATTTGTCAAAATCAGGGAAAATGAGGCATATAGATACATATTTTTACAATGTGAGTATGTATATGCATGTGTGTTTAATTTTTCAGGAAGTAAGTTAATTACAAGAAAATATCTAATAGAATTAAAAGTGTTCAGTTTTTTGTTTTTTGTTTTTTTTAGCATCTAAAGAATTGACCTCTCTGTTAGACATTTAACTGTTCTAAGGACATTGGCTGTTCTTCATTGTCTTTTGGGATCTTTGGAGAAGCTGCAGGCACAGAATTTGCAGCAATGCTAGCATTCCTTCTTTCAGTTTAACCCTGCTTGTTCCTGGTATGGGTAGTTTACATTGCCCTTCCTCCTGCCCTTATCCGCATTTCTCTAGTTCTTTAGATAACCTGATGGGAGAGGAGAACCCATTACTAAACATTGACTACAATGTGCTAAAGTGCTCACCCACACATAAGATTCTTCTATTTACTGCCCTTGTTATTTATGTTATTTGCTTAATCTAAGATGTATGTATTTAACATATATTGAGTGATTTAGAAAGACCATGCAAATAAATTTCATCCACAATTCTTTCTTTCATTGAATTACGTGATTTTACCCACACTGAATGTCATAGCATCTTCATATCTACTCTTTTTTTTTTTTTAATTAATATATAATGTATTATTTGACCCAGGGTTACAGGTCTGTAAATCATGTCCTACACAATTCGCAGCACTTGTATCTACTCTTTTAAAATATGGAAACATGTCATGCTGTATATTATCAGTAGGATGGACTTGCACAATTGAGAATATATTTAAAATCCACTGGCAAGCCCCATGGTTTCTGTTTTGTTTTGTTTTTATTTTTATTATTATAATTTTGATCTTACGTTATCAGATGTCTTGTGGTCACTTTAAGACAAAAACACAGTTCCAGTTTGGTAAAATTGAATGACTAACCTTGCATAGTAATCAAATGTGGAACTTAAAGTTAAATATTTTCTCTTTCTCCTTATGGACCAAGTATTATAAGGCAGAGGAATGAATCTCTTTTTTAAATTTTGTTTTATTTAAATACAATTAATATATAGTGTATTATTGGTTTCAGAGGTAAAGTTCAGGGATTCATCAGTTGCATATAATACCCAGTGCTTATTATGCCCTCCTTAATGCCCATCACCCAGTTACCGCACCCCCCCACCTCCACTTCAGTAACCCTCAGTTTGTTTCCTAGAGTTAAGAGTATCTTATAGCTTGTTGCCTTCTCTGATTTTGTCTTATTTTATTTTTTCCTCCCCTCCCCTATGATCTTCTGTTTTGTTTCTTTAATGCCACACATGAGTGAAATCAGAAAGATAATTGTCTTTCTCTGATTGACTTATTTCACTTAGCATAATACCCTGTACTTCCATCCACGTGATTCTTCATTCTTCCTAGCTTGCATTCCCTCAACCAACTCAGCTCTTGAGCTAAGGACTTTTTAGTTTCCATGATCAAAGGAGAAGAGGAAGGAGAAGAAAGCAGATAAGGGCACTTTAAGGACGAATCCATGCCTTCTAGGCCAGATGCATTTTTTCAGTCAAACTTTCTTTGTTCTTATGGATTACTTCTGTGGCTCATTTGTTGCCAGGTCATCATTTTGGACAAGATACCATTTTAAATGACTGCAGGCCAGTGCTCCTTTTGCTAGATCCACACCTGGTACATCAGATTCTTGCACTTCTTAACCTATTATTAGGGCAAGTGGCATGATCTTGCTCCTGCAACCTTGTGCTGTTTCCTATTTCTCAAGCATAAGTCAAGAACCATGTCAGTATCATACCCCCTTTAGTGACATATACCCAATACCTTGACTGGTCTGTTAGACTTCCTTTCACTGTCTTACATTAGTTTTACCCTCCAGTTTTTGAAGTGTTGAATGTAGGAGGGATTGTGGGGGAGGACAAAGTATACAACTTAGTATTCAACTTTCTCCAAAGAAGTCTTTAAATATTCTGTCTTTATTTTCCAGCTTTCAACCATCCGTGTCCTTGATGGAACTGAGGGATTCATTTTAATTATTTATTCATTTATTATTCATTTAAGTCACTATTTTCAGCTGTTACACAGCAGTAGATAACCAGAGCAAGAACTATGAAATATTGAGAGCATTTTTCCTTTCAAAAATGCATGAAAAAATGAACCAGTTAGAGAGTTTATTTTACCATTATGTTTCAGATCAGGATTCCTCAAAGCAGTCCTACTGACATTTGGGGCCAGATAATTTTTGTTGTGGGGAGCTTCCTTGTGTGTTGTTAAAAGTTTACCAGCATCCCTGCCCTGTTCTACTAGATGCCAGTGGCACATAATCCCCTTAGTTGTGACTACCAAAAATGGCTCTCGACATTTCCAAATGTCCTCTAGGGGAAAAACCATTCCTGTTTGAGAATCACTGGTTTAAATAATCTTAGGGAAAGAATGGTAGGAGAAAAAAAAAATCTCCGGAAAGAAAAAAATAAAAAATGTTATATTCTAAATAGCCAAGAATTTGTATCAAGCCCACTAATAGTAAACCATGAAGTAGAGACATTACTGAAACAAGCATATTCCAGGATTAGATGCACTGTTTGCAAAATCATCAAAATGTTCATGCTATTCATACTTTGTATATACATAGGACTAGAGCACCATTAAGTTATGCAGTTATTGAAGTTCATCTTCCTGAATTATTTTATTTCTGGAACTTTGTTTCTCTTATTTCATGCTTCAACTGATTTTTCATGTTATTTTGCATTGTTTCAATAAAAACATTTTTATAAATGAATGGCTTTCTGAAAGATGAATTTTGTCCCTGAGATAACCCCATAATATAGCGTTTGGAGCTTTAAAAAATACTTATCAGGACACAATTACTAATTGAGACTAATGGGGTATGCTGTACATTTCTGACAGTATAATCTACATCTTCAAATTTTGGTGGTAATAATTGCATGGCAACTTAACAATTCAGAAAGGAACACTATCAGAATTTTGAGCCATGGAAAAGGAACAAAAGGGTTAGGGTTTACAGTAAGGGGACATTTGATTTTAAAAAGAATCCTTGTTTTCTTCTCCAGTACGACTGTTTTAAACTACTGACATTATAATCCTGATTTTTACTTTTCATATTCTTATATAAGCCCTTTAAGAAGAGGTTCTGGGTACTCCATTGTAATTTATTACAATTGTTTCAAACTTTTCTTTTTGAGCAAGAATTATTGTGATAAGTACAACACTAGTTGGTTTGTTTACTTTTGTAAATTGTTTAATAGTCCAGAGGAGCTTGTCCTAAAAGAAAGCAAATAAATTGATTTTGTTTTCATCTTGGAGTCAGTGACAGTGCTATTATTTCCTAACAATTCTGCTTCAAATGCTGGTTGTCACTAATGGTGAAAAAACCATGAGAGGATTAGTGCAAATCTATCTTCAGTATTGGACAATAAAAATCTATCATCAGAACAATGAAAACGGCTCAGACTATAATATATACTGTTAGGAGATGAGAAGCATTAACTACATGTTCAATCGTCAAGAGATTGGCCCACATTCCTGATGCTAACATAATGGTGTTTCATTGGAAGTCTAGGTAAGCTATTGCCTCATATTCTGGTCTTAACTTTCAAATATGCCAGACATTATCTTTTTCTTGGTAATTGGGATGCCACTATTACAAGGCATATATCTGTCACCACTTGACAGCTACCACTTATCAGAGGAATCGGACATCCATTGCACAGAGCATTCAAATAGATTAAATCCATTTTTTTAACAAACTTTACATAGTGCAATGACATATAAATTTATTTATGAACTATTCATAACTTCTAGATGGTTTTACTTCTTTCATTTTTCAGGAAGTAAAGGCATTGTGGAAGCTGATAGATACGGCATGCCACTATATTTGCCCTTCTGTAACTGATTTTTATTTTAACGTGACTCTTTTTTGTGAGGGCAAGTTGCTAAACAAGGTGAGTTAATTTATATTTTGTCACATTTGCTTTGAAGGACTATTGTACACCAAAAGAAGAATCAAAAAGATAATATTAGAGCCAACTTATGAAGCAAAGAGAGTAAGTTACTATTTAAAAACAAAATTAGATTGAATGCTGTTTGTCAATATGGTTTTGTAATTTTCATATTTACTTAATTTAATTTGGCAATGTCATCCTGTTTAATGTCTATGAGTACCTCCTTTGCCAGATTGATGATGATTTATAAATGTTATCAGTAATTGGGCACCTGGGTGGCTCAGTTGGTTAGGCAACTGCCTTCAGCTCAGGTCATGATTCTGGAGTCCCAGGATCGAGTCCCACATCGGGCTCCCTGCTCAGCAGGGAGTCTGCTTCTCCCACTGACCTCTCTCCTCTCATGCTCTCTCTCATGCTCTCTCTCTCTAAAAAAAAAAAATAAAAAAAAAAAAATAAAATAAATGTTATCAGTAATTAGGAGGCAATTTATGTCATGCTTTTTAGAAAACTACTAGAACCTTTTTTTATAACAGCAACAAGCAAAATTCAGCATGCTAACACATTATGTTGTCATCTGCCCAAATCAAAGTTTTTAGGTTATAAATAAATCAATTAACTTCAGGTGAGTAAATTGAAACAAAGAAATAAAAACCCAAACCTAGTTTTGTTCAGTTTCTCTATCAGAAACACATTAAAACCATGTGATCTGAAAGTATATTTTTTTTTATAAAGGTCAGTCTTTTCTCTCTTGAAAGTTAGTTATCATCACTAGTAAACTTTAAGTATTCGTAAACCTGAATAATAACCTAAAACCAATGTTGATTTATGATATCAAATAAATCTAGATGAAGTATACCAAAGTTCCAAAGTAAAAGGAAGAGACTTTTTAGGTATGTGTACAATAAATATTGAGGAAAATAAATCAACATGGTAATAGTACCTAAGAGCCTAAATTTTGAAATGTTGTTCTGTGATACTCATTTACTTCTCCAATGTCTTTATGTGCACACATACACCAAAAAGTAACAAGGTCAATTCTGTAAAAAAATTTTGAATGTAGGTAAACATCTCTAAATCATTTGAAACTTGCTGTTTTAGTATTATTTTTATAATTTCTTTAAATTGAGGAGCTATTTAGAAACTATTATATATAATTATACAAGTCTTGACACTAATGTAATGAGATAAATTTTCCTGTGACTTATAGTTGAATTCTTACAACTTCACAGTCATCCCTCAAATATGTCAAAAGATATGAGATTATTTTTTGTTCACTATGTATACTCACTAGGTATACCTTCCATAATGTGCTTCTACTGTAACTGTCTAAAATTACTTTGTATGCCAAAAAGATCTTTATTTGTATTTATTTTTGTTTGGCTTATGTATTATTCTCTCCTCCTATGATATAAAACAGTGGATCACAATATTTTGTGCAAAATATAGCTCGGTAACTTCATGGTGAATCTGTAAATGACAAAATGAAAGCACCAACAGATGACTGACGAACTGAAAGATTGGTGACTGAATGAGTATCATATAATACTTTTTTCCCCGATGTTCTCTCTGATAGCCCCCTTGTCCATCATCATTGTCTGTTTCCTAGGCTTCAGCTTTCTGCTATTTTATCCTTTTTTGATCCATTTATTTGGTGTCAATATCCTGATAAATTATTGTTTATGATAAGCATTCTTTAATGGAATATTTTTTGGCATACTTTTTAGCAATGTTTTCTTATATCATTTCTATGCCCTCTCAGGTTACTAACATATGCAGAAAAGTTATGAAAATAATATATAATTTCCAAGTAGGATGTACATCAGGAATCAGGAATATTTATTTATTTATGTATTTATTTATACATTGACTAATTAAAGGATCAAAAACAGTCACTTCTGTAGATGCCAAAAGACATTTAACAAATTTACCATGTATTTTCAAATAAAAACAACTTAATAAATTAGTAGGAAAAATATACTTTCTTTTTTTAATTTAATTTTATTTTTTCATTGTTCTAAGATTCATTGTTTATGCACCACACCCAGTGCTCCATGCAATACGTGCCCTCCTTAATACCCACCACCAGGCTCACCTATCCCCCAAACACTCCAAAACCCTATTTATTTCTCAGAGTCCATAGTCTCTCATGCTTTCTCTTCCCCTCTGATTTACCCCAATTCACTTTCCTTTTCCTTCTCTAATGTCCTCCATGTTATTCCTCATGCTCCACAAGTAAGTGAAACCATATGATAATTGACTTCCTCTGCTTGACTTATTTCACTCGGCGTAATCTCCTCCAGTCCCATCCATGTTGATAAAAAAGTTGGGTATTCATCCTTTCTGATGGCTGTGTAATATTCCATTGTATATATGGACCACATCTACTTTAGCCATTCATCTATTGAAGGGCATCTTGGCTTTTTCCACAGTTTGGAGATTGGGGCCATTGCTTCTATGAACATTGGGGTACATTTGGCCCTTCTTTTCACTACATCTGTATCTTTGTGGTAAATACCGAGTAGTACAATTGCAGGATCATAGGGTAACTCTATTTTTAATTTTTTGAGGAATCTCCACACTGTTTTCCAAAGTGGCTGCACCAACTTGCATTCCCACCAGCAGTGTAAGAGTGTTCCCCTTTCTCCACAACCTCTCTAACACTTGTTTCTTTTCCTGTTAATTTTTGCCATTCTAACTGGTAAAAGGTGGTCTCTCAATGTGGTTTTGATTTGAATTTCCCTAATGGCTAATGATGATGAACATTTTTTTCATGTGTCTTTTAGCCATTTGTATGTCTTCTTTGGAGAAGTGTCTGTTCATGTCTTCTGCCATTTTTTTGACATGATTTTCTGTTTTTTGGGTATTAAGTTTGAGGAGTTCTTTATAGATCTTGGATATCAGCCCTTTGTCTGTAATGCCATTTGCAAATTTCTTCCCCCATTCCGTGGTTTGCCTCTTTGTTTTGTTGACTGTTTCCTTTGCTGTGCAGAAGCTTTTTATCTTGATGAAGTCCCAAAAGTACACTTTTGCTTTTGTTTTCTTTACCTTTGGAGACGTGTCTTAAAATAAGTTGCTGCGGCCAATGTCGAAGAAGTTCCTGCCTATGTTTTCCTTTAGGATTTTGATAGATCCCTGCCTCACATTGAGGTCTTTCACCCACTTCGAGTTTATCTTTGAGTATGGTGTAAGAGAATGGTCGAATTTCATTCTTCTATTCATAGCACTCCAATTTCCCCAGCACCATATATTGAAGAGACTGTCTTTTTTTCCACTGGATATTTTTTCCTGCTCTGTTGAAGATTATTTGACCATAGAGTTGAGGGTCCATATCTGGACTCTCTATTCTGTTCCAATGGTCTATGCGTCTGTTTTTGTGCCAGTACTGTGCTGTCTCGGTGATAACAGCTTTGTAGTAAAGTTTGAAATCAGGTAATGTGATATCCCCAGCTTTGTTTTTCTTTTTCAGCATTTCCTTAGCAATTTGGAGTCTTCACTGGTTCCATACAAATTTTAGGACTGTTTGTTCCAGCACTTTGAAAAATATTGGCAAAGAAGTCAAACTCTCTCTCTTCACAGAAATCATGATACTTTATTTGAAAAACCCCAAAGACTCTACCCCCAAGCTACTAGAACTCATATAGCAATTCAGTAATGTGGCACAATACAAAATCAATGCACAGAAATCAGTTGCTTTCTTATACACTGACAATGAAAATATAGAAAGGGAAATTAGAGAATTGTTTCCATTCACTATAGCACCAAGAGCCATAAAGTACCTTGGAATAAGCCTAACCAAAGAGGTAAAGGATCTGTACGTCAGGAACTACAGAACACTCATGACAGAAATTGAAGAAGACACAAAAAGATGCAAAAGCATTCCATGCTCATGGATCAGAAGAATAAACATTGTTAAAATGTCTATACTGCCCAGAGCAATCTATACTTTCAGTGCCATCCTGATCAAAATTCCACTGGCATTTTTCAGAAATATAATTTCTTAAAGTGATAAGGAGAACCTATGAAGAACAAACATCATAGTTAATGCTGAAACACTAGAGGTATCACCACGTAAATGAGAACTTGAACAAAGATACCACCATTTTCATCTTAAAAAAATGCACAATTTGATAAAATCATTTTAACAACAATAGTCAATTAAAAATTGTGACAGGGGCGCCTGGGTGGCTCAGTGGGTTGAGCCTCTGCCTTCGGCTCAGGTCATGATCTCAGGGTCCTGGGATCGAGCCCCGCATCAGGCTCCCTGCTGAGCAGGGAGCCTGCTTCCCTTCCTCTCTCTCTCTCTGCCTGCCTCTCTGACTACTTGTGATCTCTGTCTGTCAAATAAATAAATAAAATCTTTAAAAAAAATTGTGACATAATTTGATAAATCTACTTTTATATGGGTGATCATTAGGTACATTTTGTAACACAAAATTAGAAAGATATCTAAATGTACATGAATAAGACAATAGAAGACTAATTCAGTTATGTTGATGTAATGAAATAATACATAGTCATTTAAAGATGAGCCATGTGTATGGAACAATGTTCTAGTTATAAAAACCAAGCAGAGAATATAGATTATATTATCAAATTTTGGAGGGAGGATATATATATATATATTAAACTGTGAATATATCTATACATATTTATTTAATACCTTGTATCTGTAAATGAATGAACTAGATTCATAGTCACAGACTAGAAAGAGTGCATAATATGTGAAGAAAGAAAAAAATATCATAATATGCATGTTTACATATATTACACATCATAATATAATGTAATATAACTTTTGCTTTTCAGAATTATCCATTATATACCTATACCATCAATATTTTGATGAAACTATCCTTTCCTTAGTGTGTGTGTGTGTGTGTGTGTGTGTGTACACATGCACCTATATGATAGAGATACAAGCCCTTAAATCCCATACATATTAATAGATTAAATAGTTGTTACCCATTATAAGCTTGTAGACATAGTAAGTGCATTTACATATTATGATGTGATAACCCAAGAAAATGAATTAAAATTTTCAAAATAAAATGATACTTCCTCAGAGGGTCAACCTAATGCTTGTTGGTTGAAATGTTCAACAGCTGTTTGAACATGCTGTCATCTGGAAGTTAAAAAAGAACCAATTCATCAAAATCAACAGTACTCACAGAGGGATTTGTATGGTCTCATAGTTACCTTTATATTAAATCTAGAAAAAAAAATCATCTAAACCATCTGTTGTATATAAGACACTAGTTAATGGCAACATTGTTATCTTCAACAGAAGCAGGACTGCTGAGCATAACACCATGAATGCCATTGTCTGTCTGTATGTTTGATAGTCATATGTATTTGAGCAGAACAATTTCACAGTAATTAAATCAAATGAAAAGTTGGTTTACAGAGATTTTCAGAATAAATAGTGGTTAATTACAGAATGCCTAAACTGTTGCACTGCTAACCTTTAGACAAAATCTCTTTCCATGAAACAATTTTGTCAATGCTCATTATTACTTTCATGATGAAAGTACCTTTTCATTTTATGATAATGACCATAGGTCAACAGGTATTGAATTATAGAAAAATTCAGACTCTATTAGGGAAGAGAATCAAAGGAGAAAATACTGTCTACTGTTGGGAGAGAATATTTCTGTGTAAACTTAATGGAGCTTTCCTTCTTGATACCTGGATAAAGGAACATGGATACTCCATTCTCTCTCTCTCTCTCTCTTTTTTTTTTTTCAGTATTACTTTTATGTTGTGACTAGAAGGTGAAAATCTGATTTAAAAACAACAACAACAACACTATGTACTATGCTCAGATTTAATGATTAGTGCTCAAAGAAAAATCCAATTTTCAAAAATAATAACTTTGTCATGACTCACAGTGACATCAGATGACACAAAAATTTTGTGAAGTGGACACTTGACTCATGAAATGTTGAACATAACTCAGGTGATTCCTGCATCCCCCAAATGACTCATTTATCATTTACTGATACTATACAGCCTAGATCATTAAAATCATTCAGGTTTACTGAGTTTTGGCTTTTGACTTAGGCATTCTGAAGTTTTCCCTTCCTCCCTCACTTCCTCCGTCCTTTCCTCCCTCCCTCCCTCCCTCCTTCCTTCTTTCCTTCCTTCCTTTCCTAATGGTCAAGTATTGATTGTGTTCTTCATGGATTAAGAACTGGTAAACATCTTAATTTTGAGAAACACTTTTTACATTTCCTATTACAACATTATATTTTTTTCTTTAGTTAAGATATTTTATTGATTCAAGGTAAAGAAGAGTAGATTTCATATTTATACATCCTAAAATATTTAAATACTAAAAACCTTGAATATATTTTCAATATATCAAGTATTTTTAGGTTTCCTTTAATTCTCTAAATGTCTCTTCAACTACAATCTTAAATCTGATTTTTTTTGTCATTTTATAAATGGATGAAATAAAGAACTATACCATGAATTTGGAATCTAGAGAGCTTTATTTTATAGTTTCTCATATTATATTAATACCTATCTCTAGCATGTGACAACATATCAAACTAGAAAATTTCTCCAATTAAAACTCTAGTATTTATTCTCAGGGCAGGACAACCTTCATGAAAATGTGACCTATGGCATCAAACAGGATCTGTTCTTGGTTTATGGCCTTGCTTTTGCTGTCCTGAAATCATTAATAATTTTTAATAGCCCCACGTTTTCATTTTGCACTAGGCCCTTCCACTTATGTATCTGGCATAAAGATACAAAGTATAAAAATGTGAAACTATCTGTGTTTGTATGATTTACTTAAATAACTGAGTTTGTGAGGTAAAAACCTACCTAGTTTCCATATTTTCTTCCTTCCTTCTGTCTTTTTTTTCCAAATTACTAGAGATCTACTACTGAACAAAAAATTCTGTATGACTAAAATGAAAACTGGTAAGATTCAAAACCCATTTTTTCATGAATATAACAGTTTAGTGACCATCTATCTGCACACAAAATTTTGAGTTCACATTTGTGAACTGTTTCCAAACGATGTGGCAGACCTTCTTCATTACTATTCCCACAGCCTTTATATTGGGCCAGTATCCTCGTTTCCCAGATTCTAAGTGTTGAGTGTTAACATTCAAGCTTAGTCCACCCATAGCACTTGTACCAACTGGTAAGGAGGCAACTCTGTGGGAAGATCCAGGGATAGACTTAGACATATCTTTACCCTTTCTTGGCTTTTTCTCCTTTCCTTACTTGCTTCACTTCCTGTCTTAAGGATCAATAAATTATTTGTGCTTAAATTCCTTCTTAGGCTGACTTAAGTCAGAAGTGAAGTTAAAACAGTTTAAGTTTTAAGGAAGCTGATTTGGGAGAGAACAGATCCCTGATATGGGACCAAAGAGATATTGATTATGAATAAGTTTTGAGAGTTTGCTATCTAGAAAGATAACACAGTATTATATTGTCCACATTAGATGTTCAAGAGTATTTACCATCACTATATCAGCACAAAAATGACCTGTGTTACTGTGAAAAAGGGGCTATTATCAGTAATGTCCGATTTGTATAAAACAACAATTTTTAACTTACTATACTTTATTCATGAACTTGAAAGATTTTTAATATATCTTTTGGTTTTCCTTATACCTTTTCGGCTGTTTCTATTGTGATGTAAGTAGGAATTAGTATTTATTCGATAAAGAATAATGGTCTCACAAGCACTTTTATTTGAAGAAAAGTTTTACCAAGATCGTATTATTAATTCTCAGTTGTCACTAAGATCAGAAAAAAATAATTGTACTCAATTTGCAGAGCTAGTACTTTTGTGTATTTGTGCATGCATACACAAGAAGTTCTTTATACCGAACATGAGTATTAAGACAGAAATAGTAAAGATAAATTCTTAAAAATTTCCTTCTCTTCTGATATATATATACACATATATACCTATACCTGTTGAAAGTGATTGTAAGTACATCTATGAAACTCTCAAGGTCCTTGATAGATTCAGCACCTATAATTATGAGCATTTCTTAAAAGTGTTCATAACAGGATACCTGGGTGGCTCAGTAGGTTAAGTGTCTGCCTTCAGTTCAGGTCATGATCCCAGGATCCTGGAACTGAGTCCCACATTAAGCAAGAAGCCTGCTTCTCCCTCTGCCTCTGCTTCTCTCTCTCTGTCTCTCATGAATAAATAAATAAAATCTTTTTAAAAGAAGTGTTCACGGGGCGCCTGGGTGGCTCAGTGGGTTAAGCCTCTGCCTTCGGCTCAGGTCATGATCCCGGGGTCCTGGGATCAAGCCCCGCATTAGGCTCTCTGCTCAGCAGGGAGCCTGCTTCCCTTCCTCTCTCTCTGCCTGCCTCTCTGCCTACTTGTGATCTCTCTCTTTCAAATGAATAAATAAAAATCTTTATTAAAAAAAAAGAAGTGTTCACAACATAATCATAAATATTATATGGCTGCTTATGATAAAATAATCATTTCTCAGGGTTTACAAGCATTGAGGGTTTTTTTTTCTTAATACCTCTTCCTGTAGGTACAAAAGTGACCAGATTATCATCAAAGAATTGGGCATTTTCTTTCCAAGAAAGGTAATTTTAAGGTTAGATTGCATTGGTATACATGGGGAGAAACTGGACTTTTTGATTCAGCATGAATTATAAAATTGATGAGAACCATGTATTTTATTCAATGAGGAGTTATTGGCATCATGGAATAGTCATTATTCTCCTATTCAGCTCTTAGATACTTCATCATATCAACACTTCATCTCTCTCTCCTTCCCACTCCTCCAAGGATAAAGAAATGTAAGTTTTCTGTTCTACATCCAACTCTTACATTAAGTTAGACTAAGTTTAGGCACTGTACCAGAAATGCTAGGTTTCTACCTATCTTTCAACTTAAAGTGTTAGTGTTTAAAAGCATTTTCAATGGGTAAGATCCTCTGGATTTTGCTTACTTAAAGAATCAATGTGGGAGCAATGAAGAAAATTTCTTGGAATACATTGTTGAAAATTGCACATTTCTGAAGTTATAAGTAAGTTGATTTCAGATTCTAGTCCTTTGTTGTATACAAGCAGATAGAAATTCATCTGTTATAGGGGCATCTGGATGCCTCAGTCAGTTAAGCCATTAGACTCCTAATTTTGGCTCAAGTCATGATCTCTCCAGGTTGTGAGATAGGCCTCCATGGCCTCCAGTGCTCTGCCAGAAGTCTGCTTGAAATTCTTTCTCCCTCTCCCTCGGCCACTCCGTCCAACCCCCAACGTGTGTTCTCTCTCTAAAAATAAATCTTTAAAAAAAAAGAAATTAATCTCTTATATAAGTGAGAAAGAATTTTATGCTAGTTGAGCATGCCTTTTAAACACTTTAAAAACACTCAGCATATAAACTTGTATTTGAGCTTGTGTGTGTTCTTTGTTATTGTGTGTTTTCAAAATTTCCAATGTGTGGTGTGAATAACAAAACAAAAAACAAAAAAGAGTTCCTTCCAGATTCCTTATTTGATTTACTTAATTAGACAATACCTAAGTACGTTCTATATTATCGTGAGTAAAAGTAAATTTGGTCTTGTAAAAATGTGTCCTGTGCTTTTAAGTTCCACAAATACAAATCATATTCATTTTCGTAGAAATGCAATAAATATCATTTCTAAACCAGAAATTTTTCTTATGCTAATAATGTTATAAGAAAGAAAAGGAGGGTTTTTTTAATTTTATTTTTTTACTTAAAATTATATAGTTATGGGATTTATAGCTACATTTAAAATAAAGTATGATTTCAAACTGGAAAAAAAAAGATCTGTATTAGAATCTGACTGGTGGGTCTAAAGGACATGTCTGTACCTCTCTACAAGAAACATTTTAAAATTAATTCTTCTTATACTTTGAGAAGGTAGGGTGAAAACACAGAAAGATACCTAAAATAAGAGCCTGTTCAGTGTGAATGAGGGAACACAAAACATGAAAATTATTTACTCCAGTGATATGGATGTTTGTTATAGAATGTGTGTTTATTTTGCAACTCCTTAAAAGCATTTAAGTTTTAGAAGTAATAAATCATGTACTATACTTTTTAATACAGACCCAGAGTTCTATTTATCTGGATTTAAAACTCCCTTCCATTTGTGTGACTTTCATCAAGAAAATTAATTTTGCTATCACCAATCAAGTTTACTCATCAGTAAATGTTGGGTAATAAAATCTTTCACATAGGATGATTGTTAGAACTAAAAGAAATACCTTAAGTGCCCAGTACAGGTATTAGGTCCCTAGGTTTCTAGTCTTTCTCTCTCCCTTATATATTATTCTATAAATATTTATTACTATAATAGTGAGCACATAAATTTTTATATCATTTTATTTTCTACCTTATAGGCTTATTGATACAACTTATAGAAGAATTTGGAAATTGGTTATAGTAGACATAATGTTTTACTGTCCATCATACAAAAACTCGTTTCTAGTAGTATTTCCTATTTTGTGTTCTTTAGGAACTATAGACCTGTCCTACATGATATAAAAGAGAAGGGCCATTCCTACATTTTAGCCTGACACAGCCAGAGACCTGACCCATAACTTAAGTTGGGAAGGTGTTGTCTCTCAACAGAATGACACTTGTTCTCCAGGAAAACAGAGAAGTTATTAAATGAGAGAATACTAATAACTTTTTCAGTTTCCTTTAAAACATAAACTGAAGTAATCTATGCAGGACACTTTTAACAAATCCTTGAATACAATTATAAATCAATAAAATATAACTCATAATCTTATCTTTGTTACTTTGGTGTTATTATTATGGAAATTCATATTAACTGTAAAAGTCATATTTCCTTTAAGGTTGTTTGACCAAACTATTTTCTACAAAACTTGCTTATGGAGATTCCTTGATACTTGTTTTTGTCTGTTTGTTTTCTAAGTCTGCTATAAATTTTGAAAACTCTTGATATCCGTGCAATACTTAAATCCTTTATCTTTAAAGTTAGATTTAGATTCTGTTTCTTACAAATCAAGAACAATAACTGACAAATAGACCAAAGAAGTTTGCCTTTGAAATTGTAGTAATAGAGAGCCTTGGTTTGCTTAATTAATCATTAGTTGAATTGCATGGATTTTGTACTTTTATTTTTTTTTATTTTTTTTTAAAGATTTTATTTATTTATTTGGCAGACAGGGATCAGAAGTAGGCAGAAAGAGAGGAGGAAGCAGGCTCCCAAGCGAGCAGAGAGCCCGATGCGGGGCTCGATCCCAAGACACGGGGATCATGACCTGAGCCGAAGGCAGAGGCTTTAACCCACTGAGCCACCCAGGCGCCCCTGTACTTTTATTTTTTTAGTAGATTTTATTTATTTATTTGAGAGAGAGGGAGTGTGAGAGAGGGCATGAGCAGGGCAGAGGGAGAGGGAGAAGCAAACTCTTTGCTGAACAGGGAGCCCAGCTGGGCGCTCAGTCCCTGGACCCTGGGATCATGACCTGAGCTGAAGGCAGATGTTTATCCTACCAAGCCACCCAGGAGCCCTGATTTTGTACTTTTATTTATTTATTTATTTTTTAAGATTTTATTTATTTATTTGACAGACAGAGATCACAAGTAGGCAGAGAGGCAGGCAGAGAGAGAGGAAGGGAAGCAGGCTCCCTGCTGAGCAGAGAGCCCGATGCGGGACTCGAGCCCAGGACCCTGGGATCATGACCCGAGCTGAAGGCAGCGGCTTAACCCACTGAGCCACCCAAGCGCCTGATTTTGTACTTTTAAACAGTTAATCTGTACAAGATCAAGATGAATAGAAGACGTTGAAGAATAGCAGAGTTTGACTTCTTTATAAAAGCCTGAAACTGGGACACCTAGGTGGCTCATTTGGCTAAGCATCTCCCTAGCTGCTCAGGTCATGATCCCAGGATCCTGGGATCAAGTCTTGCATCAGGCTCCTTGCTTGGCAGGGAGCCTGCTTCTCCCTCTGCCTGCCACTCCCCTGCTTGTGCTCTCTCTCTCTGACAAAGAAATAACTTAAAAAAAAAAAAGCCTGAAATAATAGATGCTTATATGTCCTATTAATAATTTATTTTTAATTGCAATATAATTAATGTATACCATTTTATTAGTTTCAGGTATACAACATAATTCAACAATTCTACATATTATTCAGTGTTCACTGTGATAAGTATAGTCACCATTTGTCACCAAATAATATTACAATCTTATTGACAGTATTCGCTATGTTGTGCTTTTGATATCCGTGACTTACGTAATTTGGAACTGGAAGTTTGTACCTTTTTATTTTTTTTATTTTTTTATTTTTATTTATTTTTTTTAAAGATTTTGTTTATTTATTTGTCAGAGAGAGAGAGAGCAAGCACAGGCAGACAGAGTGGCAGGCAGAGGCAGAGGGAGAAGCAGGCTCCCTGCCGAGCAAGGAGCCCGATGCGGGACTCGATCCCAGGATGCTGGGATCATGACCTGAGCTGAAGGCAGCTGCTTAACCAACTGAGCCACCCAGGCGTCCCAGTTTGTACCATTTTAATCTCCCTTATCTATTTCACCCATCTCCCCACCCATCTCCCCTCTGGAAACTACCAAGTAGTTCTCTGTCTTTAAGAGTGTATTTTTTTGTTGATGGACACTTGGGTTGCTTCTACATCTTGGCTATGGTAAATAATGCTGCAATAAACATAGGGGTGCATATATCTTTTCAAATTGCTGTTTTCATTTTCTTTAGTTAAATACCCAAAAGTGGAATTATTAGATCATAATGGTATTTCTATTTTTAATTTTTTGAAATCCTGTTTCCCACAGCAGCTATACCAATTTACCTTCCTGCCAATAGTGCACCAGGGTTCTTTTTCTCCGCTTCCTGCCAACACTTGTTATTTCTTGTCTTTTTGATTCTAGCCATTCTGGCAGGTATAAGGTGATATCTCATTATGGATTTGATTTGGATTTCCCTGATAATTAGAGATATTGACCATTTTTATGTGTGTGTTGACCATCTATATTGCTTTACTTCTGTTTTGTTTTGTTTTTCTTTTCTTTTTTTTTTTTTTTTTGGAGAAATGTCTGTCAATGTCTTCTGCCCATTTTTAGTTGGATTATTTGTGTGTGTTGGTATTGAGTTAAATAGGTTCTTTTTTATAATTTGGATACTAACCCCTTATCAGCATTTAAAATAACTTCTCCCATTCAGTAGGTAGCCTTTCTGTTTTGTTGACAGTCTCCTATGCTTTGCAAAAAAAAATATTTTGACATAGTCCCAGTAGTTTACTTTTGCTTTTGTATTGGTTGTGTGAGGAAATATATGTAGAAAATTGTTGCTATGGCCTGTGTCAGAGAAATTACTGCCTGTATACTCTTTTAGGATTTTTATGGTTTCAAGTCTCACATATAAGCCTTTTATCCATTTTGTGTTTACTTTTGAATATGGTGTTAGAAAGTGGTCTGGTTCTGTTCTTTTGAATGTAGCTGTGTAGTTTTCCCTATATCACTTGTTTAAGAGACTGTCTTCTCCCCATTATATACTCGTGTCTTCTTTTTCATAGATTAATTGGCCATATATGCATGGGTTTACGTCTAGAGTCTGTATTCTGTTTATTGACCTATGGCTCTATTTTTGTGCCAGTAGCTACGTTTTGATTACCACATTTTTGTAGTAGATCTTGAAATCTGGGATTGTGAAAGCTTTATCTAGCTTTGTTCTTTTTTTCTCAAAATTACTTTGACTATTCGGGGTTTTCTGTGTTTCCATACATATTTTCATATTATTTGTTCTAGTTCTGTGAAAAATGTTGTTGGTATTTTGATAGAGATTGCATTAAATGTGTAGATTACTTTGGGTGTTATGGACCTTTTATTAATATTTGGTCTGCCGATCTATAAGCATGCAATATCTTTCCATTTATTTGCAAATTTTTCTTCAATTTTTATAGTTTTCTTCAATTTTTATAGTTTCAATTTTTATAGTTTTCAGATTATAGGTCTTTCACTTCCTCGGTTAAATTTATTCCTAGGTATTTTATTCTTCTTGGTGCAGTTGTGTGATTATTTTCTTCATTTCTCTTTCTGTTACTTCATTATTAGTGTTTAGAAATGCAATAGATTTTTGCATATTAATTTTGTATCTGAAAATTTACTGAATTCATTTATTAGTTCTACTATATATATATATATATATATTTTGGTAAAGTCTTTAGGGTTTTCTGTATATAGTATCATGTCTTCTGCAAATAGTGATGGTTTTACTTCATTACTAGTTTGGATGCCTTTCATTTCTTGTCTGCTACTGTAACTAGGACTTCTAGTACTATGTTGAATATAAGTAGTGGAAGTGGACATCTTTATCTTGTTTTTGATCTTAGAGGAAAAGTTCTGTTTTTCCCCATTGAGGATGAAGTTAGCTATAGGTTTTTCATAAAGGGCCTTTATTATGTTGAGATACGTGACCTCTAAATCTACTTTGTTAAGAGTTTCTATCATGAATGGATGTTGTACTTTGTTAAAAATATTCTGCATCTATTGAGATGATTTTATGTTTTTCATTTTTCTTCTAGTCAATGTGATGTATCACATTGATTTGTGAATATTGAACTACACTTGAATCCCTGGAATAAATCATGGTGACTGATTTTTTAAATGTACTATTGCATTCACTTTTCTAATATTTTGGGGGGATTTTTGCATCTATGTTAATCAGTGATATTGGTCTCTAAGTTTACTTTTTTGTGGTGTCTTTGTCTGGTTTGGTATCAGGGTAATGCAGGCCTCATAGAATGAACTTGGAAGCATTCCTTCCCAGTCTGTTTTTTTGGAATAGCTTGGAAATGCATGGGCATTAACTCTTCTTTAAATGTTTGGTAGAATTCATTTGTGAATCCATCTGATCCTGGACTCTTCATTTTTGGGAGTTTTTGGATTAGTTATTCAATTTCATTGCTAATAATCAGTCTGGTCAAATTTTCTATTTCCTCCTGATTTAGTTTTAGAAGGTTATATATTTCTAGGAATTTACCTATTTCTTCAAAGCCGTCCAGTTTTTTGGCATACAATTTTTATAGTATTTTCTTATAATTCTTTGTATTTTGTGTTGCTGGTTGTTATTTTTCTTTCATTTCTGATTTTATTGGGTTCCTCTTTATTCCTTGATGAGTCTGGTTAACAGTTTACCAATTTCATTGATTTCTTCAAAGAATCAGCTCCTAGTTTCATTGTTCTTTTTTTGTGGTTGTTCATTTTTTCCCTAACTTTTATTATTTTCTTTTTTTCTTGCTGGTTTTGGGCTTTATTTGTTTTTCTTTTTTTCCTAGATCCTTTAGATATGCATTTAGATTTCTTATTTGAGATTTTTCTTGTTCCTTAAGATTGGCCCATATTCCTATCAGTTTCCTTATTAGAACAGCTTTCTTTGCATCCCATAGACTGGACTCCTGTATTTTCATATTCTTTTGTCACCATGCATTTTTTAATTTGACCCATTCATTTTTTAGTAGCATCTTACTTAGCCTATATGTATTTGAGTTATTTCCAGATTTTTTTCTAATAATTGATTTCTCTTTTTTTTTAATTTTATTTATTTATTTGAGAGAGAGAGACCATAAGCAGGGGGGAAGGATAGAGAGAGAAGCAGACTCCCAGCTGAGCAGGGAGTCCAAAGCAGGTCTCTATCCCTTGGGATCATGACCTGAGCCAAATGCAGACACTTAACTGACTGAGCCACCCAGGTGCCCCTCTTATAATTGATTTCTAGTTTCATACCATTGTGTTTAGAAAAAAAGTACGATATGATTTAAATCTTGAACTTCTTGAAACTTATTTTGTAGCCTAATTGGATTTCTACTTGAAAGGAGTGTGTATTCTTCTGTTTTTGGATAGAATAGTCTATATATATATCTGTAAGGTCCATCTAGTCTAATGTGTTGTTCTAAGCCACTGTTTCCTTATTGATTTTCTGTCTTGATGATCTATCCATTCAGGTAACTGGGGTGTTAAAGTTTCTTGCTATTATTATATTACTGTCAATTTCTCCCTTTAATTCTGTTAATATTGCTTTATATAACTATGTGCTCCCATGTTCGGTGCATAGATATTTATAATTGTTATATTCTCTTGTTGGATTGTACCCTTTATTGTTTTGTACTTCCTTATTTTTCTCTAGATACAGTCATTGCTTTAGAGTCTATTTGTCTGATATAGGTATTGCTACCCCAACTTTGTGTTTGTTTCCACATACAGGGTAAATGTTTTTTCATCCTTTCATTTTCAGTCTGCTTGTGTCTTTCAGTCAAAGTGAGTCTCTGCTGACAGCATATGAATAGGTTTGCTTTTTTTATCCATTCAGTCACCCTATGTCTTTTGATTGGAAGATTTAATCCATTTACATTTAAAGTAATTATTGGTAGGTATGCACTTTTTGCCATTAGGTTCTTTTTTTTATTGTTTTCCTTTTTTTTTTTAAGATTTTATTTATTTATTTGACAGACAGAGATCACAAGCAGGCAGAGAGGCAGGCAGAGAGAGAGGGGAAGATAGGCTCCCTGCTGAGCAGAGAGCCTGATGCGGGGCTCAATCCCAGGACTTTGGGATCATGACCTGAGCTGAAGGCAGAGGATTTAACCCACTGAGCCACCCAGGCTCCCCTTTTTATTGTTTTCTTGTTGTTCATCTCTGTTCCTTTCTTCTCTTGTTCTCACTTTTGGTGGTTTAATGGCTTTCTTTATTGTCATGCTTTGATTCCTTTCTCTTTTTTGTGTATAATACACATATATGTGTAAATACACATATTTATTATAGGTTTTGGTTTTATGGTACCGTTAGCTTGCTATATAACCTCTTATGAATATAGCAGTCTGAATACATTCTAAAAGCACTAAAATTTTACCCCACCCCCACATTTTAAGTATATTATGTCAAGTTTTATATCCTTTTATTTTGTGAATCCCTTCTCTGATTTTTATAGACATAACTGATTTTGTTGCTTTTGTGTTTTAACCCCCATACTGGCTTTATAAGTGATTAATCTACTACCTTTATTGTATGTTACCTATGATTGTATGTTGCATTTACCTATTTTTTTCTTTCATAATTTTCTTATTTCTAGTTATGGCCTTTTCTTTCCACTCGAAGAACCCCCTTTAGCATTTTGTGTAGCACTGGTTTAGTGGTGATGAACTCCTTTAACTTCTGTTTGTCTAGGAAACTCTTCATCTCTCCTATTCTGAATGATCAGTTTGCTAGGTAGAATATTCTTGGTTGCAGGGTTTTTTGTTTGTTGGTTTTATTTTGTTTTGTTTTTTTTCTAGTACTTTGAATATATCACACCACTCTCTGCTGGCCTGCAAACTTTCTGCTAAAACAGCTGATAGCCTTATGGGACTTCCCTTGTCTCTGCTTTCTTTTCTATTTTTCCTTTTAAAATTCTCTCTTTATCACTACTTTTTCATCATTTTAGTTATTATGTGTCTTGGCATGAACTTCATTGGATTAATTTTGTTAGGGACTCCTTCCTTCCTTGATCTGGATGTCCATTTCCTTCCTCCAAATAGGGAACTTTTTAGCTATTATTTCAGTAAGTTTTTTTCACCCTTTTGTATCTTCTTCTGTGATCCCAATAATGTGAGTGTTGTTGTGCTTGATAATGTTGCTGAGTTCCCTTAACCTATTCTCATTTCTTTTTTATTATTCTTTTGTCTTTTTGCTGTTCAGCTTGGTTGCTTTCCACTGCCCTGTCTTTCATATCACTGATAATTTTTCTGTGGTCTCTAATCTACTATTGACTCCCTCTAGTGTATTTTTTATTTCCATTATCGAGTTCTTTATCTCTGACTTTATATTTATATATTTCTTTGTTGAAGGTCTTACTGAGATCCTTTATTCTTTTGTCAAGTCCATAAAGTATCTTCATAGCCATTACTTTGAATTCTTTATCAGGCATATTGTTTATTTTCATTTCATTTAGTTCTTTTGCTGTCTGGGACATATTCCTGTGCCTCCTCATTTTGCCTACTCTGTTTTTTTCTATGAATTGGGAAGGTAGCTATGTCTCCCGAACTTGAATGTAGTGACCTTATGAAGAAGAGGCTCTGTAGCACAATGCCCCCTGGTCACCAAAGCTAGGTGCTCCAAGGGTGTTTTCTGGGTGGGGTGCATGTACCCTACTGTTGTGGCTGAGGCATGATTGCCTTCAGTCCAGTCAGCTGCAATGGCTCACTTTGTTGTGGGTTGTGCAGGGTTTGGTTTGGTGTTGTTGAGATGACTGTCTGCATTAACCATGAGCTTGTAGTTGAGTGGCTATAGCAGGCTAGCTGTCAGTACAGTCTGTGTGTTGCTGTTCTGTGCCCACCAAACTGCAAGGCACTGTGCTGCCCCTTGAGAGGCATTCTTTGATGAGTGGGGCTGGCAGCCAGATCAGACATCTGCCCTGAGTCCCTCTGTCAGGCTGCAGTTGCACTGAACTGCAGGGTGCTTTCCCTGGACTGCCAGCAAAAAGGCTCAAGCACTTTGGGATGTATGGTCATCTCCCCATCTGCTTAGGGGAAGAGTCTCTTTGGAGTGACGCCAGTCCCTGCCTGGGGTGCTTACAGGGTGTGCCTGGTCAGGAGCCTGTCTTGAGCTAAGCCTGCTGAGTGGGGAAAATCAGATGGAGCAGGTCCACAGAGAAAAGGGGCGCAGGGCACTTAGTGCTAACAAGTTAGGTGGAGAGTTTTCCTGCTGGTTTCTGCACTTGTCCCTATCTAAGATGGAGAGAGAAAGAGAAATGGCACCTGCCAGCACTTATGTTCTTTTTTTTTTTTTTTAAAGATTTTATTTATTTATTTGACAGAGAGATCACAAGCAGGCAGAGAGGCAGGCAGAGAGAGAGAGGAGGAAGCAGGCTCCCCTAGAGAGCAGAGAGCCCGATGCGGGGCTCGATCCCAGGACTCTGAGATCATGACCCGAGCCGAAGGCAGCGGCTTAACCCACTGAGCCACCCAGGCGCCCCAGCACTTTTGTTCTTATAGAAGTCTCCTAAAGATCCCTACCCCTCCAGAGCACTTTCTGAGATTAATAAATAAATCTCCTTCACATATACCTCAGGCACTTTTCACACTTTTGCTTCTATGCTGTGTCTCAGCTGGGTTATTTGTTATGCTGGCTCTTTAGGGAGAGGAACTATTTCCTATTGCCCTCCAGCTCTCCCAGAGCTAAGCCTGCTGATTTTTAAAGTACCGGGAGTTGAGCCCTGCTGATTTTAAAATTTTGTGAAGTTAAGCCCTATTGGTTCTCAAAGCCAAATGTTATGGGGACTCACCTTCCCAGTTCAGGTTTCACATGCTTGGGTTACCTTATATGGGGTCTGATCTTCTTGCTTCTCCATACTCAAGGAGTCCTTCCCATTTGTACTTAGTCTCACTTGGGGTTTGGTTTTCAACATGTCTCTGACCCTCTTACTCTTTTTGATGTGGTCTCCTCTCTGTTATTAATTGTGGAAAGTTTGTTTTGCCGATCTTTGTATCACTTTCAGAATTAGTTACATACATAGAGCTAGTATCTTGGTGTGTCCTTGGAATGAGATAGGCTCAGGATCCTCCTACTCTGCCATCTTCCTGAAGTATTTATTAACAATTTCTTATTTTATTTAATTGTATGAAATTCCTTGAAAGACTTTTTATTATATTTTAATAAATTTAGTTGTCTCATTTGCTAATTGTACATTATTGAGGAAGTTTCTTAATATCAATACAACTTGATTTTCTCACTCGTGAAAAAAGGAAAATAATGCTATTTTCTTAATACGATGTTTTTTGGTAAGGATTACATTAGATATTGTATACAAGACACTAAGTGATACTAGTTTTGGAGTTTCTTTTGTCTTTTATTTTACCAAAATAAGTTGCAGGATCAGTATTTATAATAACAAGAAAGTCTTGGCTTTATTTTATTTATTGAATCAGGCTGAAATAAAGTTATAGTCATATAGTTTCTAGTTTAATCAAAGCATCCCATCTTTCACTTCTGTCTCTGGTTATAGAGGTAACTCTCCATTCTAACATATTATTATACTATACTTTTGTCACATTTTCTTGACCTTACCTAGAAACAGTTAGAATGCCATTTCATTTAAATAATGTCCATTATTTCCTTTGAGAGATATTAGGTTATGGCACAGTGGCACGTCTGTGAAAAGCTTCATTTTACTTTTCCTAGAGTGACAACATATGTATTTACTTTATATTATAGTGGTCCAACAGGCAGGTAATAATATTTGTCAATAATTTAATTTCTATATGTTTAGGGTTGTTTGTTGATGTTGTTACAGTTATTGTTTTTGTTGTTTTAAGTATTTGTTTTGGTTTTTATTTTAATCTGAGGGAATTATAAGAGTGGTTTGGCTATTCATCATTAAAATTTTGATTCTTCTGTGAACAATTTCTTTTTCCTTGAAGGAATTTTTTAATATACTTTAATTATTTGTATATATACTATATATATATGTGTATATACATATATAAAATTATATATATATATATATATTTATATGGTGTAGTCTTCTAAGTATGGGATTGACTTTATTTAACTACATGCTGGTCAACTACTACTTATCTGGTACCAGTATGGACAAATTTATGCAGATGCACTTTAATTTTACATTTTGTGTTTATCATCTTTTATTTGCTCTCTTCAGTGTTTTTTTTGCAGTTATTAGTAGACATAAATGTTTTGATCATAAATAACAAAGCATATACATATTATATATATTTTATATACTAAAATGAACTCTCTGTTGGTTAATATATTAAGAGACTTTAAATCTACGCACACATACTGATGACCTAAGTTGATATATAAATTATATATCAATTCATGGTGAAAATATAATCAGAAATAAAGTGAATAGATGGAAAAACACACATTTTTTCTCTCTTGAAAGCATGGAAGTAATACTCTCTGGTACACTAGAAACAATCTAAGTGCTTATATTGCAACAGGATATTGATTTTCTGACTGTAGGATCCATCATAATTGAACAGTTAACTATCCTATTTAATTTGTGGAAGTGTTGTCAGAAGTATATAATGTAGAATTATATATTAAATAAATTTAAATAAGGCCCTTGGACTTATTTATCTACCTCATTTGAATTAAACTGCCCTTCTGTATGGTAATGAGAAGATACAGAATCCCTACTTAATGATGAAGAATAATTAGAATTTTAACATATCTTTTGGGATATAAATTAATTCTCTAGTTTGTAAAAATGGAGAAGAATGTGCCTTATTGCTCTTAACAGAGAATGCTATCTTGCCCATTAACTACGAGCTTACTGCCTCTTTTTCCTTGCATGTTTTTCTAATCAAGGACATACTTTCTCCCCTGAGGCACGTGGGAGTTTAGCAATTACTTGCAGCTCTAACACTAGGCAATTTCTTCTGGGACTGCAATCTGTTAGAGTTCAATTTTCTCAACCACAGACAAAATGATCAGAATGAATTCATTCCTTCAGAATGAAACCAAGTGAATAAACTAAACGTGATTGAAATGAACTTAGGTGGCACTCATACATAAATCAACAGACTACCCCGGCACATATCCTGGCTATACATACTTATGGCATGTGTTTCTTATTCCAGCAACTTTTAGAAGTTTTTTTTTTTTCTTTTAGTATTCAAAAAAACATTTTTCAAAATCCCAGTGAAGTTCAATATGAATGTAATAATTGTAATTATGTATAGGTATTACCATGCCATCTTGCAAAGAGGTTGCATTCTATTACCTGCCATCCAACAGTATAAGAGAGCTATGGTGGCCACACATCTTCACCAATGCTTGGTGGTAACATATATTTTTGTTTTTGCCAGTCTGTTAGGTAAAACAACAACCACAATAATAAACCCATTTTGGAAAAAAATGCATGTATTTCAGGATGAGTAAGATTAAATAATGTTCACATGTTTATTGGCCATTTATTTATTAATTTTTGTTAATGTATTTATACCTGATTTACATATCCAAGGGGATTGCTTTTCCTTTTTTCTTTACAAAACTCACTCGCATTTAAAGGATTGAGTCTCTTGCCAAATATGTTGCAGATTTTGTAGTTGCCATTGTCATCATAATTATTTAAGTACAGAATCATTTTTTGTTTCTTTTTGCTTTTAGTAACAAGTTTATATTTAAATGAAAATTATCATGTGAATTTTTTAGGCTTTCATTTATTTTTTGGTTTTAGTTAGTATGTTTTTCGTTTTGCAAGGGAGAAAAACAGTAATGGTCATAAGTCCTAAAAGGTGTGGATAAATGAGGGACACTTTGGATAATAACTACTCATTTGTGTAGCTCCATGGAGGATAAATCCTCATTCTCATTTTTCTAGGTGTGATTTTGTCTCATGCCATGAGAATCAGTATAGCTGGTTTACTTTCCCAAGGGTCATCTCCCAATCATACTGTAGCTATAAAATGAGAAGTTTGGACTAAATAAACTTTAGGTTTCATTTTCTCCAACTATCTATGACTTCCTGGCTGTTACATTTTAATATCATTATATGGTTAAAATTGTAGAAACAATATATAAGAATGGTAAAGTGCCAAGATTACAAAAGCAAACTGTGTGAAAAGTTCATGAGGTTTCAAATAGGGAGAAAGTTGCAGATAATTTCTAGTTAATACATGTGGGAAACTCTAACTCCTATTGTGTGTTAGGTCATGATCTTTATATTACCAAGCACCTATGTAGAGCACATGGAATTTCCCAGAGGACTGGATGAGTGTCAACTAAAGGAGATAGTCTCTCCTGTACATAGGAATTACTGCATTAATCCCTGTACTATTTTAATACAGTACAATAAGGATTTATCAACCAACTCCTGTAAAATCTGAGGAAATTAAATGAGTCATGGTAGAGAGAAAAGGTAGTCACATGGTTGTCTCCTAACATTTATCTGGTTATAGTCTTCTTCCCTATACTTTCAAAATCCACTTTGTTCAAAAGTAGATTTCTCTCTGTATAGTGAACTCATAATAACCAAACCAATGAGAATAGTGTTAATTAATCAGAACATCACATGGCCAATGTTATTTTGATTTCAGCAGACCCATAGGGGAAGAAAATTAAAATTGGAAAGTTGTATGGAGACCACAGCTTTGGACTATAGGTTTAATGAATTAACTAAAAATATCCTATGGGCATCTGGGTGACTCAGTCAGTTAAGCGTCTGACCTCAGTTCAGTTCATGGTCTTAGGGTCCTGGGATTGAGCCCCACATGGGGCTGCCAGCTCAGCGGGGCATTTGCTTGACCCTCCAACCCTTCCCCCACTTGTGTTCTCTCTCTCTCCCTCTCACACTTTCTAACAAATAAATAAAATCTTTAAAAAATAAAATAAAGTATCCCATGGAAGTCCCTTCTTGCAAATAGGATTTTCATATGAATGGCACAGGCATTTGCCAAGTACATTTACTGAATCTTTAGTACTCACTTCTAGTAGGGGATAGACTTGCCACCAGGAACATATGTCTCAAAAGCCCTTGCTGAAAGCTTACTTATGAAGGAGTAGACTTGAGAGAATTTTTCTGGATTTTACCTGTTCATTCTAATTATCTTATAGAATTCTGGTTAACTCATATTGTGCTTAACAACTTCTTTTTGATGGGTAAGTACTCTTAAGAATTTAAATCGTACTGGCATGGGAACATTGCAATCACTTCTGAAAGTAACTCTGACTATGCATGCTTTCATTAGTGGTATACAGTTTTGAAAGAGGTATCTCATTTTACTTACCTATCAAGGGAAAAAATAATCAAACCATTCAAATACTGGTAATATGCTCTTTGTGCAGGTGTTACAAAAGATACAGTTCTCATTTTCTAATAACTCATTCTAAATATTTTTGCAGCTCTGATGGCCTCATATCAGAAAAGAATAATTATTTGAAAATCCTAAAGAAAAGTTATATTAAGGAATCCACGGTTTTAATGATGGCCTTTCATGTTCTGTCATGCTCAAAATCTATTTCAAACGTATAGGAAACATCATTTATAAAAAGTACAATAGGAACAGAATAAAAGACTAGCTTGGTAAGAATGACTAAAGTAGAGGTGGTAGCTAAGATAAGAAAAAAGGAGGTTGAAAATTTCTGATTTGATATCCACTAGGGAAGATGTGAAAGGGTGGAATGATGCAACAGGTAGATCTTTGGTCAATTTGCTTGGAAATTCAGAAACACTAAATATGGCAGAAGAATCTGGAATCATGATATTAAAAATGTTCTCTCTCTTATGGTTTTGCACCCCCAAAGGGGGGGGGCATTTCTCTTTTTTTATTTTTTTTGAGTATAGTTGACACACTATGTTACATTGGTTTCAGGTGTATAACATAGTGATTCAACTTCTCTATACAGAGTATTTTTAAAGTCCAAGTTTTAGGATAGAAGCCAAAGAATAATGAATGGATGCCATTATTGGTTTTTACTGGAACTTTAGTTGTATTTGGGGCCTTTCTACAGTGGCCCACTTATCATTTATAGTTTTTTACTTATTTTCTATTTTGAAAGAAAATTTTCTTCATGCTTCTATGGGATCTTTCTTTCTGACTATTCTTTCAATATAATAATTATCACCTCAGTTATGACCAATATCATGGTAAGCCAATCCACACTGATATCTTAAATTATTACATTTTCAGTTATTTGTTATTTAATTATACATATGCAGAAATAGAATTCTCTATTGAAATTATTTTGTCTTTTTTTTTTTTTAAGATTTTATTTATTTGAGAGAGAGAGCAGGGTGAAGGGCAGAGGGAGAAGCAGACTCCCTACAGAGCAGAGAGCCTGTTGTGGGACTCAATCCCGGGAATCCCAAATCATGACCTGAGCTGAAGGCAGACACTTAACCAACTGAAACACCAGGTGCCCTGAAACTGTTTTGTCTTTTAAGATAAGCCTATATTTGTAATAACTATTATCTCAACAAGCTATAAATTGTGTTTCTCTTATATGCATTTTATCTGTGTTTCATTTTTTTAAAATTTTTGGTATGTTGTGTATCTTATGCCAAGTAATTTTATGCTGAATGTCAGAGATAATATATGAAAAGTTATGGAGATAATTTGAAACTCTAGATAATGTTATATTTTGATTTGTTTTGCTTATAGAAGATAGCTCTAATATAGAAAGATCACCTTAATCCAATTACAAATTGAACTGATGGGTAACTGGGCTTTAGTCCTGCTTCATGTTGGCTGTTTCATTTGGTTCATACCCCTAGGATGTAGCTGTTTGGGGTTCCAACACAAAGCTTACTAGGGCATCTTTTTCTTGGCTCTACCTCACTGACAATTTTTTATGCTTTCAGTACAGTGATGTCAAGAAGTTCTGCTTATGTGTCTCAATATCTTACCCACTTCTTTTGGATCTTACCCTGATCTTGACTGCTAATTCTTACTGCCTCTATAGCTTCACTAAGCCTTTAAAAAAATATTTATCTATTTATTTATTATTTATTTGAGGGAGAGAGAGAGAGAGCAAGCATGAGCAGGGGGGAGGGGGAGAAGCAGACTCCGCTGAGCAGGGAGCCCAAAGTGGGATGTAGAGTTCAGTCCCAGAATCCTGGGACCATAACCTGAGGGCAGATACTTAACTGGCTGAGCCACCCAGGTGTCCCATTCCACTGTGCCTAAAAGCATATATTGTTTTTTCAACTATTCTAGTTGCTCTCATCAAGAGGATTGTTCTAAAACATGCTAGTCCTCTATTGCCAGTGTAGGGCCAGAAAATCAGGAACAAGCAAAGAAAATGAAAAGCAGTTTCCAGAGATGTGAGGAGATGAGTAGATGTGTGGAATTAATGTGGACATATCATACAATGATCTGTTTTAAGTTATAAAGTACATAGACTGAGAAATGTTATTGGATTTGGTAATGTGTTGATCATAGAAGACCTTGTAAAAATATTCCCAATTAAGGAATGGGAAGGATATCATGATTAAAGTATTTTCAAGCAAAGAGGGGAAAGAAGTGCACACAGCACACACAGACAATATATTTGAGCAATTTTCTATAATGGATCAGACAACTGGGGAGTGTTGGAACTATTTATAGAGTTTTCTTTTAATTAATTTGGAACATTTTTTAGAAATCATTCTTCTCAGAGGGAAAATGTGGTGATGTCAGAAAGAAAAGGGAACATTTGTAGAAGGAAATTCCATGACTAAATTAGGATATGAAATGGACACAGGTGGAGGTTGGCATTAAATAAGACAATGGGTAGGTCACCAGCTGCAACAGAAAGAAAGAGAGTATGTACATGTGGATGCAAAAGTTATTGGTGCTATGGTATTGTGAGATATTAAGGACACAAAAGTTTATTACTGCTTATTTTCCCCTAATCACCAAAGAAGCAAAGTTTTATAAGCATGAGAAAAAGGGAAAAGGATTATAACTTTGAAGAAAAGAGAATATGTGGAAAAGGACTCAAGTGAGTGGGAGAGTGGGATAACTAGGGAAATGTTATAGGAAAATCATATCAGTACTGGGGGCTTATTCCATAACTGTGATCATTGATGTAATGTGAGACAAATTAGTGTTGTGGTGAACATTTCTCCAGAACCATTCATCTTCACTGAAGCACATAATTCAGCTTGGATTTAGCAAATGTTGAGATTTTGAAAGGGAGTAGGCATGACAGTGTATTTATTGGTGGTGGGAAGATGTACTTAAAAGGATAGACAATGAGATTTAAACCTAGCAAGTACAGTGTTGAAGATATGGGGATGCTGATTGACTATGTAAAGCTCATATTCTTTGAAAATTTCCTGAGACCCATTTTATGATTTGAAAAACTTGATAGAACGAGAGAAAGAGAGATAGAGAGAGGGAGAGGTGGAGGGGAAGAGGGAGAGAGGGAGGGAGAAAAAGAAAGAAAGAGAGAGAGAAACAAAGAAAAAAGGAGAGAGAGAGAGAGAAAGAAAGAGGGAAGGAGGAAGAGGGAGGGAGGGAGGGGGGAAGAAGGAAAGAAGAAAGACATAAGTAAATATCTTTGAGGTATTCTTATTTCCATTTCATAGAGACACTGAGACATAGGGGTATTATCCAATTCACCCTAAGTCAAAACAGCCAACAGGTCCAGAGACAAGTCTCAAACTAAGACTGTCAAGATCCTGGAGCCAGCTTTCTTAAACATCGCACTGTTCTTCCAACCCAGCAAAATGGGGAAAATTGGAGCAATCTTTCTAAGTTGCCAGACCTATATAAGAAAGGACATTGGTTAAATGCCAGTGTTTAAATGTGGGAGGAGGTGACAGTGTTCAGACAAGCTCATTTTTCCTGATACCTCCTAAAATTATATCTCGAGAGAAAAGTGGATCCAAGTCCAACTTTTCAACGGAAGTTACTGTTATAAAATATATTTGTTAAATGTTTCTCCTTGTAGTTCATGGACTATAGACTCATTCTCTGTGATGTATGTAAGTGCATTTTACACTAATTTGTTTCATAGCGAGCTCAGATTTTGAATTTGTTGAAATGGAAGTGTGGCACTTCACATTGTGATGTAAACAGCAACTTTTTTTTTTCCTCTCAAATTTGGCCTCCCACATCTAGTTGTCATAGTAGTTCTTGGTGAAGAGAGCTTAAATTACAAATGTTTAATTATGAAAAGTATAACTGAGCCAAATATAATGCCTACCAGTGAGAAGGTTAAATATTGCTTTTAAATATATATCTTATTTAATGGTTCAGAGAAGGAAAAAAATAGTTTTATAGTGTAGTTATTGTTATGGACTGAATGTGTTCTCCCAATATCCACATGTTAAAGTACTGATCCCCAATGGGATAGTATTAGGAAGTGCAACCTTTGGATGAGGATCATTTTGTGAGAATGAAACCCTCATGAGTGAGATTAGTGACCACATGAAGAGACCCAAGAGAGCCCTCTTGACTCTTCTGTCATCTGAAAATACAGGTAGAAAATGACCACCTATGAACCAGGAAGCAGGTTCTCACCAGACACCAAATCTGCCAGAACCTTGATCTTGGACTTCTGAGCCTCCAGGGCTGTGAGATATAAACTTTGTGTTTATAAACCATCCAGTCTTTGATCATTTGTCATAGAAGCATAAAAAAACACCCATTAATTATCTGAGGTTGATGTTAGGATTAAAATAAATACACTTTCTTAGAACTGCCCTGAACTTTCCAAAATCTTCCTGAAATATAAGGTTTTGAGTCATAGAAAGCATTCGACAAAATGTTTTGCCTTGTTACGATGATTTTCATAAGTGTGATTTAAGGCTTCCTCTCCCTCCTTCTACATAAGATTGATGAATGTCTATGCAAGAATTTGACATTAGAAAGATTTCATTGTTTTAAGTTAATTATCTCTGTAACCTTGGAAACTTATCATTCAAATATTTATATTCAAGGTAGTCTACTAACTTGGAAACTACAAAAAAAAAAAAAAAAAAAGAAAGAAAGAAAGAAGAAAAAGAACCAAACCTTTCTCTCATTGAATTTATTATATCAGTAAAAAATTAAATGAAATAGTGCATTTAAAATAAAAATCAGATTTCATACCATTTAATAAATGGTAGTTCCTATCAATTGCCATTTTTTACTCTCACTGAAATTTAAAATTAATAATTGAACATGTCTATATTACTTGCGCATATGGTAAAGGTTTTTTGTAAATCATTAGAAGTGTACCTGCAGCAACTAATATTTGTGATGCTGTTTTACGTACACAAGCATATACCTGCAATCTGACTTAAATTTAAAAATCTGAGATCTTTGTTTTCAAATAATTGAGGAACATTTTTGGGTGCTTCAACTGCCATTTGTGCCTTCTTATCTAATAAACAAGATCATATATGCATGTTAATTGTGTTTAAAGAAAATAAGGTGGGGGCATCTAGATGGCTCAGTCAGTTAAGCATCGTTCAAAGGTTGGACTCTTGATTTCAACTCAGATCATTATCTCGGGGTCCTGAGATCAAGCTCTCCCAGTCAGGCTCTGTCTGTTCAGTGCGAAATCTTCTTCTCTCCCTCTCCTTCTGCTCCTCCCGCTCTGCTTTGCTTGCACTCTCTCTCTCTAAAATAAGTAAGTCTTTAAAAACAACAACAGAAGATAAGTTGGAATAACAGTATTACTAGGTAAAATTGCCTGAATTTTGTCAACTTTCTTCAGCAAATTTCTACTTTCCAAGTTCTAAGAACTCAGCTGTAAAAATTCAAAAACTTGATTTTTGCCACCAAACTAAGAGGGAATCAATCTTTCATGCTTGAGTACATGTTAACCTTATAAAAAATTTATATATGAGAATTCTAAAGTGTTAATTCATAATAAAATGTGTAATTGCTAAATAGACCAGAATATACCAGTATTCTCAGCAGTCATTAGGTGGATGGAAAGCCACATGATAATTGTTATTTTCTTTGTTTGTCCTACTAGGCTACAGATTTTATTAAAGCATTGATTCTTTACAATTTAACTTTTTATTCCCAGCAACTATCATTGTACTCAATAAACATAAAATTGTTTGATGAATGAGTGAGTGAATTTGGATGATATCTTATACCATCATTTATAATTAAAAGAAAATAGAATGATCAGGACACAGTTTATGTAAGTTCTTAATGTAAATATACTATGCAGAAAAGAAAATAGCACATTACACCAAGATTGTAAATGTCATAGCCTAGAAAGTAATTGTCATAAGAGACCGTCCTCTTTTAAATCAAGCTCTATAATGTGCATCTTTGTTGTCTATAGCATATATTTTTATCACATCAATGGCAATCTAGATCATCCAGATATGGTTGTTATAAAGGCTATTGCTGCCAAATTCACAATGAAATCTAAGTTCTAAAAGATATGATGCTAGAATATTGCATGGATAATTCAGTATCTGTATATAGAATCACATATATCACAGGACTTTCTAGGTAGTATCTACTTTCTATCTGATAAAAAATAGGTTTTTGGGGCACCTGGGTGGCTCAGTTGGTTAAGTGACTGCCTTCGGCTCGGGTCGTGATCCTGGAGTCCTGGGATCGAGTCCCACATCGGGCTCCTGGCTCCACAGGAGTCTGCTTCTCCCTCTGACCTTCTCCTCGCTCATGATCTCTCTCACTGTCTCTCTCTCTCAAATAAATAAATAATATTAAAAAAAATGGGTTTTTTCTCATAATTTATTTTTTAAACCAGTGTGCTAAAGAGGTTTTGAAATAAATTAACACCACCTTGGAAATGGAAGGCATAAATATTCTCATGAGCATAATGTATCACACACCAGAAAAACAGTGCTTACAGATATATAACAAACAAGGTTTCTTTCTTTTCCTGTTTCTTCCTGAAGTCTTGGCTTCAAACAGCTCTAAATTCATAGCAGTAGAAAGAAGAATGAAAAGAAACATAATATAGAATCTTAAAATTCATAAATTACACATAATGATTTTCCTATCATATTCAGTAATAATCAGTATCATTCTAGCTCAAGTGCACAGTTATTAATGTACCTCCAGTGTATCCTAGCTATGAATGTAATTTATATGCCAAGAAAATTAGGTAAGCTAATTGTTATTTTGTCTCTAAGTCATTGTTTACTTAGTGGATAAGTTATGTGAAGAGCTTGCTTTTTAAAAAATGCAGTCTTGTCTAAGAAACTATGTAACCATATGGCTGAGAATTACACTCCATGTGTCTTTCATCTTGCACTAAACACAAAACAATTGCACATTAGTCCTGAAGCTCAGCCAGAGAGAAGTTGGTATAAAGTCAAGAAGTACATCAGAGCTGGTATCCTTTCTGATCCCAATAATTGAATAGATGTGGGTCCTAGGAAAAGTTCTTAACCTCTCTTAGCCCCGTTCTTCTCATTTGTAAAGTGAAGATACTTAAATCTCTTTAAACTGTGATTATCTTATGAGATAACCTGTGAAAGGGCTTTGTAAAATGCAACACATTATAAAATTTCCAGTTGTTAATGTAAATACTATAACCCAACCACCTAGGCGTTATTAAAAATAGATTAACAATCATCAAATGCAGTGTGTCTGTCTGTATTCATTCATCTAACGGTGCTTATTCATCACCTACAGCGTGTCAAATAATCTTCAGCATACTAAGCATTTGGTCAAATTACCTGCCTTTTTTGGGTGGAGACTATGTTTAGAAGGGAAAATAGATTAAAAAAAAAAACAGAAAAGAAGTAACTTCAGAGTCAGGGTACAACAAAAGATAGCAAGAAGGAAGATCTGTCTGAATCAGTGACATTTAATCAAAGCCCTGAATGAGGTGAGGATAGTCTATGCAAAGGGAACGTTAATCTCAAAGTCCTCAAGAGAGAATAATTTGGAATATTTTATGAATCATGAAAAGGCCATAAAGTTGTGCTTTGTAGGTCAGAGTGTTTGGATTTTATGTTAAATACTGTAGGAAGTAATTGGAGAATTTTGAATACAAAGACAACATGGCATGTTTTTGTTATAAAAATTAGGGTGGCTACTGTGCTTAGAGAAGCTTTAAGGGAAGCAAAAGAGGAAATGGAGTGGCTTAGAGGTTGTTGAATTAGGTAGATGATGGATGATGAAACCAGAGCCAGGCAGTGGTGATAGAAGTGATGAGCCAGCAGGCCCACTGAGCCACCAGGTGTCCGGGGGGTGTGAGGTAAGGTGAAATGGGGAATAAAGCATGAGTCTTGTGCCTTTGGCCAAGCATTTGCAGAAATGGGTAAACTAAATGGAGGAATAGGTTGCTTATTTGTTTTGCTTTATTCTTTTGTGTGGAGTGGAAATCAAGGGATATTTGAGGTTGTCATTAGAGATATCTAAATGGGAGCATCAAGTTGGCTGAAGTATAAGCAAATGTAGTACTCAGGATGAGTTCAGGATTGGTGATATAATTTTAAGAGTCATCTGTATACATTCAGGATGTAAATCCTGGGACAGGATGCTGTATTAGGAGAAGGGAGTGTAAAGACAGAAGAAAAAGCTCCAAGAGATAAACACGAGAGAACTTCCATATCTAGACATTAGGGAATGCAGGACAAATAGACTTCTGCTTAACAGTTCTAACCACTTATTTTCTAAAGTATGAAGAAAGCATTTATGTTCTAAAGCATGAAGAAAAGTTCTAACCACTTATTTTTTAAAGCATTATAAATTAAGGTGGATAAATTAATAACTGTGTTGGTATTGTACCTACCCCATTTAGCATTTTCTGCTACTTATCAACTTATACATAAGCTACTTAATGCCATGAAAATTAAATTATGTGAAATCCATTAGTTTGTTGTACCTTAATATTTATAGAAGATTAAGATTACATCAAGAATTATTATTCTTTTATCCTGACAAAACTATATTAAACTTTCTACAGTCTTTAATATCTTTTCTATAAACAAAATATATTCATTCTTTTCATGAAATGGTACAATGATTCCAAAGGCTTATATTATCAATTATTTTTTAAAACTTATTCCAGATGGCATGGAATTAGGAGAGCTTGACCTTATTCTTTATTCCTTAACTAAACAGAAGACTAAATCTAACGAGTGTATTTTTGAGTAGCCATTGTGTACAAAGCTCTATAGCCATCGTCTGGGATTTTATGCAGAATATGAAAGATGCAGTCAGCACTAACTCCCAACTTAAGAATTTGCAATTCAATACCCAAAAGGAGATTCATGATAGAACAGGAGGCATGATTGGAATTTCTGTAGCTAGAGATAGGTGGGGTTAATTAATATGAAAAATAGTTGGAAACAGAAGCTGTTTTTATTTATTTAATTCAAGAAGACCATTATGTGTGATAACATAGTTTCTCAAGTAAGAAATTGCATAATTAAATATTTGTTGAAAAACTGTAGCTAAGTATATGTAAGGTTTATTTGTGTGTGTGTGTGTTTTGTTTTGTTTTTGTTTTTTAAGAAAAATACTACCTCGCTTGCTCTTTATTCTTCAACCTTCTGCAACCTGACTGGTAACCTCTGTCACATCACTGTGGAAACATTATCCTATTGAAGATTAATTAACTAACATCAATCTCTCTTGGTTTTTCTGCTACCTTTCTAGTTATTTCTTCTTCATCTCCATACAGGGCCCTATTCCTCCACCTGCATTTTAAATATTTATGCTTCTGAGAGTTCTTTTTTCCAGTCTCAATCTCTATATTCACTTTATGGAACTATAGCTTTAAATATCCTATAGACTTATTTCTCCATATTTATAAGCTCTATCTTGTTCTCTCTTGGCTTCAAGCCCTTTCTATGCATATGGAATGTGGTCAGTTGACTATTTCATGGTCAACATTGACAAGCTGGAATGGAATTGACCTTTTTCATCCTCTTAACTTCTACACTCCATGCCTCAGTGATTATAAATGGCCAGCCCATCCACAAAGATTCTCTAAAAAGACAAAAGATCATTATTTATTCTCGGTTACTACAATGACTTCTTATCTAAGTATCAATCTCCAGTTGGTGTACATCATCACTGTTTCTTTAAAATTTGTAAATGGCAGTATTGCTATAGAATAATCATGTTCTAATGCTTCAATCATGAATATGAAGTGTGAATTATTTATGTGTTTAGTTCGCACATTAAGATTCTTCAATGCCTTCCAGTTGTCTCTATGATAAAGTGTAACATCTTTGGCAGGACATTTAAGTTCCTCTTTAACTAAGGTGCAAGCTGATTATTTCAGACTCATGTCTCTATCCTTTACTCCATTTTTTTCCTATCCAGCTCTCATATGGAACCGCATACTGTAAATTCCCCCAAATATTCTACATGGTTACATCTTTTTTTTTTTTTTAAGTTTTCATTTATTTATTTGCAGAGAGAGAGAGAGAGAGATCATGAGTAGGCAGAGAGGCAGGCCAAGAAAGAGGGGGAAGCAGCCTCCCTGCTGAGCAGAGAGACAGATGCAGGGCTTGGTCTCAGGACCCTGAGATCATGACCTGAGCTGAAGGCAGAGGCTTAATCCACTGAGCCACACAGGTGCAAGTAGGAACCATTTGCCTAACTAAGCAGAACTGTGCACCAGCTTCAGATGATGAAGTGAGGAGGCGTGTACATAAGATGATGAAGAAACACTGCCAAGTTGTAAACTGAATTAGAGTGCAGTGTATGCACTTCATTTAGAGATTTACTGATTCTTCTACTGTGACAACAATATGTTTCAGATTTAAAGATACTTTAGAGATCATTGAATACTATGTTTCACAATTTTGGCTGAAAAACACTTTTGAATCATTTAAAAAATATCAGTGATGGGGGCACTAGGGTGGCTCAGTAGGGTAAGCAACCAACTCAGGTAATGATCTCAGGGTCGTGATCTCATGTGGAGATCTACACTCAGCATGGAGCCATCTTGTCCTTCTCCCTCCCTCTCTCTGCCCCCCCCCACTCATGTGTGTGTGCGTTCTCTCTCTCTCTCTCTCTCAACTAAATACATAAAATCTTTTTTGAAAATTACCAACAATGAACCTCCATTTTAGAACAATTAAGCCAGAATCTCCCAGAGTGGAAACAGCACTGCTATTTGTTAAAAAAAAAAAAAAAAAAAAAGGTCCTCAAGTGATTAAAACATGCAGTCTGGGTTGAGTACGACTGGTCTGGTATAACACTCTCATTTTACAGTTGAGAAAACTGAGAATTTTTACATATAAACTTTAGACGCCTTGGTCATCTGGTTCCCTGACTTAGAGTCACTGAGAGGAATCAGAGCAGAAGGCTGTTAGATGAAAGCAGAAAGACGGCAGACCATGACAGCTGAGAGCTTGGCAAGCAAAGCATTACCACGGGGTATGGTAATGGATTTTCAAGATGGAGGTTGTGACTCATCAAGATAAAAGTAAATTCCCTTTAGTGAACTATTTTTAAGAAGACAGGGAAGCGTTAATAGTCTTCAAGAAGATGTCTATCAAAAAAAAAAAAAAAGTTTAAAATAAATGTTTCCTCAGGACCTAAAAGATAATTTCCACTTTGGGAAAATTCAGTAGGTGTGTTCCCCAATGGTGCCAGACAAAAATAACATCATCAGATTATGCCACAGTAATTGAGTCGTCTTTTGTGTAGTGGAAAGCGACTTGGACTCATATTTAAAACCCCTTGGACTTGTATTTAAAACTCAGATTCTCACCACGGCCTGTATTTGCTGCACAATCTTGAAGACATAGCATAGGCTTTCTTTTAAATTCTCTTAAATAGTCTCACTTAAGAACAGGAAAAGTAACAAATACCCAATAGGTTATAATGAAGACAAAATAGGGTTAAATGTATCTTGTATAAATATTTATATATGTTCCATTCTAGAGAGGATATAAAAAATCTAGAGAAAAGAATTTGTATTTTATATTAATTTGTTTGCATCTTTCAGATAGTCTATCTGGATTTTTTTACTGCACTTTGTTTTTGTGGTTGTTTTATTGTTTGTACCTCAAAAACTGGGTTTTGTATGATGTTAAACTTATAAACATTCATTTATAATTTATTTTTACAAAAGTCAGAAAGACAAGGTGATAATGTTTTATACTTTAGTGGCAATGCTGCCAGTTATCATTTATAAATATTTTAATTTGAAACTACAATCAGATTTTCAAAATAACTTATCATAAGACTAATTCATAAGTATGGAACTTGGGAGCAGTTTTTATTCTTAACCTCTCATTGAATTTCCATGTCAAGTGAATACAAATATTATACTAAAATTGGAAAAGCACATGTAATGTTCAATTAGAATACAGAGGCATATAGCTAATAGGAAGAGTAACCTGTCAATGGAATAAAATTACCCTAATCCTTTCAGACAAAATTTTCAGTATAATCAAGGTAACTAATTGATAATGTTCTTTTTGCCCAAATCCATATATTGAAATAACTATTTAAGTATGTATTTAGTGTAAGATATACTTTTATTTCTTATGCCCTCTAAAGATTAAATATTCTTTTATATTATAAAATAAGCTCTGTTCTTCAGATTGAAATGATGAATATATGTAGGAAATTACTGTCATACTGAAAGTTGACCAAAACATTTGTCGAAGTTCACATAAAGAACATTCATCTGGATCACCTAATTATCTTGCTAACAAAAATTGTACATTTGCATATATATGTGTGTATGTATATATTATTTTGCATACTTTAAAGGAGTTTCCTTTTTTTTAGGATTTTATTTATTTGTTTGAGAGAGAGCGTATACATTGAGCAGGGGGAGGGGCAGAGGGAGAGAGAGAAGCAGGCTCCCCACTGAGCAGGGAGCAAGATGGATGTGGGACTCCATCCTGGGCTCTGGGATTGTGATCTGAGCCAAAGGCAGATGCTTAATCAACTGGGCCACCCAGGCTCCTCAAAGGGAGTTTCTGCCAATGAGGAAATGTTACATGACAGGGTGCTTTCTGATAATGATAACAAATCAAACAACTGCATAGTCCTTTCTTTGTGTCAGTCCTTAGTCTAAGTATTTTACATAGGTTATCTCAAAAGAACTCTATGGAATATCTCCATTTTGTAGATGAATAAACTGAGGAACAGAGTTTAGGTAACTTGACCAAAGTCATACAGTAAGAAAGAAATGACCCAGCTCTGATTTGTGTCCAGGCAGTTTGTTTCTATAGACCATCCCCTTAACCACTGTACATACAACCTTGAAAATGTAAATGTCCTCTTTGAAATGAGATATGCTATTTTCATTTTAGCACCCAAACCTGAAATTCTTCTAACTATCCTTTGATAAGCTACAAAATTTGGCCATATATTTAGACATATATTAGATCTACATGTATTTCATAGAAAAATATGGCTAATTATTTTAAAATATCCATCAAGTCTCTAAGATGACTTTATAATAGTTGGAGCAAAATACAAATAGAAATAGTCCTAGGCACAATCTGCCAAATCTATTTAAGTTCAAAATTTTATTTGTCACTAAATTAAGCCGTAGGCTTTCATGTCAGAAAAACTGAATTAGAATACTGCAAGTTGCTGATGCTATTGATTCTTGAAACAAACTTCAGACCTGAAAACTCCTGCTAAAACAGCTCAGATTTTGCATATTCCTAGCATCAACCATGCTCACTTATTACAAAGGTCTTATTTCTCTAGATCGTGTGCCAGTAAACTACAACACACAGGTCAAAACCAGATAACACCTATTTCTGTGTGTCCTGACAACTAAGAAGTATTTTTATATGGTTTTAAATGGTTGAAAAGTAATAAAAAGAATATTTTGTATCATGTGAAAACTCAAATTTTAGAATCTACAAATACAGTTTTACTGGAACATTAGCCCCATTCATTTATTTATATATTGTATATGATTGCATCCTCATTGCATAGATTTGAGTAGTAATAACAAACACTACATGGCCTGCAAAGCCTAAAATATTTATACTGAGATCTTTATGGAAAACATCTACCACTTAAGACATTGAAATCTTCTTTCCCTGGGTTAAGCCATGAATCAATTTACTGCTTATTCAGAAAATAAGTGTATGAATTCCAGTGATTTGTAGATTTTTTGATCTCTGTCATTGTATCCCTGACCATTTGTCCTCCTGGATCAAAATTAAAACTCAAGGTTCACACATTGACCTGAATTTTTCCTTGGTTACTGTGTTGATTCTACCAAATCTAGCATTCCTCTGCTACAGGACAGGGGCATTCCAGTATCCCCTTCTCCTGGTACAAACCTCTCCTGTGGCTTCACAGTGACTCTGCTCTTAGCTCTTCCTCCTGATTTTACTCTTAGTTCATACACTCCTTTTCCTCTTAAAATTTTACTTTATATTTGCAACACCATTTCCACTGGTGTGTGTTTTATAGACTATACTTCAGTGACTTGATTTCTTTTGTACTGTGGAAGTATATCTGATAAAATGTAAGAAATAGACATGAAGCAGGAGCATAGAGCAATTTCAATATATTCCATGATCACAATGTTTCCTAAGTTTATGCATCACATATCCCTCTACCCTTAGGTAGCCGATCATTCATTACAGGCTGCCGTTGGTCCTGCTGACACCTGGGTCTGGCAAAAGTTTTGTTGGGCTTTGGCTCTGTAAGAGTGAGTTTGAATGGAGATAACATATTTTAAGAGCTGTTTTTGTTTTGTTTTTTAACTCACATGATCTGGCTAATGTTTGTTATATTGGTAAATGCTCACCAAATGTCAGTTTGGGGGAAAAGCTGCTGTTTCATTGTGGAGGGACATCTAATTCGAAGTGTGTAGGAAGGAGTGGTCAGTGTGCTAAACTCCTGCCAGCTCAGAGAAAATACTTGAAAGTTTTTGCTCAGAGGTCTTCTTAGAGCACAGTGCTGTCTCCATGTTTCTAATTAACAAAACACTTGTGGAGAAACAAGGGATTCCTTGTTATGATCCTTGTTGTTTTTGGTAAAATAATAATTTTGTTTGTGAATCATGTCAGAGAAGATGAGTCTGTGGAAAAATGAAGGTTAACAAAGTACTGATTCTCAGTAAACTTAGACCCTACATTTCTGCAGTTTTGGTTTAGAAAAAGAGCAAGGAATAGGAACACCAGAAGACGGTAAGGAAAAGGTTGTGTGGAAAAATAGGATGCTTCCCTAAGTACGACATGACACATCAAGAACATTTCAGGCTGAAGGAATTACCTGCTTGCTTTCAAACAGGATGTAACAAAGGTCCATTCTTAGTTATGAGGTTTTTTGAGAATGAATACTATTATATCATATTTAAGTGTGTTATTTTATTTTGAATGGCAGTGCTGATCTCAGAGCTGTAAAAAAGAACTAGACTAATGGTGTCAGAGTACAGGTCTTCAGAAGAACAGTTAAAAATTGGAGGTGTGATCTAAGAGTCCGCGTCAGAGACCTTCTCTGATGTGCACCATCTTTGCCATTGTCAGCAAAAACAGAAGCACAAGCGTGAGGAAGAAAGTCTGGCTTTTTTCTACTTTGTTTCTTAATGATTAAATCTAAAGTTGTCTTCAGCTTGTCTGAGGAGCTGCAGTTTTGACTGTCACTTTTCCAGTTTCATGGGTCAGGTAAAAAAAGAAGGCAACCTTGTACAACATGTCTTTAAAGATGTACTTGTTTCCTTGAACTGGAAGACTTCAGAAGACTAAAGAAAATAACCAGAGATAGAATTATTGCTTTGTTATTTTATTCACTTTTTGGAACTACTTCTAATCTTTTGTCTTTAAATAAAGATGCAAACACAAATAAATTCAACCTTAGGCAATATAATCAATCATCTTCAGTTTTGCCAGGAGAAAATGATCACTCCCTTCTTCCCTCTTTCTTCCTTCCTTCCTTATAGATTTTATTTATTTATTTGAGAGAGAAACAGAGCAAGAGTGAGCACAAGCACGTGAAGGAGCAGAGGGGGAGAAAGAAACAGATTCCCCATTGAGTGGTGAACCCTACACTGGTCTCTACCCCAGGACCCCAAGATCAGGACCAAGTCACATATTCAACCAACTGAGTCACCAAGGTGCCCTGAAAATGATCCCTTTCTTGAACATCACTTCTCCTTTTTTTTTTTTTTTTGACATTCTTATCCTCTCCCCACCATGGTTCTGAATAGAAAAATCACACTGCTATAAAATTTCCAACATAATTTTAAGTTGTCTCACCATTTCCCCAGAGTTAGTCAGAGAAAACTGTAAGGCAGCTGAGAACTGCTTTTTAAATCCATTACAGTTTTGTCATCTCATGTAAGGCTGGACTCCCACTGACTACTATGTTCCATAGGCACTGCTGCTAGTAGTGGGGGCCGATCCCATTGTCCAGTGTAGCTACTTGACTCTTAATTAAAATAAACTGACTCCATATGCCATCTTCTTGAAAGCAGTTTATCTAATTAAAAAAAAATTAAAGTGTGACATGGAGTGGACGGAACAAGGGAGCTAGACTGTAGATAATTCTACTCTGTGTGACTGTGGGCAACTTATATTATCTCAATGATCATCAAGCATAAAATGAGGGATACTAATATACAAAAAGGATATAAGAAACCTGATAAGATGTTAGAACACAACTAATTAAATGGCCAACAGAATGTGAATAGTGTCTGATTTTATCCAAAAATTTATTATGAATGTTTTTATTTAGTTAATTAAAATGTCCTAGCAGAAACTTTGAATTTTTTTTCTATAGGAATTTATTCTATGGGATCCTTCATATAGTTAAAGCTTTTTAATATTTTGAATGATAATTTAATGATCTATAGCTTAATAACTTGTCCATTTATTAGGTGGCTTTTTTGTTGTTGTTGTTGTTCTTTTAATCTTCTTTTGGGCAGTAATTAATGTCTGGAAATCAAATTGCTCTACAGAGCCAGAGAAAAACATCAATGTAGCACTCTTAACTACAAAATTCTAAATAAGTCTTAAAGTTCCCAGAAGACTTAAGTGGACATGCCTGAGGAGTGATTGTTCATGGCACAGGAACTAAAACCATAAACTACTGACCTCTATTAGCATAGCAACAGAATTGTTTTCTTTGCAATTTCATTCTATTCTGCTCAAAATCTGGCACAAATAAAATAATAGAGTCTGTTTCCTGATGAAATTGCACAATTTTTTGCACAAATATTTGAAATTTAAATGAAACAAGACAGATAAGATGCAGAAAAGAGGAAGGAAGATAGGCAAACGGGAGAAGAAAATAAAGGGGGAAAGACAGAGAAAGGAGAGAAGTAGAAAAGATGTGGGGAGGTGGAAATAAAGAGGAAAATAAAAGCATTATCCTGAGCAGCTACTCCTGGATAACTGTGTAGAAGGAGGGTCTTTGAAGAACAAAGAATATTGACTTTGAGGTACCAAATGATAAACAGTGTTCTCCAGAATTCCAGCAGTTTTGTTGGTGTTTGTTTCTTTCCCTGAATAAATGCATTTCTAAATGTTTGAATGTCAAGTCCCAAAAGGTAATAAAATAGAACCGACTAATAGCAGCTGTGAAAAGCAAAGCCAGGTTAAAAGAAATGCAGAAACTCAAATAATCAACCCCTCCATAATTTGAACTTCGTTTTTGGCAGAAGCACATAAATTCTTTGCCCAAAAGCATAGAAGCTTTGAAACAGTAAATTCGGTTGTTTGTTTATTTTGTAAACTTGCCACATGGTTTCACTCAAAAAGCTAAGAACTTTGTTTTCTGTTTCAGAAGTGAGTAGCACTTTGTGAAGGGACAGGGGTGGTAAGGGGGTGGGGGGTATATATCCTTTTCTTAAAGCCTGATTTTACCCAACTGTAGCCATCACATTTCTGTTCTTGATTTTCTGTTGGTTGTCATTATAGGCAAGAATAGTGTATTAAAAGCCATAGTTAAAGGTCTAGATGGGAAAATCAATAGGACACATTTTCCAAATAAAAATCAATAATACTTAAAACAACTTTTCTTACCTTAGAGGCAAATCTTATTGTGGTAAATAACTAAAATTCTACATGTGCTATGACCATGTCATGTTTGACTTATCATGTCCTTTTATATTTATATGAATGGTCATCAGACCAATTAATCCTGACAACACTAGTTGCTGAATAAGAATACGCTAATGTGAAAGGCACTTGGATACGTGAATTAACACAGAAATTATTTTAACTACAATTATCAGATGTATTTTATTGTGCAATGACTGCAACATATCTGAAGGGAAAGTCATTAAAATTTTTGAGAGCTCATTTTTTGACACCAATTAATGGAGTTAATTGGCTTGTTTGTGGCCTTTCAAAACCTTGCTGGTAATCAAGTTAGCTTATGATTGATTAGTGCTAGTTCCAGAACAGGGCAAATTCAATAGCTTTAAGTAAGTATTAACAACAAAAATGAGAGGTACTGGGGCACCTGGGTGGCTCAGTGGGTTAAGCCTCTGCCTTTGGCTCAGGTCATGATCCCAGGGTCCTGGAATCAAGCCCCACATCGGGCTCTCCACTTGGTGGGGAGCCTGCTTCCCTTCCTCTCTCTCTGCCTGCTTCTCTGCCTACTTGTGATCTCTGTCTCTCAAATAAATAAATAAAATCTTAAAAAAAAAAAGAAAAAGAGAGAGGTACTATTCACTCTGTGAGATACATTGTGCCAGATGTTTTGTACACATCACTTTTAGTCTTGAAAATAGCCCTATAAGTTGCACACATTAAAAGCCTGAGGAATCTAAGATATTAGGGGAAAAACTCACAGAGTAAGGAACAGGCCTAAGATTCAAACCTACAACTTTATGCTTCATTATACATTACAAATGCTTCTATACTTTATTAAATAATGGCAGAAGGATGAACCAAAGTTTGAAATCATGTGTAACTCATTGTTTAAACTTCTCTGCCTATAATTTTCATAGAATAATTATTCTTCAAGTCATTACAAGTAGGAATTTTCCACCATCAGCTATATCAGGACTATTTGCCAAGTTTTTAAAATTTTTTTGCTCATTGTGTTTTTTTCTTTCCCACAATATAATTTTATAATTGTTTTTAGTATACACCAATGATTTATGGTATGCATGAGTAAATGTTTCTCTGATTTTCTGAGACTGTTGGGGTTCCTGAGAACATTGAACTCATTAGCGTATGGGTCTTAGTAGGTCACTGGGGGGTCCTTACTTTTCTCTGACTTGAACTGAAAGCTAGAGTGAAAAAGATCATAGACTGGCAGACTGTTCTTCAGGGCAATAAGGCCAGGTCAGTCCAAGGCTATGGACTGTACAACAGACATCAGATACATAGAAAATATTAACAAGAATCTAAATCCCTGCCCTGCTTGTGCTTGATTTCTTCACTTCTACTGTGTCACCTCTCATTCAGATATACTTCATAAACTCACCTTGGACTGTCCACTTGTATTTTGTGAATTTTAAAGAAATATAGTTTTGTGCTTTATAGTTCCTTGGTTATTAATTTCATGGGTTCATATTAATATTTTGTCTGAAGGTTTTAAGATTATTCATTTATTTCACATGTTTAGATTTACATCTCTATTATAATCATCCTTATTTTAAATCTTATTGCTTTAACTTTTAACTTAGATTTTATATTGTATTTTCTAGTTATGTGTACCTGTTTTAAAATTATTCATCTCAGCATTTTCTTTTTTTTTTACTCTAAAGTTTTAATTTTATCTGATTTTTTCTTTTCTTTTTTTTTTTTTATTTGACAGATAGAGATCACAAGTAGGCAGAGAAGCAGGCAGAGAGAGAGGTGGGGAAGCAGGCTCCCCACTGAGCAGAGAGCCCTATTTGGGGCTTGATCCCAGGACCCTGGGACCATGACCTGAGCCAAAGGCTGAGGCTTTAACCCACTGAGCCACCCAGGCACCCCTTATCTGATTTTTTTCTTATTCTAATTTTCATTTGGCTTTTCTCCTTTTCCTCTTCTTGTTTTTCTTTACTGGATAATTTTTGCTTTTATAATTGCTGACAGGATTGTGACTCTAATGCTGGTAATATGGAAAAAGCCCAAACCATCAAAGGGAGGCCGAGGGCTTTCTTACCCACAGACTTTCCAATGGCAACCCTCTGACTCCCGAAGGGGATCTTCTAACTAATCCAAGAATGGTTCCCCAAGAAAACTCACCCTGGGAAATCTTGTTAATTCCACCCAGGGCTAGAAATCACCTTGCAGCTGTCACTCTTGATTTATTAGGATGATGTTCCCCTCTGAAAGATAGCTCATATCGTTCAGTCATGGTATGAGAAATTGTTTTAAAAATTTGTTGTCAACAATGTGAATAATTACTGGATTTTATGTGCAGGAGGCACACATGTTATAGTTTGCCATCATTCAGGAAAAACATGTTACATGGATTGTTCCAGTGGAGATAAACCCTCCATGTGCTGCATAAAACCTGAACCTGTGAAAGGAATACTTGGTATTGAATGTCCGGATGGAAGCCAAGGGAACAAAAGCATACCATTAAATGCTATTTTTTTCTGTCTTTGGCAGCCTTCTCTTTTCACTCTTTTCATTCTTGATTTATATAATCCAATTTCTATTATATTACTTAGCAGTTCTCTGCTGGTATTTATATCAAATATTTAATAATTATTTTATATGGAAAGTATAAAACCCATATCCCAGTTTGTATCTCTCTCCTGAGCTCCAGACATTTGTATTCAATTATCTAAGGATACATCCATCTAGATATTTAATATGAATCTTTAATTCAATGTGTCTACAACTATGCTTGCTAATTCCACTAATCTTCCCAAGGATCATTTCATCTTGAATTTCCTATTTCAGGTGATCAGTCATCCATGGTAGAATCTGAGGGTTCTTGACTCCTCCTTTTTCTTCCATCCATGTCCAATCTGTATTCAAATTCTGTCAAATCTACTTTGCTAATGGCTTTACAAACCACAAACATAGTCCACCTCCCTTTTCGTGCTCTTGGAGTGATGACCAGTGTGTCTTACCTGGCATGTCAGTTATCAATTTATTGCCTCTCAATTCCAAAGTCATCATGCATTGCCTTCTCTTTCAAAATGTATCTGGGATCTTTAAATTATTTTCTTTTGCCAGTTGGCATGACAGTAAGCTTTTCTAGCAGAAGATGTTGGATAGACATTGTAAGGGAAACAGGTTTTCATTTCCTTATTTAGGTGTGTTAGCATCTGTGGCTTCTTTATCACCCAGTCCTGTAGTTCATAATGACCAGCATTTCTGTGGCACACTTCCTTAAGTGGTTTTGCAGTGGAGTGCCTCAGTAGGACACTGCCAAGTTAACAGCTTTCCCAGCACCATAGAGGACATATTTCCAGCAAGTTCCCCAGGAGCAACACCATAGTAATTTCTTTGACATGCGGTGTTTTAGAACCTTGTCCTCCAATAAAGTCTGTGTCTCAGCTCCGGATGGAAAATGGAGAGGCAGAGGAAGGAATGGGGTCTTATCCCAGCCCTAGTGCTACATATGTGTGTATATATATATTTTTTTTCCATTGGTATTTGTGTCTGCTCCTTCCATTTGCTATTCCTACATTTTATAAGTTCTCTTTATCTCTTACTAGCCTATTCTCTATTACTCCACTCCTCTGTTGTAGTTAATACTTATATATATTGAACTTCCCCTATTCAAATTGCTGTGTTGATTCTCTTTCTTGATTTATCCAGACTTCATAGATAACTATAATACCAGTCCTTCAATTCCCTACCATTCCCACTGTGATTCATTTTCTCTTTTCATCTGAAGAAAAAAGTGAAAATGACACAGTTCAGGAGCTTGTATCTGTCCTTTGGCATTTTGGAAAGATTGCCACCTTAGGTTGAAATGCCCTTTTTCTTCCCATGAACCTTCCATCTGGCTAATAATTAACCACAGTCACTAAACTAGGCACTGGGGACTCAGCAATGAATATACTGAAGTCTCTACCCTCATGAGCTTATATATTTATGTATGGAAACAGACAATAAATAAGGATAGATATTTATGTTAAAGGGCAAAAAAACCACAAGAAACCTACTATGAGAAAAAAAGTGATGCAAATTAGAGGAAGTAGATCTGCTGCTAATATGAGGTACTGTATCCCTGGGAATAGGCTGGTTATACTGTGATAACAAGCAGACACCACATCTCAGAGGTTTACTACAATAAATATTTAATTATGGCTGAAACTCCCTGTCAGTCACAGGGCACGTTTTTTTTTTACCTCTAGGGCTCTGGTTAAGAGCAGCTTCTATGCCCACCATCGCAGGCATCTGGGCTGTGGGAAATGAGATGCGAACAACAATGTAAAGATTCTCAAAGCTTCTGCTTGGAAGAACACATACTACTTACCTTCACATGTTGTTGGACAAAATAAGTCGTACGGCCAAACCTAAAGTCAAGTATCCTCCTGGGAGAGTGAATAAACTGTGAACAAAAATACAACCTCACATAGACGATAAAATCTTTTATAAGGAAGTGTTATCTGATCAGTGAGACAAGAAAGAAGTGAATGAAGGAATTGTGAGGATATCCAGGGTGAGATCACTCCATAATAGGCACAAAAAGACTACTTGTATTCTTTTTGTTTTAAGCGAAAACACTTTAAGTACAGAGAAAATGATTCTTTTAATAGTAATTCTCTTGACAGTAATTGCTGTGATATGTCATGTCATGTATAGTTAGCATGTGAAAAAAATGAATCAGGCACATTTCCTAATAATAATTATTCTAGTGAATGATGATTCAAATAGACAAGAGGATAGGAGCTTCCTTAAGTGCTTATCTGTCTTGAAACTTAATGAAAGTTTTGTGTTTTAAACATAATATCCTAAAAGTCTGTTTTTTGTGAAACACTTTCTCAGATACACCTAATTTTGCCACTGAGAGTCTTATTAAAACCCTTGTTATTCAGTTGATCCTTTTCTAAAATGAATTTTTCTTGCTATGTAGAGACAGAATTTATGAATCAGTACAAACTGAATTTGGTTTAATATCTTATACAAATATTTAACTTTGTATAAATAATTTAAACTATTCATCTACATTTATATCTACATATATAATATAACCACGTTATGTCATATTTGCCATATTTATATCTTGTTTTCGTTATATGAATAAATGTGATTTTTGATTAATCTATATGCTAACTTCTGAGCTTTTCCATGGCAAAACTTATTTTTAATGTTTTATTGCTGATTTTTAAAGTAATGAATAATTTATAAACAATTGCAGTTATAACAATCTCCAAACCTGGGTAACCACTGTTTAGAGGTTATTGAGTGCTCTTATGTTCATGAAAATCTTGAGTATGGTGCTCTTTTAGTGAAATTATTTCACTGTATTTTAATTTCCTTTATTGGCTTAAATATAAATTTTCTTTGTTGTCTTAAATTTAGAATTCTTTTACATTTAATGATTTTCAGCAACATTTTTCTATAAAAGTATGCATTGTTCATAACATTCTCATATTTTTTAATTGCTCCCATTCTAGTTGTACTTGCTTTCATTTCTAAACTCCATAACTTCATTTCCTCTCAGCACTTATCCACAGTATAATGCAGCTTCTTCAGTAAACATCAATCCCAGAGAGAAAGTCAGAGAACACATTAATATATCATTTTGAGGGTAAAAAATAAATATGGGGAAATAAGGCCTTGCTCCCTATCACATAATTATATTGATATTTCTGGTTGAGGATCCAGGATTCTAAACCTATGTTCCTATAGCTAAAATAAAGATTCCACAAACAGGTCTGGCTAGAAGCATATATAACTACACTGATTTGAAAAGCTAATTTGCTTGATAGTGAGCCAAAATCCAAACGAAAAATTTTATTTTTTTAAACCTCTGAAGTTTCAAACTAAAACCTTCCCTTGGACTAAAATAAGATATATGATTGCTGGTACAGAGATCAGGCTTATTTTCCTATTTCAATCCTTTTTATCTCACTTTGTTTCTCTACCACATTGAAAAGAAAGCTGATTTCTATGGCTTTAAAGAAGACCTTAAACTTATTTTTCATTAGTTTCTAACTTCTACATTAGGGTTTTTCTATCTTTCTCACATCAGCCACGATTTGTAGACTTTACTCTCCTTGTCTGATGCAATCAGTGTAAATGAAATGGAGAATCGAAAGGTCAATACCTTTCTAATCCAGGAAACACCATCTCATTTTTACTTTCTACAATTTCTCCTAAACCATAAGCCTTTGTTCATCAGTGACTAAAAATTTGGAACTGTAGTGATTTTAGATATATAGAAATTTTTCTGCTTAATGCTCTGTAACATCAAAGTTTTTCTTAGAACATTATGGCAAAATAACTCACTGTAGTTTGTAAGATACTAGTTATTTTTTTTAAACTTGCATTTCTTATTTAAATAGAAAATTGCAACAGTGTTATAAGTTTTAAAAAGAACTATGTAATGAGATAGATTGGCCTTTAAAATTAATGAAATTCATTTCATATTTTACTATATTAAAATATGTTTCTAGATAAGTTTTATGCTTATTAATACATGTATCCTGAACAGAATCTTTAAATGGATGAAATAATATTCAATTGGCCATCGATAACAATCTCTGGTATTATTGTTCCTGCCAACTTCTAAGTATTTTTGCTATATAGGAGAGATATATACAAAAAGATTATAACAGAAGATTATTTTTTGGCAGAGATTTTAATTTCTCACCAATTGTTATCTCTTTCTCCCTGTTAGTAATAGAACCCTCCACAGCCAACTTCTAGCAAGTCCCATGGCTAAAGCTAAAAGACCTCCCATAGAGTTAGGTATGACCATGTGGAGAAACCCTTGCTACAGAAATGTAAGCAGAGGTGTTCTGTGCAACTTTCATGTTATTTCCATAAAAGGAAACTGCTTGTACTCATTTCATCCTTCATTCCTTTCCACTGGCTGTGAGCTTGAGATTCCTGTAACTGCTACATTAGACCCAGAATGGGATATCACCTTTTGTGGACAGTAGAAGTTCCTACCAACTTGAGTCCCTGAATAAAGATATGAAGTAGAGCTGCCCTTGATAACTTGCCTATCTGGAAAATTGTGTGAAAGAGAAATAATCTTCGGTATTACTTAAACTGCATACACTGCAAACTCAGCATTACAAATGAATATGATTATATTATAAAAGACAAAGTTAAGCATTATAATATTCTTTGTCTCTCAAATAATTCTACTATACCTGTACACTCCACAAGCAAAAAGCAATGAGCTACTAATTTAAAATGTCAAACGTTCATATACCCTACTCTCTCTAGAAAAGAGTAATTAGTTGGGAGTGTTCAAAAATGAAATAACCTTAGGTATGATTATCTTTGTTAATATAGGATTATAATCATGGAGAGTTTTATTATAAAATCATAGATACCCATTCCAATGAGTTTAAGTAAAATAGGAATGTATTGTAATATGGAAAATACGAAGGGATTAATTGCAAGAAGTTGTGACCACAATGTAAGTGTAAGTTTACAGTTTCTCCATTTCTTCGTGTGGCTGTGAATCTTTTCACATCTTCTCTCTATATACATTTGTTCAGTTTTCCTCTCTGAAGACTGGCTTCTGAGGCAGGGTGTTTCATTTTTGTTTACCATAATTTTTACTTGACCATTCATTGTTTTAGCCATCATTGGCACCAACAATAGTGCCAGTAATATGAATACCCTTGATACTAAGCTTGACATCTAACTAATTCACTCTTCTATCATCATTCCAAATTCCAAGAAGAAAAACTAATTAATTGTCCATTCAGGATCAGCTGTTCATTCTTAGGTTCCCAATCCTCTCCCTTATCTGAAGGGAGGTTGGGTGTGAGTATGTTATCTGGAGGACAACAACTGGGATATCTAGCAACAAACTTAAAAAAAGAAATCATATAGGAAAGAAGGAATTATGTTTTAGGTAACTCTTGGGTATTCTAAAGCATAAAGTGTGTCTATGAGGAAAGGAGTACACATGTGGGTTTAATTATTTCTATCAAGATTCATATTTGAAATAAGAATTAGGTTAGTGTTTCTGCTATGTTAATTGACATTGTACTAATTATGATCAACTGAAGTTTGAAAAAGAGTGTCTAGAGGAAGAGGTAGTTATCACTATAAAGATGAGTGCCACAAATAATTTCCAAGAAAAGTATGTACTCAGAAGTTTCAATTATTTAAAAATTTTATTTCTATAGCAGGCATGCATGTGTGTCTTGAAACAGGCCACTTTGACTTGAGCTCTTTGATAAATTCATCTTTAGGCATTTTCACCCAGTCTTTAAGTCACAGACTCAGATAATATATTTTAGTCTTACTTGATTTGCTATATCTACTTCTTCCAAAAACACAAAAACCCTAACATATTTTCTGTAATTCATATAGTTCTTTTACAAATCTAAATTATCCAGCTCTTATGATAACCTGTCCTATAATGAAACATTCCTCCACTCATTGATTGCAATGTTAATCCAAATGAAATCCAGTGATTTCATTTATTTATACATTATTTACCATCTTAGAAAAAGTGAGATCATTAAAAAGTGAAGTTGCTGTTTGCTGGGCTGGAGAGATATATTTGTGGTACTGATTTTTATACTGTTTTTCATTCTGTATGGAGGGAAAGAAATCATTAAGGGATATCAGGATTCTTTTTTCCTTTTCATAGTTATTGTATCTACTTATAAGTAATAACCAAGCCCATTCTTGAGATGAATTTTAGATTGTCAATTTAAAAAACATAATCTAAATTGTAATAGAGTAAGGTATTATATGGATTTCTAAAATGAAACAATTCCACAAGGACATTACTGACAAAACTATTATACTATACACATGAAACTTAAATGGTTGGATCTTTTCATTTGACTTGCCAAATATATAGCTACCTGCTCTTTGTTGAAAGTGGATCTACTAATGATTTTTTTTTTAAAGATAACTAGATCTACAATTACATGGATTCTGGTCTCCATTACTCTAGCATTCTGTTTGGTTAATATACCATGAAGAATCTTGTACTTCCCTGCTAAATCATAGTAATACAGATAGGTTGGAGCTTTTTTACTAAGGTAGAGAGCACACACAATATATTACCTCTTAACACATTTTAATATTACATATAATTAGAACGTTAAATGCCACCAACTACACTTTATAAATTACAGCTAATGTACCTCTCACTAGAGAGTTGCTCACTGCAGAGCAGCCATCATATTTAAAGCCCATTTCCAAGTCTTCGTATACCCTCAAGGATAAGATAGGCTGAAGTAATGATACTATTGGAACTGCACGTAATCAGCTCCTATAAAAACATCTAGTCCTGATTCCAATTATGTTAATTCATTGCAGGGGGACAGTACATTTCAATCACCAAAAGGTTCAGTGCCTTTCCAAAGCCCCTTGGCAGCAAGGGAAGTCCCCATGAAAGTATTTAGCAAATCCTTTTGTGATGCATGAGGGTTTTAAAGTGGTAATAAACCAGTCCCTTTACATTGATAAATTTCTCTTAAGTCAATGAGGGCTTTGCTGGGACTGAAGACTGAAGACTTTTCTTCTTCAGTTCAATCTCCAGAAGACTCTTGGAAAATATATAATAATATAGACATCATTTTCAATGTCTGGATCCACTAGAGGGTAAGGGAATCATAATTCACAGTGAAACAACAGTTGAAATCTGAGCCACCTAATTTCAGTCCCTTTAAAATGCTAGTAGTCCTTTTTCTGCAGTAGTTTGTAGTTAAATGTGTCACTGCCGCATTTCTGTACACTTAACAGAGCACTGAAGACACATTTATTGTGTTGTGGAAAGAGATACATTGCAATATTTTTGCTTTATCAGTAAGCTCCTTTTGTAATAAAGAGGTTGGTTTTTAAGTCCATAGCACAGTCCATAGCATAGAATACTACAGAAGCAGAAGCACAATTATACTTGGACACCCAGAAAGGATATACCTGGTAGAACTATAAGCTCAGTATGAGTATTAACCCACTGTCTGATGTAATTCCTTGCTGTGGAATAAATGGAAAATTTACTTGGAATTTTCTTTTCTTTTTCTAAACACAAAACCATTTATTAGTGACTAAATATACCCGATTCTGTCAGAGAAATATATTCTGAGGTGAGCAGTGACTGTAAAATATAGAATGCCATGAAAAAGTATATTAAAGTTTATAATGCCAAAAGCATGGCTTAATTAAGAATTGTAGTCTGCAGCAGTTATTTAGCAAACGTTGACTTTTTTCAATTTTCCAGACTGATGGTGCATTGCAGTAGGGAAAGTCTGGCAAGAGTTGTCCTACTGACTTTGAAATTCTAAGAGCATTGTTAACATTGTTAAAATATTTTAAATATTCCAAATTTTTAAAAGTAGGGATTTAAAATATACGATCCAAAATATACTAGGCAAAAGTTTTTATGTGTGTAAATTATCAGCACCCTACAGGTGTAATATTACCTTGCTGGAGTATAGGAACTTTACTCAATGTTTTAAAAGAATCTATAAAATAATGGCCTGAAGATTTAAATGAGATCAGGTCTTAACTTAAATATTAATACTTCCTTTGATCTGCTTCTTGCTACAGGATAAGCTTAAAGATATGCGATCTAATTTTATATAGAAAGTACATTTGTTAGGTAGGCTTATACTCATGTCTCTATGCTTTGCTATCTTCTGATGAAAAAGTTATATGCACACACCCACCCTCACATATTCATTGAGATTTTAAATCCTTTAAATCCTACAGTACATGAATCAGAAATCATTGTCTAATATCTAAGTAAACTGATTAAGTTCGAAATGTCTTATAAACACCCCATACATTAAAGATCTGGTAATAACAAGAAATGAAATGTTCAATGATATTTTACTTCTCCCATCAAGGAGCTTAGAGCCAGTTGAGTGAACAGAATCCATATATAGATCATTTCAATAGAGTATAAAATTGTTACATAAAGGTATTTAAAAAAAATTATAGACTGGGGTGCCTGGGTCACTCAGTTGGTTAAGCATCTGCCTTTGGATCAGGTCACCATTTCAGGGTCCTGGGACTGACGGAGCCCAGTGTGAGTCTCCCTGCTCAGTGGGGAGTTGGCCTTTCCCTCTCCCTTTGCCACGCCCCTTCCTTATGCTCTTTTTCTCTTGCTCAGTCTCTCTCAAATAACTAACTAAATAAATAAATGAAAATACTTTAAAAATTATAGACTCAGAAGTAGTATCTTTAAACAGTCTTAAAAACTGAAGTTTTCTGGAAGAAGTAACTCTATTGTTGGCTCCCAGAAGATGCTGAGTTATAAATATTAGGTATGTGAAGGGCACACAGTTATCTCGAAAAGACCACCTCATAGATACTGATTTTTGTTATTATTACAGCCATTGAAAAAAAATTGCATGTGTTAATTTCCTAGTTAAGTGTAGCAGGACCTACCATAGAATGCCCAAATAAAATTACAGTAGATTTTTAAGAAATCACACAATGAAATCGAGGACTACAAATTTCAGAAGTACGCATAGAAAAAAAAAAGTTATAGTGGAGAACAATTTTAAAACATAAGAAATTGGTAGCATTTACAAGATAAATTTTTGAGTAGGGATATTAAAATTGCCAAAATTAATGAATGCCACAATATGACTTATGATTGAATTAAAACACTAAAGACTAGCAAGTATATGTATGTTTGGTTCAGTATCCCCAGTTCACATAAAAGTGCCTAGTAGTGGGGCACCTGGGTGGCTCAGTGGGTTAAAGCCTCTGCCTTCTGCTCAGGTCATGATCCTGGGGTCCTGGGATTGAGCCCCGCATCACACTCTCTGCTCAGCAAGGAGCCTGCTTCCTCCTCTCTCTCTCTGGCTGCCTCTCTGCCTACTTGTGATCTCTATCTATCAAATAAATAAATAAAATCTTAAAAAAAAAAGTGCCCAGTAGTGAGTACTGAATATATCTCAAATAAATAATGTCTTTCAATGGCAGTGCTCTCTCACAGGTCCTGGTGATATAGCTAAACACGCAATTTCCCCTCCCTCTAGCTGCCCATGCATTCTTCGCTTATTGAAAATTATATATTCTTTTTCTATTGAGAAAAAGATAACTTTGAAAAAAGTAGATTTTAGAACAAAATTCACATATATAGACAGAAATTTCATCTGAAAGATTTAGACATTTTTAACTCTAATGAACAGCTAACATTAAAGAAGTAAAAACTGATAGAAAAAAGGGGAAATTGGCAAACCCATCCTTGCAGTAAAAAATTTAAATAAATTTCTCCAGATAACAGGGAGTTAAGAAAGGTAAAAACTGAAGGATACAGAGTATTCACACAGCACAACTACATCATAATATATACAATATTGCAGAAAACAATTGGTGATTACCTTACATTCTCAAGATCTCATTCATCTTAAATAACTATTAATATCAGACGGAATAGATTTTGTCGATAAAATTTCATTAGAGGGTCAGCTAATTTTTCGTCTAGTGAATATCTGGTATTCTTCCAACCTAGAATTTATTTGCCGTTCAGTCAGTAAAATATCATTATCATTCTGGGTAACTATAAATATGAGGCCGAAGTTGTAACTCAGCTAAAGATTATAACATGTGACCTAGACTGAAGATAATCGGCATATCACATATTGTAATTAAACCCAAGTGGAATTTTCTAGGAATTCTATTTTGTTTGTTGTGTTTTATTTTGTTTTGTTTTTAGAGATAGAGAAAGACAAAGTGCAAGCAAGTAGGGGGAAAGGGTGGAGGGAGAGGGAGAGAGAATCTTAAGCAGACTCCATGCCCAGCCTGGAGCCCAGGCAGGGCCCAGTCTCACCAACCTGAGATCATGACCTGAGCCAAAATAAAAAATTGGACACTTAACCCACTGAGCTATCCAGGTGCCAAAATTTTCTAGGCTTTCTAGAAAATACACTTTCTTAAAGGTAGGTGTAGACTTAATTGAAAATTGAATTTATAGGAAATGGTATAAAATTAAGAGGAAATCAGGTTTTATTAACCAATATCACTTGAAATCTTGATTAATTTACATAAAAACCCAGTTGTGTCTGGGTTTATTAATTTTGTGAAGCAAAAAATTCCCTGGTTCCTTTAAAGAGTTTGATTTAGGTTTGACTTAATTTTAATTTTTTAAATAAATCCTAATTGATGATACATGGAATTATCAAAGTAGTTGTATCAGATTGTTTTTGCTGTACAAAATTACCCCAAAATGTAGTGACTTAAAATAAGAATAATTTGTGGGCACCTGAGTGGCTCAGTTGGTTAAGTGACTGCCTTCGGCTCAGGTCATGATCCCTGGGTCATGGGATCGAGTCCCACATCGGGCTCCCTGCTCAGTGGGGAGCCTGCTTCTCCCTCTCTCTCTGCTGCTCCTCCCCCTGCTTGTGCTCTCCCTCTTGCTCTCTGTCAAATAAATAAATAAAATCTTTAAAAAAAAAATAAGAATAATTTGTTATTTCTGATGATTCTTTGGGTGGCCAGAGAGTTCTCTGTTCTCACCTGGGCTTATTTGTAGGGCTCCAGTCAGCTGGTGGGTCAGCGGGGGAATGGCAGCAGCTGGAATGGTTGGGATGCTTGGGTCAGCAGTTTTTCCTCAAGTCTTTCATCTTTTATCACAGCATAGTCCCAAGATTGCTGACAGAAAGAGGGGACAAGCCTCAGTGAACAATCGCTTTGAAAGTCTTTGCCTGTGTCACCTTAGCTACATCCCACAGGTCAAATGAATTGACATGGTCAAGCCCAAATTTTTGGCATATAAACACAGACTTCACCTCTTGATTGCAGGAGTTGCAAAGTAATACTCTGAAGAGCGTACATACAGGGATGGGAGAAGTGTGTAAACATTTTTGCCATCTACCACAGTAGGTTTCAAGCAAACAACGGAAGTGAAAAAAAAAAATGGCAGAGAGCAAAATAGAATGTAAAGTGGCCAGAGCTGCATAAAATGTGTCATGTGCTAGACTCATGAAATTATATAGAAATGAGATGCCTTTATTGGCATCTTATGTTTCATTTCCACAAGAGTAGTTTTTTTAGTCCATTTATACTACCTTGAATGATTGGCTCAGTCAATTGAATTATAATAGTCATTTCTGGATTTTTGAGATCTAGAAAGTAGCTTTCATAGCCATGTTCTCATAGTATTACACAGACATCAAATGTTTACCCACCTTCTTCCCATAATACAGTGCATGCCAGTGAGTATTTATTGAATAAATTAGGTGAATTTTTATGCCAGCCAATATCCAAGAACACCAAAACAATGATTTGTTCAGATGAAAACCAAGTTATCCTGGTGTCTAACCATAGCTATTTACCATTTTTCTTGCTATGGCTACTTGGAAAATACATTTTGTTTGATTATTGACCACTCAGACTTTTTTTTTTTAAGTTAGCACAATCTTTTTTTTTTTTTTTAATTTCAATTCTAGTTAGTTAACACAGCGTAATATTAGTTTCAGGTGTACAGTGTAGTGATTCAACACTGTCATATACCACCTGGTGCTCCTCACAGCAAGAGCCCTCCTTAATCCCCATCAACTCTTTAACCATATCCAACTCCCTTCTGGTAACAGTTTTTTCTCTGTGTTAAGAAACTGTTCTTGGTTTGCCCCCCCCCCTCTCTCTCTCTTTCTTTCTGCACATTTGTTCTGTTTCTTAAATTCCACATATGAGTGAACTCATATAGTATTTGTCTTTCTCTGACTGACTTATTTTGCTTAGCAGTATACTCTCTAGCTCCATCCATCCATATCACTGCAAATGGCAAGATTTCATTCTTTTTTTATGGCACAGTAATATTTCATGGTGTGTGTGTGTGTGTGTGTGTGTGTGTGCATGCACACATATAGGTATATATACACATATATATGTATATACACATATATATACACATATACACATATACACATATATATATATACCTATATGTGTGCGTGCACACACACACACACCACATCTTTATCTATTCCTCAAACCATGGACACTTGGGCTGTTTACATAATTTGGCTATTGTGCATAATGCTGCTGGGGTGCACGTATCCCTTTGAATCACTATTTTTGTATTCTTTGGGTAAATACCTACTAGTGAGATTGCTGGATCTAGGGTAGTTCTATTTTTAACTTTTTGAAGCATCTCCATACTATTTTCTACAGTGGCTGTACCAGTTTGAATTCCTACAAACAGTGCAAGAACATTTCTTTTTCTACACATCCTTGCCAACATCTATTTCCTGTTTTTAATTTCAGCCCTTCTGACAGGTGTGAGGTGATATCTCATTGTAGTTTTGATTTTTATTTCCTTGATGATGAGCGATGACCATTTTTTCATGTCTGTTGGCCATTTGTATGTTTTCTTTGCAGAAATGTTTGTTTATGTCTTCTGCCAATTTCTTAACTATATCATTTATTTTTGGGGTGTTGATTTTGATGAGTTCCTTATAGTTTCTGGATACTAGTCCCTTATCAGATATATCATTTACAAATACCTTCTCCCATTTTGTAGGTTGCATTTTAGTTTTGTTGATTGTTCCTGTTTTGATTACTACAGCTTTGTAATACAGCTTGAGTTCTGAAATTGTGATGCCTCCAGCTTTGCTTTCCTTTTTCAAGGTTGCTTTGGCTATTTGAGGTCTTTTATGGTTCCATACAAATTTTAAGATTTTTTTTTCCCAAGCTTAGTGAAGAATGCTGTTAGTATTTTGACAGAGAGTGAATTAAATCTGTGGATTACTATGGTTGTTATAGACATTTAACAATATCTGTTCATCCAATCTATGAGCATGACATGTCTCCATTTTTATGTCATCTTCAATTTATTTCAATAATATTTTATAGTTTTAGGATTATAGGTCTTTTACCTCTTTGGTCATGTTTATTCCTAGGTATCTTTTACGCTGTGAATTCTAAATGGGATTGATTCCTTAATTTCTTTCTGCTGCTTCATTACTGATGTATAGATATGCAACAGATTTCTGTACATTGATTTTGTATCCAACTTTACTGAAATCCTTTATCAGTTCTAGCAGCTTTTTGATGGAATCTTTTGGATTTTTTATATATGGTTTCATGTCATCTGCAAATAGTGAAAGTTTGGCTTCTTCCTTGCCAGTCTGGATGCATTTTATTTCTTTTTGTTGACTGGTGGTTAGGACTTCATTACTATTTTGAATAAACACAGTGAGAGTGGACGTCCCTATCTTGTTCCCGACCATAAAGGAAAAGCTCAGTTTTTTCCCATTGAGGATGATATTAGCTGTGGCTTTCTTATATGTGGCCTTTATAATGTTGAGGTATGATTCTTCTAAACCTATATTATTAAGAGTTTTTGTCATAAATGGAGGTTGTACTTTGTCAAATGCTTTTTCTGCCTCTAGTAAAATGATCATACAGTTTTTATCCTTTTATTTATTAATATGATGTATCACATTGATTGATCTTAATGGCCTTGATAGAGTTTTTCTATCATCCCAATTATTTTGCATGGAAAACTTAGAAATAATGCTGTACTTGATCAATTCAATAATGCTGTAATCTATATATCTATCATCTTACTTTTTCTCTTCAACTTGCTTCTAAACTAGACTCATGAGACTCCAAAAAAAATGTTGTTATGTAGTTTTAAATAAAACTAATTGGCACATCACTAAATATATAGATTGAAAAACAGAAATCTGTATACAGTCACTGTATAATGTTGTTTTGAACTTCCTGATGTCATTAGATTTCTCTTTTGAAAATAAGTATAAAAGGCCACTGCTGTCAAGAAGAACGAAATGTAGAAGTGTCTGTGATATAGATTTGGCGCAGGATCATAAAATATTGAATTGTAAAATTTTAAAACAGATTTATGAGAGAAATGCTTCCATGTAATTCCACAGCCCTGAATACCTGAAAAACTTGCTGAGATTTTAAAGTTTGCAGATTTAAGAAGGTATAGAGGATAGAAATAGAAATTATTACCAAGATTTCACTTTATTGCTTGCTGAATATTGTTCGCTGTCTGAAAATGCCTTGACACAGGTGACTGATTTTTACTACAGAGCATTTCCTCAATAATGGTCCCATGCTACATTGAAGTGATTAAAAACTGGTAACTCTGAAGACATTAGTGAGAAAAAAAAATGCATTTAATGTTGCTTATAATTTTGCATTTAAACATTATATAAGTGACACATGATTGACCTCAGTGAAATAAAATTTTAATATTTCAGGAGTAAATAGTGAGTCCCTATTTATATCCACCATCCTACGCAAATACTTAGAGGTAAGCACTGCTAAATATTGTTTCATCCAATTAGAGTTTTCCCTTGTATTTATAAGCATGAAACATCTGTATTTTCTATATCATATATATGTAATGCATTTATAAACTATAAATACATGATATATTAATGTCATGTATTATATAAGTTTATGGATATGGTTTTGTTCAGAAGTATATATAAGTCATATGTTTAATATTATTTGGTAACTTGAATTTAAAAAAAATTATCATGAGGTACTACTCCCAGAAGAATGCAGAAATTATAATTGATTACTTAGTGATTGAATAACCATCACCCAATTCAGGATATAGAACATTAGTAGCATGTGAGAAAATCCTATCTATTCCCTCTTCCAGTAAATCCACGCTCCCTTCTTCTTAAATCATGATCATGACTTCTAATACCATAGATTAGATTTTGCATGTATTTTTAATTAAATTGATAATTTCATATGTGGTTGCATTTACAGACACAATATAGGGGAGGTTAAATCTCTTTTTTGTTGCCATTCATTAATTTTCAATGATAATAAAAATGTAACATAATCCATTTTACTATCGATGAACTTTGGGTTGAAAGAACACTATTATGAACATTCTTGTATATGTTTTTTGGTACACACAGGCTTGCATTTTGTTGACCGATACTTAGGAGTAGAGCTGTTGGGTCACATCATATGCATATGTGTATCTCTAGTAGCTAAGGCCCAAGAGTTTTCCAAAACAGTAGTATCAATGTGAATTTCCACCAGCAACACGGAAGATAGGCTAATTTATATTGTTGCCAACCTTTGATATTGCCATTTCTGAAAATTTTATTCATTCTGATCTTTATGCAATAGTATATAATTTTAGTTTTCATTTTAACTTCCTGATGAATACTGAGCGTTTTCTAATGAAATTGAGCATTTTAAAATATATTTATCGACCATTTGTATATCCTTTTTTTGATTACTGTTTATGTCTGTTTTCCAATTTTAATGAGGTTATTTTTTTATTATGGATTTGTGAAAACTCTATTGTATTCTTAACATGAAACCTTTGTCAGTTGTGATTATCTTCTTCCATTTGAAGGTTTGTTTTCCATTCACACATGGTTTCTTTTGATAAGCAGACATCTTACCTCTAATGTAGTCAAAGGGCTTGTTGTTTTCCTTATCTTTTTCTAATCCAACTACATAAACATGACTCTTTGAAAGAATTTATAATCTTAATTATCATTTACATTTAACTTTAAAAATCCACATATAATTTATTTAATTTTATTATTTTTCTTGAGATAAACTTCACATAACAAAAATTTACCTATAAAAGTATACAATTCAGGGGCGCCTGGGTGGCTCAGTGGGTTAAAGCCTCTGCCTTCGGCTCGGGTCATGATCCCAGGGTCCTGGGATCGAGCCCCACATCGGGCTCTCTGCTCAGCAGGGAGTCTGCTTCTTCCTCTCTCTCTCTCTGCCTGCCTCTCTGCCTACTTGGGATCTCTGTCAAATAAATAAATAAAATCTTTAAAAAAAAAAGTATACAATTCAGTGGCTTTTAGTATTTTCACAAAATTTTAATTCCAGAATATTTCCTTCAACCAAAACCAAAACAAAAACAAGACAGGTACCCTTATCAGTCATTCCTCATTTTCTCCTCCCTGGCAACTCCTTATGTCACTAAGTTACTTCCTGTCTCTGTGGATTTGTCTAATCTGGACATTTCCTATAAATAGAATCGTATAATAATTCACCTTTTGTATTTGGCTTCTTCCATTTAGCATAATAAATTCAAAGTTCATCCATGTTGTGGTATGTCTTATTATGCCAATCTTATTTTGGTTCAATATGATTCTTTTTTATGGGTATATTACATTTTATTTACCCATTCATCAGTTAATGGACATTGTTCTTTCTACTTTTGGCAATTATGAATAATATGGTTATGAACATTTCTGTACAAGTTTTGTGTTTATATATATTTTCAATTCTCCTGGGTATATATGTAGAATTTCTGGGTCATAGGGTAAGTCTATGTTTAACTTTTTGAAGATTGCCAAAATGTTGCCAATAGAACAATATGTGATGAGCAATGTAATCTAAGATGGAAAGGGAAAGAAAGAACCATAAAGCTGAATGTCTAATGAGGTTGAATGAAGTCGCTAATGTCAAATTTGTGGTAACTGGTGTAATTAGGTCTCCTGACCCTTTTACAAGCGTCCTAAAACGACACTATTAAGTTGATAATTTCAAGTATTAATAGTGTCGTTTTAGGACGCTTGTAAAAGGGTCAGGAGACCAATCTGAAAATCCTGTTTGTCTTTGGGCAAATGCTAGAGCTTGCAACCCTTAATTCATCAATATACAGAGTAGTATTTTATCATGTTCTACTCCAGCCTAAGGCATTTCACTATTGATGAATTTGGTAGTCTAACTTGTTCACAGCTCTCTGACCCTATCCTTTAGAGTTTCTTTCCATGTGGTATTGTTAGCAGGCAAATTGAAAAGGCAGTGTATATTCATGTACACTTGGTCAGTTGTAATGGTTGTGAGCATACCAACAAGGGAAATAGTATGAGAGACAAATGCCCAAGATGTTCTTCAGCTTCTAGTTTGAACAAATTTCTTTTTCATGCATGTCTCAAATTCTTATTTATATTATCTTGTAATAATGACAGAATAATACACTGCCTTTTTTGTTGTTCCCATTTTATTCTTGTATTCGTAAGTAGCTTATCAAATATGTTCTTCATGACCCAAACAACTTCTTGTTGACAGACTCTTTTACTGACCAAATACATACTATTTTATCAAAATTATTTTTAGCTAAAATATGCAAAACAGGGGCGCCTGGGTGGCTCAGTGGGTGAAAGCCGCTGCCTTTGGCTCAGGTCATGATCCCAGGGTCCTGGGATCCAGCCCCGCATCGGGCTCTCTGCTCAGTGGGGAGCCTGCTTCTTCCTCACTCTCTGCCTGCCTCTCTGCCTACTTGTGATCTCTGTCTGTCAAATAAAAAAAAATCTTAAAAAAAAATATGCAAAACATTTCAAACAAATATGACCATATATAGAGCCATGAACAAGTTTCTTTACTCATATATTATCTAGCCTAATCATTTCTCCTTATTTACATATTACCCACACTCAGCAATCCGGGGTATCTTTGATACAAATATGATACAAATAATTTTTCCTTTTTTGTGGGGATTATGTTTCCCTTTGCTTTCACCAAACATTCTTTGCTGATTTGTTGATTACCTGCCTATTTTTCTGACTTTATCATAGCGATCATATTCCCAGCTAAGCATGGTTGCTTGTAGAGTTTTTGCAACACTTTATTCTTTATCTTCTGTCAGCTACAGGAAAGCAGTCAAATCAGTGCTGCCCCCCTCTCTCCACACACATTCCTATCAGAGATCAGTTCTTCACCTTAGAATCCTTGAAACTTAGTGTTTTGGCAGTCTGAAATAATTCTCCATTTATTTTAGAACTTCTACTTTTAAAAGTTTGACATATTTTCTATTTAATCTTTATCCAATCAAAATAACTCCAGTGTTTATTTACATAGTTATACTCTTCATGGGTTTAACTTGAGAATTAATGAAGCATATTCAAATCAGTCCTATGGGAATATAAAATACTTGGCTATGGTAAGTGAAGAGATCTTTTGAATAATTAAAAATGAGGCAAAATTGATAAGGGAAAAACAAAAATGGGTGAGCCATAAGTGACATATATTTGAAAAAAAGAATTGTAACTGCATATTAAATTGAACGAAGTGAATGTCAGAAATCAAATATTTAACAAAGCCTATCATTAGTTGATCTACTACCCAGCACAGGAGGCCAGTTAGAGGAGAACAGGGTTCTAAGAATCTTTATAATCTTGATGTTATTAAGTTTTCTATTCTGGTGTTGGGAAATTTTGAGCTATTGATTCCAGTCAAAACTAAAATTAAACATTGGTACATATTAACAGCTATTCAATTCCTGTTATGCAATGGTATTTAGAAATTTCCCCGGACACATTGGGAACTTTTATATGAGCATATAATGTACAAACATGCATTATGAGCAAGGCTTATGCCACATGGTAATAAAATAATTCTGGGTGTCTTAATCATTTTGACTTCAGTAAAAAAATACCATAGACTCTGTAGCTTAAATGAGAGCTATTTATTTCTTACAGTTCTGGAGGCTGGAATTCCAAGATCAAGGCACTGATAGATGTAGTGTCTTTTGAGAGCCCACTTCTGGTTTACAGACGTCCTTCTTTCCCTGTATCCTCACACAGTAGGAGGAGAGTAAAAGAGCTCTGTGGAGTCCTTTTTTTTTTTTTTTTTTTAAGATTTATTTATTTGAGAGAGAGTGAAAGAGCATGTGCACAGGAGGGGAGAGAAGCAGAAGGAGAGAGAGAGAGAATCCCAAGCAGACTCCATGGAGAACATGGGGCTCGATCTCATGACCCTGAGATCAGGACCCTGAAATCACAGCCCTGAGGTCATGACCTGAGCAGAAACCAAGAGTCGGGTGCCTAACCCACTGTGCAACCCAGGTGCTCCTGTGGAGTCCTTAAGATCACTAATCTCATTCGTGAGTACTCCATGGGGGTTCCTCAGGACCTAATCACCTTCCAAAAGCCCCACCTCCAATTACCATCACTTTGGGGGTTAAGATTTCAACATAAAAATTTGGGAGTACATAGATATTTGGTTCATTGTACTAAGTGATTAGGAATGGAACAGTTTTGAGGTTCAAAAACTTAGATCCTTTTTAAACCATTTATTTCATCAAATCAAATAAATATACTATTGGTATGATTCTGGCTGCCACTGTTTGTATTTTCCTAAATCATTGATAGGTTTGCTTTGTGTTTTCTCTTTTTGTTTCACCTTAATTGTCTTGGTAATCCACAGAAAACATTTGTTTTTCTGTTCATCAACAATGATCTAAAAACATAAGTAGAAAATACTTCTACAAAGTTCTTGTGCTGATAGATTTTTTCTTTTTAATTTGATTTTTTTTTTTTTTTTTTACTTGAGTGTAGTTGACACACAATGTTGCATTGGTTTCAGGTATACAACATAGTGATTCAACTTTTGTTTAGATTATACTGTGCTCTCCACAAGTGTAGCTACCATCCTGTCACCATACAAGGCTATTGCAATATCATTGACTGTATTCCCTATACTGTGCCTCCTATTACCATGATTTATTCATTCCTCATAACTGGAAACCTCTATCTCCCACTGTTCTTTACGTATTTTGCCTATCCCTAATGCCTCTCCCCTCTGACAACCATTAGTTTATTCTACACAATTATAGGTCTTATTGTGCTTTCTTTTGTTTGTTAATAGGCATTTTAAAGTTTATCTCCTTTAGATAATTCTGAGAGATTTGTGATGAAATAGTGTTAAAGAATACATTGCTTGATGTCATGTGTAATTAATACATAAAAACAATAATGTAAGTCTACTTTAATTATTTTGAAATAGAGCCTTTATTATCAGATGATTTTTTTTCACCCAAAGTCCTTAGTTTATTTTACAGTTCACTCTTGCTGTACATTCTATGGGTTTGAAAAATTCTGTAATGACACGGATCCATTATTATACCATCACATAGCGTATTGTCACTGTCCTATAAGTCCCCTGTACTCTGCTTATTCACTCACCCTTCCCACCATCCCTGGAAGCCACTCATCTTCTTCTTTTTTTTTTTTTATTAACATATAATGTATTATTAGCCCCAGGGGTACAGGTCTATGAATTGCCAGGTTTACACACTTCACAGCACTCACAATAGCACATACCCTCTCCAATGTCCTCAGATGAATTTTTATAAGTAACCAAATTATTATTGTATACTGAGTAAAGCAAAAAATTTTTGGTTGATGAGATTGTGCGATAGAGAGCAGAGTAGACCAAAGGATGAAGTCGAACTGGAGCTCAATTTGAGACACAAATGGCCAAAGGGATTATTAAGATTCTCAAATTGTTCTTTATAATATTTCTATCTGCCAAATAAAGAATCTTTTCCATTCTCTTATATTGTATTGTGCTATAATGAGGAGGTTTTTTTGTGGCTCTCAAAGAATTTAGTATGAAGAGTTGGAAAAGGAAAATCAATTACTGAATGTCACTGATGAGTGTTATAATAGAAGTATGGCTATAGAAAGGGAATAAATTGGAATATGGGCTTTAGGACCTAGAGAAAAACACATTTTCATAATATACAATATGCTTAAGGAAAAAGTTTTTTAATATGGTCTTTGTATTCATTATAAAACATTTGCATGTTCATAATTAATTTCTGTAGTCAGATTTCTTGGGCATTAATCCTTGTTCCTTCTCTTATAGAGCTATTATTTGATGTAAATAACTAGACTTTTTATTAATTTTCTAATATGCAAAATGGGGAAAAATTTACTGAAGTCATAGATTTTACTGACATATCATAAACCTTTAGATAGCCTGGTACCTAAAGCACTTGATAAATGTTGGATGTGTGTCCTATTTAGCATGCTTCCCCAGTTCTTAAAGCAGTACCTTGCACAAAGTAGGTGCTAATACCAGTTGACAGAGTAAATAAAATGAATGAATGCCCCCAAATAAAATTTTAAACTAGAGAAAGCCTGATATCTTTTTGCTTCTAATTAAAACAAGTCACTCATTTCAGTATCGTTTTGAAAATTTTGGCACTTCCCAGCCACTGGCCACATTACTTAGGGACTCTTGTAACCACAAAATTCAAACACTTCATCCATGTGCTATATCTATCCTAATTGACTCTGATACAATAATATACCAAAATTTTACCTTGTTGAGTAAAAAAGACCTAATCATTTTAACCTTCATAGGAGTTTCACATTTAAAAAGAGTTATGTAACTTTTTCAACTCTTATGGTGGAGGCAGATAACATAGAAGAGAATTGAAAATTGTTGGATATGTTGATCAAAAGTGTCTTACACGATGGTTAAACTCTAAAAAAGTCACCTGTGAGGAAGGTGATGAGATACTATAATTGGTGACTTCCTACTAAGTTTATGACTGTAGTAGGTAAAGGAATTATTTTCTGACAGTAAGGGAATGAAAGTCACTTTATTAGAAGTTTGGAAGGAAGAATGGCTTCCAGACAGATTAAAAAAAAAAAAATGAATGTCTACTAAATGTAATTCAGTTATAAAAGGCATGACATTTCAATAGGGTCATTTAATATTTCATTTGTTATTTGTAGACATTGCCTTTGCCAATTAATGTTCTAGGACCTCACAAACAAATATAAGTAAAACCTGAACAAAGGCACACAGAAATAAAAACAGAAATCCCGGTAACCCTACTCAAGTAATCTTTCAAGATATTATCATGAATTACAAGAATTAAAGAAAACTCTAAGTGATATCCAGAGGAAGAAAATGAGAGTACAAAAGCCCTTTTGAGAAGAGAATTAAAATAACCTCTTCCTTTTTTAAACTGGTAGGTTCAAAATGAATACATTCTGTTAGCATAAGAGGGAAGATTAAGACTCTGGGGTTTCCCTCTGTCCTATGGGAAAGATGGGATATTCTTGCAACACACCTAATTGGGGATCTAAAACATTATATGATATGGTTCTTTGGGGTTCTTTGGGGAACCATATATTTAACATTCAAATTATAGTGCTGTGGTAGACAGTGTTCTACAGATATTTCCCAAGATTCCCATTTCTGATTTTGCAATCAAACCCTCATTTAGGTTCTGATGTGAAGGGAATTTTGCAGTTATATTAAGGTCACTAATCAGCCAGTCTTAAAATAGGGAGACTGTCTTAGAGTACCTAAGTAGCCCTCATGTAATCATGTGAGAGGCCTTAGAAACAGAAGAGGAAAGGAGAGGAGAGATGAGGCAGAAAGTGAAGTTAGAGAGATTCAAAGCATAAGAGATGAACCCTACCTGTGCATGCTTTCTTTGAAGGTGATGGAAAAGGTTGGATGAGTGCTCAAGGAATATGGGCACCCTGTTGATAGGCAGCAAGGAAATGGAAACCTCAGTCCTACAATTGTATGAAACTGAATTCTACCAATAACCCAGATTGTCTAATTTTTTTTTAATTTGATGAAGATTTTCCCCCAGAACTTTCAGAAAGAAAAGAAGACTTGACAACATCTTGATTTTTGCCCAGTGAGATCCATGCTGGGCTTCTAATTCCACACACTGTGAGATAACACGTGTGTTGCTTCAAGCTGCTAAATTTGTGGTATTTTGGTATAGCAGCAATAGAAAAAAGATACAATTATACAGAAAATATAAAAAGCCGTGATTATATCACATTAAAGGAAGTGTGGCTGATCTGAGAGATTATAGAAATGAATTATTCCAAGGGAAGAGTCCATTTCTATTTCTTATGGAGTAAGTCACACCATACATGTGAATATTGCCATTTTCTCTCCTCCAAGAGGCAATGTTTTGTTTAATATATTATTTAAATAAAAATTTGAATTTCAAAGGAAGAATGAGTCTAGAGAAAGTAACTTTTTTTTTTTTAAGTAGAGTCATAAGGCATACTAAGTGGGAAATATTCTGTTGTACTAAAACCAATACAGAAAATATAAATAATGATAAGGAATCATGGCAATGACAAAAATGTATGCTTTAGTTGAAGATATTATGGAAACCAATGTTTTAGTTAGCACTGTATCTTTTAAGTCTATTTTATTACATGAGTTTTTGGGAGGCAACAGTCACCTTTGACTTGTCCAAAGAGGATATGAGTTTGGGTTCTAAAGCTTGGAAGGTTTGCCATTTTAAACTTGGTCGTTACTCATTTGGGAAGCTATTCTGGGCACTGTAGGGCATTTAGCAACATCCTGGGCCTCTAATCACTATATACCATTCTCATATACACACATACCAATTGTGACAACCAAAGATATCTCCATACATTACCAAATATCCTCTGAGGGCACCATTGGCTGAGAACTACTTTTCTATATGATGAGGGTTATATAATTTAGTAGAAAGCAAAATTATGGTTCCAGGAAATTAAGAAGGCTGCTGTACAATACTGAGCTGTCATTGATCTGAGACAAAGAAAAAGAGAGAGAGAGAAACAAGCAAACTGTATTTTCTTTTTCATTTGAATTGCAGAAGAAAATCAAATCTCATGTTCCCTTTATATGGTTAGGCATGCAGTAATTTTTCATAATCTTGTTTCAAGAATATCTATTGTAATCCACCAGTGCTAGATAACTTGTATTCAGTGATAGTTCCAGAGATTATACTCAACTAGATTGATGATATAATAATTTTTAAATCTGAAAAAATATTTAAAACTGATGGTTGCTCAAAAGATAGAGTAGGATTGGTTTATAGTCACCTAAAGATTCAAGAGCTTAAATAACAAAAGAAAAAATGACTTAGGTTGGAGTTGTTAGAAGCATTATCTAATAATTTATTTTTGTTTTTGAACTACTTCAAAATGAGAAGAACTGAACTGAATCTGGATTTTGAAGGATCCTTACATATATTTATGACTATTTGGAGCAACTCTCTCAGTCATCTCAGGTTGCCATAACAAAAATATCATAGACTGGGTAAGTCAAACAACAGAAAGTTATTTCTCACAGTTCTGGAGGTTGGGAAGTCCAAAATCAATGTGCTGGTGAATGTGGTTCCTGCTGAGTGCTCTCTTTCTTTCTTGCGGGTGGCTGCCTTCTCTCTGTGGGCTCACACGGCCTTTCCTCACTGTGAGAGAAAAAGAGCAAATTCTCTGGTGTCTCTTTTTTTAAGAGCATTAATCCCCACTTCATGACCTCACCAAACCTAATTACCTCTTAGTGACCCCATTTCTAAATATCATCACATTGAGGCTTAGTGCCTTAACATATGAATTATGGGAAAACATAACATTCAGTCCATAGCAGGTACTTGGGATATGCTGACTTACCACTTTGAGGGATATGAACAAATGTCCTGGATTATAGTAGAAAGACTATCTCATTTGGAAGTCAGTGATTAACAAAGCTCTCTAATTAAATTGAGCTGATTTATTTTTAGGAAGGTGTTGGGTTTTGATATAAGAAGTTCCTACGTGCTCCAAAACAGTTCGATAACCTTTTGAGATTTAATTCCTGCCATAGTAGATACAGTGATTCCAAGCATTTGACTTATTGTCAGATTCAAATCAAAAGGTAATTAGTTTATAGATGGAAGTAATAAAATGATTAAAGAAATAAAGGGATAGGAAAAAAATGTTAAACAAGGAAAAAGTAAGTCTTTTAAAAGGTCAAACTACCTGCTCTCTAGCTTCATATGCTGTGTTCATTGAATTTTGAATATATATATATATATACATATATATATATATATATATATATATATACCATACCAAAAAGGTATATAACCTTACTCATTTAGTCAGAAAAAAAAAAAAATGAACGTGGAAAGAAGGAATTACCCAAACTCCTATGATATGGAAATAGGAATCGTGAAAATTTTTGTAGTCCTCTCAGACTGTGGGTTAAGTAGACAATGTGGATGAAATCTGTGTACTCCTAAAGAAAGAAATATTAGAGATTGAGTAGTTTTGGGGATTTTAGGGCTAATACAATTTATGGGAAAAACAGTAAGATTATTAAGATTTAAAGATCATTGTCCAGATAATCATAGGGCATAAATCTGAGATTATTTTAACTGGCTTGTGGTACCTCCACAAGTTATAAGTAATATATTTAAAAATAAAGTGGTGGAAAGGAAAAATTGCCAGAAGGGAGAGAGAAGCTCCAGAAGATTTTCTGATTCAGAAATCAAGTTGGAAATGATAGTTTTAGAGGAAGTTTTATAAATTTGGCCTATTATAACCTCAATATTTGGGGCTGCTTGGCTAGAACTCAATTTTTTAAATGATTCTGGTTATTCATCTAGACGAAATTTTTAGTATGTTAACAGAAATGGAATCAAAATTGTGTAGTCTGAAATCCTAGAATACCAACTAAAAAAAAAATTATGATGGTATGGAACTCAGAGTATTTGAAAATATAAAATGAAAGTAAGCCTGCAGTACAGCTTCCTAACAGTTTAAGTAACCTGAATAAATATTTATGTTCGTTATACAGTTAGTAGGAATGATCCAGATTGTAGAAAATGAGAGGTTAATGCCCAGGGGCAATCAATGGTCTGTAATTAATGCATGCTACTTCGCAACTCATTTCTTTACGGAACTGTCCTTTTTATAATCAGCCAGTGGTTATGACCCCAGAAATATTTTGGAATGTAATTACTGAAACTTGCCCTCTTGGTTATAATCCTCTTTCTATCTGGTAAAGTGTCAAAAAAGAAGGTATTTCTGGAAAGGAAGTATCCTTAATAATGACCAACACTTGGTATCAGTAAATTACTTATATATTGAAATATACTGATAGTGTTATAGTCATGAATTTATCATGAAACACAATGAATGTATATGGAATAAACATTTTGATAGCATTGTGTAACTGATGTACATTGATAACTTGAAATGATAATCTCCTAGTTCTCCAAAATATAGAAAACAACTATCCAAGTTATGTATGATTGAAGATAAAGTCACAAATCAGTAAATCAATCTACTTTCTAAAAGCAATCCCTGTTGATATAAAAAGATGAAGCACAAGTTTTTCAGTTGATTAAATAATATGAAACTCCCTCTCAAAGAAAATGGAAAACTATATTCATCTGATCCTACTTTTTCTTAATCTAATCATCTCTTTGGATATTTCATGCAGGTATTGACATAGTAATAAAAAATGTTTGGGATATTATCAATGATATTATCGTGATTATAGAAGTTTTGTAAAGAGCAGCACTGATGGGATATTAAGGTGACTATAGGAAATTGCAGACCAGGAGATACATTATCTATTTATAAAGGAACTTCAGGGAAAACTATTGGGACGCTCACCTATAATCCAACCTAGTCTAAAACACCTGTTGACAATGGCAAGTACCTATACAGACAAGTTACCATGCTGATAAGGAGGATAGATGTGATATTCCTAGAAAAAGATATATTATTGTTAATTGATCCATGGTTGCACTAACACCAACTAAAGATATATTATTGTTAATTGATCCATGGTTGCTCTATGTCCTCATTTGTTGGGGAGTGGCTGTAGCAGTTTAACCCTCTCTTTCCATTCTACCTGTCAGAGGAACTGTCTCGGTCTTCACCCTCATGAGTTACGAAATCTACATTTGACTTTCAGGGGTTGCAAAAACCAAAGAATGACATGACTAGCTGGTAGCATGCTATTGTATCCACTGTGCAATATGGTCTCCCTGTTCATAAGGATAAATAAGAGTAAGTTGTTTTAACCTCCACCCTTATTAAAGACATATGTTTAATTTATCTCTCAATTGGTATCTTTTCATCAGTCATCATCACTTTTGTGATAACAGTTTCGATGCATAGAGAGCCAGGGGCCAGTGGCCCAGTAAAAGGGACTTGTTTTTTTCCCCCAAAGATTTTTTAAATTTATTTTTTTAAGGAAACTCTCCACCCAACATAGGGCTTGAACTTATGACGCCATGATCAAGAGTCACAGGGTCTATTGACTGAACCAGGCAGGCACCCCAGAAAGAGAGAGACTCTTTAGAGAGAAGACCATAAGGAAACTTTTATGGCAGCCTAACAGTTGAAGCCATTGAATTCATAAAGCAAACAGAAGCATATGATAGAAAGTAGAAAGTTTTAACTACTACTACACTACAGCAGTAGTAGCTAAGAGCTAAAATAACTGAGAATGTGCTTTTACTGAACAATATTATAAATCTTTTGCCTGTATCAGTTAATTTAATCCTCATGTGTTAGACAAACCAAGGTGACATCTCGATGAGTCATGTGCTTATATAATCTTCCCTTTATGATGGGCAGAATGGGTTCCTTGCTGTTAACCAATAGATTATGGCAAAAGTCATGAGATAATTATCCCTGTGATTACTTTAGCTTAAATAAGATCTCATCTTAGCAGACAGAAATAGGAAATTCTCCAGCTGGCCTTGAAGAAGTAAGTTGTCTTATTGTCAGAGGACCTGTGAGAGGTCTTCTTAGCGTGATTATAGGAGGCCTTCCAGAGCTGAGAGCCAAGCTAGGATGACAATCAGCAAGAAAACAAGGACTTCAGTCTCATAAACACAAGACACTGAATTCAACTGATGTAATTTTGAAGAGACATCAAACTCCTGAAAGGAATTCAGCCTAGCCAAAATCTTGATTGCAGCCTTATGTGATCCTAAACAGAAGACCTATGTCCAGGCTCCTGATTCACAGAAACAATAAGATATGAAATGTATTTTGTTTTAGTCTGCTAAACCAGTGGTAATTTGTTACAAAAAATAGATAATTAATACATTTTAAACCACCCCACTGATGGTTGCCAGAAGGGACGTGGGAGGGGGTTGGACAAAATGGATAAAAGGGAATGGGAGGTATAGTCTTCCAGTTATGGCATGAATAAGTCATGGGAATAAAAGGCACAGACAGCATAAGGAATATTCAGTGATACCATAATAGTGATATATCAGGACCGATGGTAGCTACACTTGTAGTGAACATAGTGTTATGTGTAAAGTGATCAAATCACTATGTTGTACACCTGAAACTAATGTGATGCTGTATGTCAAATATACTAAAAAAAAAAAAATCCACAGATTCAGTACTATTTTAAATTTCATCTTATTTCTGATGTGATAATTGAACAATGGACCAATTAAATAACTTCAAGTTTGCACAGCTAATAAATGGTAGAACTAGAATCTTGACACCAAGTGGCACAAAGATGAGACTGGATGACTATAATCCTAACTTGATCTATAGAAAACTAGAAAATTCACTGTTAAATAGCCAGAACTGCTGATAAGCTACACATCTATTATATTGCCTAAATGACTATGAATTATTTTCTAATTCTCAACATGCTTGTTGAGAATGTTTCCTTATTTTTATATTCCCGTGTATATTTACAATACACTCCTTTTAATTATGTTACTCAGAAAATGTTTTTTTCCTTCTGTTCCCAAAATACCTTAGTGAGTTAGGAACATCTATGGGAAATTAAAAATATATATGCTATTGTTTGTTACTACAGTAAGAAACACCTTGGGTAAAATGAAGGAATTCATACATTGTATATGGAATTATGGAGGGGGACATCTTAACGATCTAAGAATTTCATTTCATCCCAGAGCTTCTAAGATGTTATAGCTAAATAACACAATATTATTTAATTTTAAAGTCCAATTAACCCATTGGGTTTTAGGTAAACATTTTAGTATAAGCACAATAATAATGAAACTAAATTATCGCAGCTTTAGATACTTAAATTTTTTAAAGCAACTGAACTAGCACATTATAATTACAGAACTACAATATTGAGAGGGAATTTGTACAAATTTACTACATCTAATTATAATTGAGATTATGGGTTTTTTGTTTGTTTGTTTTCATCCTAAAGGAGAAAAGTCAGATTAAGTTGCATTATTCTCTTAATAATGAGGATTTGAGGGGATTCCTGTCATAGTACCTTGCTAGGCACTTCAAAAGGTCCACCAGCTTTGGAATTTAGGAGATGCTGAAAGAATAATATTAAGTATTCCTACAAGTCTAATAAGGAAAGGCAGTTCCCATAGTTAATTTTTACATCATCTATATTACTAAAATAATTGGAAACAAAGAGATAATGAATAGAGCCTAATTGTATTTTAATATTAGATAATGTTAGAATATTTTTATGGTCACATAATTTAAAATATTTTTAAAATATTAACATGGGAGAGAAGGGAAATAATCTATGGTTCATTGCCAACATTCCATTATGTCTCAAGCCTTCTTAGCTGAAAACCTGGAATAACAGATTATTTTTAAAAGATATTTATTACTTTCTATTATAATCACACATGATAGAATATAAAATAATTAGCTTCATAAAATGTGATGTTTAATGCACTATCCCTTTAAATTTACTAATAAATATTATATATATATAAAAGTACATTTACAGAATTTATGCATTAATAACTCTTTGTGTGTGAGCATTTTATCATAGAAATTAAGTTCCAGTAGAATTTCCCCCACACAATTTTTCAGTGCTTTATGACATAATAATATTAATTACTATTCATTTAGTACGATTTCCAAAATGTTTTGTGAATAATTTAGTATCTATCATCCTCTAAGTAATACTAGGAAATATCAGAAAGTCAAGAAACCTGCCTAAGCATGTAATTTCTTTGTTCTTTTTTAAAGATTTTATTTGTTTATTTAAGAGAGAGAGAGAGAGCGTGAATTAGGGGCAGAGGCAGAGGGAGAGGAAGAAGCAGACTCCCACTGAGCAGGGATCCCAATGTGGGGCTCAATCCCAGGACCCTGAGATCAGAACCCCAGATGAAGTCAGATGCTTAACCAACTGAGCCACCCAGATGCCCCAAGTATGTAATTTCTAAAACCAGAATTAACTGCATGTGGATTACTTCACATACATGCCTTTGCTCTGATCTACACTGCCTTATAGTTTTCTCTTCATTAGGCTTAAAACCACCACAATCACCATAATACAAGTTGTGTGATAAAATTAGAACATATTAAGGTTGTCTGCTTTGGACAAAGTAAGTTCTTGACTCAAGTTTATTTCACCTATAGGGGCATAATCCTTATCAAGGAAAATAAAATAAGATTTTACAATTTCTTTTAACTTAAGAAATAATTCAGGAAAAAAATTGGGCTACTAAAAAAAAAAGAATCAAACTATTTACATGCACACATCAAATTTTTTTTTTCATTTTATGACTCATATTCATCCAATTCTTATATCCTCTGGTTTTGTCGCATAACAATTTTGTTACTTTATCGGGTGTAGTCTCAGTCTTGCCTTAATACAGTCACGTTTGCTTTCTTTTAATTCATTTGTGTATCCTTCCCTTTTTTTTGGTTTTTGAAAATCTGTATCTTTATATTTAAAAAAGATTGCTTGAAAGGAGTATATAGTTATATGTTCCTTTTTTATTCAATCTGACACTCTCCCTTTTAAATGGGACATTTAGTCCATTTAAATTTAATGCAATTATTTAAATGGATATGTTTATATTTTTCAACTTTCTATTAGTTTCATATTTTTCTCCATCTGTTCATTTATTCATTTATTTTTCCTATTTTTAATCCATTTTTTATGAAAAGAGGATTTTTTTATAATTTTATTTTACTTTAAAAATTGGCTTAATAGACCTAATTTTATGTTGTATTATTTTTAGTGGTTGGTTTAGGATTTATAAAATATTTATCTTAGCCTAGTCAACTTAGAGTAAAAGTCAGTACTTCAGATATAATGTATGAACCTTTAAGTGTTTTCCTATATCAGACTTCACACTATTGTCACATAATTTATTTCTTTATATTTTGTGAACACATACAATACTTTTCATTCGTTTGCTTTAAGTTTTTAAAGATATTTGTAGAACTTTTAAAAATTCTATATTTACATATTTACTACTGGTAATGTTCTTTATTTTTTGTGTATTTTTATTATTTCTGGATTTCCATATGATGTCATTTTCTTTCTATCTGAGTGATATAATTTAATATTCACTTATAAATGCATGTCTTGCAAGTGGCAAATTCTTTCAGGTTTTGAGTATCTGGAAAATCCTTTATTTCACTTTTTTTTTTTTTACAGAGGGATTTTTTATAAAAGTTTTATTGAAATATAATGTGTATATGTATATATTACATATATACATATGTAATGTATATATGTATATATGATAAAATTTACCCTTTTAAAGTATAAGAGTAACTAATATTTAGGATATTCAGAGTTGTGTAAGCATCACAACTAATTTTAGAATATTTTCATTACAGAAAAAGAAGCTCCATACTAAAGTATTCAGGCCTGATACCCTTCTCATCCCAACCCATGACAAACACTAATCTACTTTTGTCTCTATAGATTTATTAAGGATACACTATATGAATGATATCATATGTGGTCTTTTGTGATTAGCTTCTTTCAATTGGCATAATGTTTCCAAGCTTCATTCATGTTGTAGTATATATCAGTATTTCACCCCCCCTTTTTAAAAAGATTTTGTTTATTTATTTATCAATTTATTATTTATTTATTTATGTGGGGGAGAGAGAGAAAATGAGAGAGAGAGAGAGCATGAGAGGAGAGATATCAGTGGGAGAAGCAGACTCCCTGCCGAGCAAGGAGCCTGATGTGGGACTCCATCCCAAGACTCCATCCCAGGACTCCAGGATCACAACCCGAGCTAAAGGCAGTCACTCAACCAACTAAGCCACCTAGGTGCCCTATGCTAAATTTTGTTTATCCATTCATCTACTGATGAACATTTTGGTTATTTCCTTATTTTCTCTACTATGAATAATGCTGCTATGAATATTTATATATAAGTTTTTCTGTGGACATATGGATTCTCCCTGTTTTTGTTTATCTGAGAATATCTAATTTCTCCTTCATATTTGCATTTTTTATTTTAATTCCTGTTAGTTAACATAGACTAGTATATTAGCTTTGGGTATACAATATAGTGATTCAACACTTCCGTATATCACCCAGTGCTCATCACAAGTGCACCCCTTTATCCCCATCACCTATTTCACCCATTCTCCCACCCAACTTCCCTCTGGTAACCACAAGTTTGTTTCTATAGTTGAGTCTCTTTCTTAATTTTTTTCTCTCTCTCTTTTTTCCCTTTGCTCATTTGTTTTGTTTCTTCATTCTACATGAGTCAAATCATATGATATTTTTCTTTCTCTGACTGACTTATAATGCTTAGTTTTATACTCTCTTGTTCCTTCTATGTTATTGCAAATGACAAGATTTCATTCTTTTTGTGGCTGAATAATATTCCTGTGTGTGTGTGTGTGTGTGTGTATGGTTGCTTTCATAATTTGACTATTGTAAACAGTGCTGATATAAAGGTAGGGGTGAATGTATACTGTTAAATTAGTGTTTTTGTATTCTTTGGAGAAAAACTCAGTAGTGCGATTGCTGGATCATAGGATATATCTATTTTTAACTTTTTTGAGGAACCCCCATACTTTTTTACACAGTAGCTGCACCAGTTTGCATTCCCACCAGCAATGCAAGAAAATCCCTTTTTCTACACATCCTTATCAACACTTGTATTTTCTTGTGTTTCTGATGTTAGCCATCAGGTGTGATGTGATATTTCATTGTAGTTTTGATTTGCATTATTTCCATGATGAAGAGGGATGTTGAACATTTTTTCATGTGTCTATTGGCCAACTGGATGTCTTCCTTGCTAGGCTATTCAATTTTTTGGCATACAGTTTTATTAATAATGTTCTGTTATAACTTGATATGTCTGTGGTGTTGGTTGCTATTTCTCCTCTTTCATTTGTAATTTTACTTTTTGAGTTCATTCTCTCTTTTTTTTCTTGATAATTCTGGCTAAAGGTTTATCAGTTTTATTGTTTTTTTTTCTTCAAAGAACCAGCTCCTGTTTTCATTGATGTATTCTACTGTTTTTTGTTTGTTTGTTTTTATTTTGTATATCATTTATCAATATACAATGATATTGTATATCATTTATTTTGTATATCATTTTATTTTGTATATCATTTATTTCTGCTCTAGTCTTTATTTCCTTCCTTCTCTTGGTTTCAGTTTCTTTTGTTGTTATTTTTCTTGCTCCTTTAAAGGGAAGGTTAGGTTGTTTATTTGAGATTTTTCTTGCTTTTTGAGTTAGGCTTGTATTGTTTATAAATTTCTCTCTCAGAACTGCTTTGCTGCATCCCAAAGGTTTTGGACCATTGTATTTTCATTTTCATTTTTGTTTAATTTTTTATTTCTTCTCTTATTTCCTTGTTGACTCATTTATTGTTTTACTAGCATGTTATTTAATCTCCATATATTTGTGGTCTTTCCAAATTTTTTTTTATAGTTAAATTCTAGTTTCCTAGCATTGTGGCCAGAAAAAAATACGTGATATGGAGTTTGATCTTTGTGAATTTGTTGAGGCTTGTTTTATGGCCTAAATGTGTGATCTGTTCTGGAGAATGTTGCATGTATACTTGAAAAGAATATGTTTTCTGCTGTTTTGGGATAGAATATTCTGAATATATCTGTTAAGTCCTTCTGGTCAGTGTGTCATTCAAATCCATTGTTCCCTTGTTGATTTTCTGTTTAGATGATTTATCCATTGATGTAAGTGGAGTGTTAAGTCCCCTACTATTATTGTATTATTATCGATTAGTTCTTTTATGTTTGTTATTAACTGTTTTATGTATTTGGGTGCTCCCATGTTGGGTGTATAAATATTTACAATTGTTATATCTTCTTGTTGGATTATCCCCTTTATTATTTCTCCATCCCTTCACATTCAGTCTGCAGGTGTCTTTAGTTCTAAAATGAATCTCTTTTTGGCAACATATAGTTGGGTCTTTTTTTTTTTAATCCAGTATGTCACACTGTGTCTTTTTTTTTTTTTTCACCCTATGTCTTTTGATTGGAGTGTTCAGTCCATTTATATTCAAAGTAATTATTGATAGATATGTATTTATTGTCATTTTATTGTTTTGTTGTTATTTCTGAAGATTTTTTTCTGATCTTTTCTTGTCTTTCTCTCTTTCATGGTTTGCTGATTTTCTTTAGTGATATATTTGATTTCTTTCTCTTTGTTCTGTGTATGTTTTACTGGTTTTTGATATATGGTTACCATTAGGTTAGTATATAACCTCTTCCACGTATAGCAGTCTATATTGAGTTGTTGGTTATTTAAGTTTGAACCCATTCTTTTCTCCTCTCCACCCTATCTTTAGGTATATGTTGTTATATTTTGCATCCTTTTATTTTGTGAGCTCCTTGACTGATTTTTTTTTTTTTTACAGGGAAATTTTTTTTTTCTTTGTCTTTGTATTTCCTACCTTTATACCCAAAGATTCCTCTTAACTTTTCATGCAAAGCTAGCTTAGTGGTCATGCCTGACCACCTGCCAAAAAAAAAAAAAAAACTCCAGTAGTTTCATTTATCTGGGAAACTCTTTATCTTTCTTCCTCTTCTGAATGATCACCTTGCTTAATAGAATATTCTTTGCTGCAGATTTTTTCCATTCAGCCCTTAAGATAAATCATGCCACTCTCTTCTTGCTTGCCAAGTTTCTGTTGAGAAATCTTTTTCTAGCCTTATGGATTTTCTCTTGGAAGTTACTGTCTTCTTTTGTCTTACTGCTTTTAAATTTTTTTCATTATCACTATATTTTGCCAATTTAAATACAACTTGTCTTGGTGGGGATGTGCTTTTGTTGATTTTAATGGGAGTTCTCTCTGCCCTCTGGGGTTAGATATCTGTCCCTCCCCCTAATTAGGAATGTTCTCAGCTATAATTTCTTCAAATAAATTTTCTGCCCCTTTTTCTCTCTTCTTCTGGGACTCTTAGAATATGAATGCTATTATGTTTGATGGAGTCTCTGAGTTCCCTAAGTCTGTTCTCATGTTGTATAATTCTTTTTCTCTCTTTTCCTCAACTGTATTAATTTCTATTACTCTATCCTCTAGGTTACTACTTTGTTCCTTGGCTTCTTCCATCCTGCTGTTTGTTCCATCAAATGTGCTTCTCATTTCATTTACTGAGCCTTTATGTTATTCCTTATTTCTGTGTTAAGGATCTCACTCATATCTTCCACTCTTCCATATCTTCCACTCTTTTCTCAAATCTAGTTAGTATCCTCACAATCGTTATTTTAAATTCTCTATCAGGCATGATACTTATATCTGTTTCACTTAGGTTTCTGGCTGTGGCCTTGTCCTGTTCTTTCATTTGGGATAAGTTTCTCTGCCTTCTTATTTTGTCTAAGTCTCTGTGTGTATTCTCTGTATTAAGAAAGTTGGCTATGTCTCCTGGTTTTGAAGGTAATGGCCTTATGAAGAAGAAGTCCTGTAGTGCCAAGTGTCCCTTGTTCCCCAGGGTCTAGTGCCTCTGAGAGTATCTCCAATATGTGCTTTGTGTACTCTGCTGTTTTGTTCTGATTGCTTTAGTCTTCAGGCCAGTTATCTGTAGAAGCTCTCTTTGCCTGTTGCAGGTAATGTTTGGTCCCTGGACAGAATGCGGCACATTTTAACTAGTTGTGCTCTGGTCTGTTTGTGAAATGAGACTTGTCGCCATTCTCACCAGAACCAAGACCTCACAAATCAGGTCAGGACATGTGGTGTTGGCAGATGTTTGGGGCAGTTTTCTGGGCAATGGGTCTGCTATGCTGGGACTGAGGCAAGCATGACCGGGAGAGGCAGTTCTACCAGATTAGCAGTGCGTCAGAACTTGGTGTAGCAAGTTCATTAGTGAGTGTGGGACTGGGATGATTCCTGCAGGTGGCTCTGTGTTTATGCTGAGGAGTGGGGAGGTAAATGATGCCAGTCAGCTTTTTTCCTGGTGAGGTGTTTCCTTGAATGCTTCCTCTCAGTGGCAAGCTCCTAGAAGAAGGAACAATCTCCCTCTTGCTGTTTGCCCCAGGTGTTCTTCAGATCCTCTTCCTACTTGGTCTGCCCCTAAGTTGTTTACCTGCTTTTTCACTAGGAGCAAGCACAGAGCCCTCTGGGCTCTATCCTAGCCAAACTCACTGACTTTTAAAACTCTAGGCTTTAAGCTCCACTGGTTGTGGGAATTCACAAGATTTAGCCACTCACCTTTTCCAAGTCAACTGCTATGAGCATTTATTTTCCCCTTGTGCTCCCTGTGTACTAGTTTGTTTCTGAGACAATAGCTCCCTCTTGATCACAGTGGGTACTACAATCTCTTTCTCCTGCAAACAATGTCTCAGCATTTCCTAACTTCTTCGATGTGGCCTCTTCTCTGTCTTTAGTTGTAGAGTTTGTTCTTCCAGTCTTCAGGTCAATTTCTAGGGTATTTAGGATGACTTGATAGTTATCTAGTTGTATGCGTGGAATAAGGGGAGCCTAGGATTCTCTTATTCTACCGCCATCTTCCATCTTCCCTCTCTCCTTCATACTTGCATGATAATTTTGCAGAAGTAAAATGTCAGTTAAAATTCTCTGATGATGAAATTGTTGGGGCAGGGAGAGATTTAAACCCATTTTGTTGCCTTTATTAGCTGCTGAGTTACATGTATTCACAGTTACCATGATTGCAAAGCTGATGGTTTTCAAGGTTTCGTATAGCTGAAGAGAGAGGGATGAGGGTAGACTAAATTAAAGCACCACTGCTCTTACCAAGATTGATTTAATTTTGTTGAACACGTGCTTCTCAGATTGTTGCAAGCCTGAAGCTAGCTGTCAGGTTTCTGTAAAAGCTGATTTTTACAATTTTTACCAGTGTTTTCATTGTTTTTATGGAGGATAGGAATTATTTCCATCATTGTATGAGTTCTAAGGTTTGTTCTAATTTGTGGTGTTAGTTCTTTCCAAGACCTGGTCTAGCTTTTTTTGAATGGATGAGTTGGGCAGAAAATAGGAGAGACTCAAGGGAACCCTCTGCAGAGCTCCAGAGCACTCTCTGTATAGACCTCTTATCTCCAATACTTTTCCTAGAAAACTCTTGCTGCTTTCACTTCCTAGATCCCTACTTTAATCTCCTCGTTTTAGGGACAGTCCCCAACTTGTCTTTATTTTCTTTTCACTGCTATAGGGTGTGGATACACTCTTAATGTAGTAGGTTATAGGCACTTATAGGGTTTATCTCTTTTAGTTCTCCTTGTTCAGAGATCACTGTCCTATAGAGCATACTGTCCCAATATCTGAAAATCATTATCTCAAATATTTATCCAGACTTTTATTTATCTCAGGTCTGAGGATAAATCCGGTATGTTACACCATCTTGGACAGAAACAAACATCTCTTTCTACAGTTCCATATTCAACTAGTTTCTTTTCTTTTAAAACTATTTTTGAATATCTACTATGTATCTAATAATTTATTTCATATAGAAAATTACTGGGTACTATAGAAAATTATATTTTTAATTAATTTATTACTTCAACAAATATATATCATTTATCCAAATTTAGGTTTATTCTTAAATATCTACCAGAAGATTCATACAATTTTTTCCCTGTAATTAATTTGCAGACTAGTGGTAAAAAACAGAAAAGTATAAAAGCAGTTTTTTTTTAGGTTTCTTCAGGTTGCTTCTGCCAGCAGGGACAAACTAGATCTATGATATAAAGATGCTATTTTATTTTCTCTTTCACTGACTGGTAGGATTTTACAGATGAAAAATGTGAAGAGTTTTGACAGAAGAAAAGGAAGCTGTGTTAAAAAAAAAAAAAAGGAAAAGTTAAGAAAAAAAGATTGTAAGCTGGAAGGGGAGGAGGAGTGGGGCAGTGTGAAAAATGACCTGTTGTCATGGTTGTACAGAATACATAAAGGAAAATATTAAAAAAAAAAAGAACAAGTCTTAGAAAGAAATAAAATAATATGGGAAGATATGAATACCACTTGGATGTTGAGACTACCTTTGTCAACAGTGAGGGCCATGGAAAGAGGGAGATAATTAGAATCAAATTAGTTTTCAAATACTTTTTTCCTATTTATGTAATGTGGTGTATGGCCATGATAGAAAGAACAACAAAAATATGAAATTAAAGTTTCTTGAGGCTATTGCTCTGGAGTTACTGTGGTAGCAATGGCATTATTAATAAATAAAAGAATTAAGAGATGGAAGAAAGTTTAAAAGGGAAAAATCAAGTTTTGTTACAATGAAAATAATACATATAGACATAAAGATAATATGTAGCTTTTAGGAAGATTAAGTTAGATTGTTAAAATAATTGTGTGAATTCTAAACATATCTGGACAGTGATAAAAAAAAAAACACTATTAAACAACTGGCCTACAGTGAGGCAGATTGCAGGGGGAAAATTACTAATACTAACTCATTTTCAGAGTTTGCTTGGACCTCTGATTTATTACCAAATGCTAACCAACTAAGCCAACCTGTTTTGGTCCACAAGGGGAAACAGGTTTTCTAAATAAAAGAGAGTATTAAATACTTTAAAATTTGGTCTATTAGTGTAGTTATTTAATTAATGAAGTGTGTTTTGTTAATTGCTAAAATTATTATTTCTTGCTGGGCTCTCTTTTCTCCAGTGACATGTTAACAATAGTTGAGCACAAGTCACATGTTTTTAAGAAGAAAGTTTATGCAGGTGACCTACCAGGAAAGACTTACGTCCCTTTGCTAGTCTTCTAAACATCTAGTTCCTTGCTTGAATGGTTTGTTATATCAAAATATTGATAGATATGTGTATGCCTATGTTTACTTTTTTCTCCCTGGGCTTTCGTATGTCCAAAGGTTGTGACAAACATGTTGAGAGAAAGGTGTTTTCACTGAACTTCAGGGAGAAAAAATAAGTCCTGTCAATTCTAATAAAAGTCAGTTCACATGAACAACATACAGCATAGAGAAATAAATGAGTTGCATGTTCTGTGTAAAATCTCATTTTTTAAAGAAGATTTTTATTGTTTATTCCAGTAAGGTCAAAACTGAAATGATACATTTTCTGGTCATCAAACTATAACTCATATGAACTAAACTTCTGAAATGTCCACACAAATGGTAAAATTCACTCTTCCTCATTCTTGTTCTCATTGCTACAAGGTTTATAATTCAATGATTGCTTATGTCTGTAGATATTTAGTTATATTTATATTGCTTTTACTTTTAACAAAAGTTTCATTCAAGTGAATATTCTAATAAGTTTTTCTAATTTAGAATCATTCATTTTTCAAAGGATAGATGTCAACAATCCCAAGTATAAGGGAAAGGAAGCAATTTGTTTCAAGTACAGCAGAGGTTCCTAAGACTAGACCTAAAAATTATAAATCAGGCTGGTAGTAACAAACACTGACACTATACCCTAATGATTCAAATCGTTACTCTAATTCTCTATGAATACCAGTTTCAGATCTAAATCATTACTATCTAAGGTGTTTTGTGCATATCTTTATTTGTGAAGTAAATAAGAGCTATGAGCTCAACAAAACTAACCAGAATTTTGTACACATTTTACAACTTCCTTACTAGACACTGGCTTTAAGGATCCAGCTCAATAAAATATTTTAGGAGTATTTTCGATTTCTAGAATTGAGCAGCAAGAATCTGTCTCAGTTGTGGGTTTCACCATTCACTAAATTTTTTATGTTTATTAACTCTCTAGCTGTGTTTCTGTCTAACCAGGCTAAGCCTGATCTGTTCTACTTTTGACTACAGTGTTTTGCATAAATTAAAAAAAGAAATGCTGAGGTTATATGAATTCCAGAAAATGCCAAAATAATTCCTCCACTATTTCACAGAGCCATGGATTTGATAATGTGACTTGTGGCTCTCTGGTTTTTCATTTCTTGAAATTGCACAATATCTCACAGGATTAATGTTGCTTGAAACATGTTTTGATGAATGATGCTCCATCTCTGGTTAAAATAAGTCAACTTTATTTCTTCAAATCATAATGTTAGTGTACTGAATGCTTTTCCAACACTCAAAATTTTCTAGCTAATTTCCTCTTAATAAAATGCTAAGTTGGGCTTCACAGTAAAACATGGCAGAAGATAAATAATTGATCTTTGGTATTACTAGCTCTTTTTGTCATCTCAAGCAAAGGTGAAAGGTTGGACTAGAGTTTTCAGTGATGTCATTAAATAGTAGACTTAGCAAAAAGGAATTAGTTGTGAGGTGCACTGCATTAGCCTCTTAAAAATACCTAGTCTATTGATGAAAATTGAATAATTTTAAGTTAGTAAAACAGGGATAATTTTAAGCTCTTTTCATATTTTTGAAATATTTTTTATTATTTTATGCTACTGTGCTGTATTTTTATGCTTCTATGATGCAACCACAGTACAAACATGAAATACATTTATAATATATGATAATTTAGGGGTAAGCTGCTTGAGGGGCGTGAGATGCGGAGGCAAAAACGTTCTTTATGAGGCTACCTTGTGGAGATTATTCTTGATAAAATGATTAGATTAAAAAATTTTTAATGTGTCTACATACACAACTTCCACTTTTATCTTTTTTATTTCTTTGTTTTAATATTGTAATTTTATTTTATTCTTTTTAGGCTCCTTTTATAAAACTTTTTTTTTATTATTCCTTTTTTTACTTTAATTCCATTTTAAAAGCTGCTTACTACACCAGCATTATTTTAGGTGTGCTGTGGAAGATTTGATATTATAGAGTGACCTGTCAACCCATCAGAATTATTTCTGTCAGAATGCAGAACGAGGGTATTAATGCCTAGCTTCTGACATTCTGGTCTATATTTTACATCATGGATGCTGTAAATATTTTATGTAATAATGCTTCTTTGTATTGTCTATTAGGAAGTTTAAAGCTTAATTTGAATTGACTTTTAGCAATTGCAGAGTATGTTAGAGTACACATTTTGTGTACTAAAATCAGCTTGATTTCTATTCATTATTGTACTCCTATCCATTTGTCCCAATCTCCTTAAGTATATTTTTATGTTGTATTTCTTGGTTTTTCTTCTTTTTCAAAGTTTTTTTTATTTATTTAAGAGAGAGAAGGAGCAGGCGGAGGGGCAGATGGAGAGGGAGAAGCAGACTCCTCACTGAGTAGGGAGCTGGATGTGGGACTTAATCCCAGGACACTGGAATCATGACCTGAGCTGAAGGCAGATGCTTAACTCACTGAGCCACCCAGGTGCCCCTTATGTTGTATTTCTATACAACTTTCACTTTGTGTCTGAACTGTGGGTGAGGGTTATAAAGGAAATTAAAAAAAAAAAAATTCCTTACCAAGTTTCAAATTTGTTTCTTGTTTTGAATGATACTTAAATTTCTCTTTGTCAGACTAAATATCTATAATTTTGTTAGCTTACTTTACATGTTCTGTTTGATATATATACAATTAAGGCTATGTGATACCCATCGAATCTATAATATAGAGGGGTTTTTTGTCTATTGAAAATTATATAAACGATTTTATTAGCTAATCTTCTTTCTTTAAGGTGCTTCCAGTTACAATATTCAGAGGGTCTCTGAAATATTATACGTTAAAACATTGAAAAGTTTTTAAGTACATACTTTAAAAAGTCATATTTCAAGACTATGCTTTTTGACAGCTGTGAAATAACAATGTAATTGCATCATAACTGTGAAATATGACTTTTTCTTGCTTGTAGAAAGTGGATATTTTGCCAATCCTGACATCTATACAACAGCTTCAAAGCATACCGTATTTCCTGATTAATTAAGTCTGATACCTATCTTGTCAGATTCATTGCCGCTTACCCAAAAGTTGAGATAAGCAGATAAAATATATAAAATATAAGTAGGTAGTTTGAAAAATACAAGGTTACTTTCTTTTGTAATTATATGTTCGGATATACTATATATAGAAAAATTTATGTTAAGTAATTTTAAAATCAGCCATTTTAATAATTATTTTTTTCTTTTTACATCAGAAATTATAGACAGCAGAGATTTCATATGACTTGATATGATCATCATCAAATATTAATTAAAAAGCTATTAATTAAGCTTTAATTAAGCTTAAAAAGCTATCCCCAAGTAACTCTTTTAATTTAGATATATTACTGTGGAAGTTGAAATTATTAACTTATTTATCATTTACAGGGAAAAAGATTATGTAATTGATCCTTTTAGAGAAAAATGAACTTCAAGTACAAATCATGAAGTCTGGTCATGTTATGAAAGACATGCAAGTGAATTGATTTATATTTTTCGAATTCGCCTGATAAGCACTTTAGGTTGGGAAAGAGAACACTAGCTATGGAAGGTTTTGTAGTTACAGAAGAGCTTTTCAGAATTATAGCAAGCACAATAAACAATAGTGATTTTTGTGAGCAGAATTTTTTTTTTTTATAATTATTCTTTGTTCTTTAAAAAATGCCTTGGTAAGAGGGACCTGGGTGGCTCAGTCATTAAGCATCTGCCTTCAGCTCAGGTCATGATCCCAGGGTCCTGGGATTGAGCCCCCCATCAGGCTCCCTGCTCAGCAGGAAGCCTGCTTCTCCCTCTTCCTCTCCCCTGGCTTGTGTTCCCTCTCTCACTGTCTCTTTCTCTGTGTCAAATAAATAAATAAAATCTTTAAAAAAATAAAAATTAAAAAATGGCTTGATATGATGGTCCCCAGAGATGAGGCAACCGGGGGAATGGGTGAAGTGGGTGAAGGGAATTAAGAGTGCACTTATCACAACAAGCACTGAGTAATGCATAGAATTGTTTGCTCATTGTACTGTACACCTGAAACTGATATAGCACTGTATGTTAAATACACTGGAATTCATTATTTTTTTTTTTTTAAGCAGAAAAAAAGCCTTGGGAAGAAAGAAAGAGATAGATCTTTAGAACCTAAGAATAAGTGCTCATTCTTGACCTTGAAGACTAAGGGATAAGATAAATATATAGCAGGCATCTATGGAACATGAAGGACAGAAGAGAGTATGCAACTAACTAGGAGAAATGATAGTTAAGCCAAGATTTTAAGAATGTGTGTGATTTAACCAGGCTGTGGAAGATGGAAGTAAATGGGAGCACTCTATAATGGAAAATAGCATAACTAAAGAAATGCAAATCTGAAGCAGAATAATGCATTCAAGTAACTATAAGCTCTTCATTAGTACTATAGAATAAAATGTGTGATGTGATGTCATGAATGAGGAAGTTGGTCTGAGAACTGGATAGAGGTCCCTAGAATAAGATGTTGAGTTTGAGTATACCCTGTGGCCAAAAGTCACTATAATTTAGATATCCTCCAAGTTGCCAAATACTTTACAGCAAATAATGGCATTTTTTCCTGACAGCTTCCTACATAAATCCAAAATTTCAAATTTGTTTTTATAATGTAATTAAAACATTAAAAACATCTACCATCTCTCTATCTAACTATCATCTATCATCTATCTACATTATATCATAATATGATGTCAAGCATTTAAAATATTGCCTGTTGGGGTTCCTGGGTGACTCAGTCGGTTAAGCATCTTCCTTGGGCTCAGGTCATGATACCAGGGTCCTAGTCTCAAGCCCTGTGTCAGGCTCCTTGCTCAGTGGAGAGCCTGCTTCTCTTTCTCACTCTGCCGCTTTCTCTGCTTGTGCTCTCTCTCTCAAATAAACAAATAATAGCCTAAAAAAATATTGTCTCTTGTTCCTGAGCAATTAATATTGTTGTTAACAAAAAAATTGAATGCAAAATAGTATAATTTACACATTGATATTTTAAGGTAAAAATCTATACTTAAAGTAAGAACTATAACTAAAATATAATAATAAACTTATAAGATTCAAAAATATATTAAAAAGCAACTTCCTATATTAAGTCATTATTAAATGAGCTTGATAGTAAAGAAAATTGAGATGAGAGGAGGCAAGGGTTTTTGAAGCAGTCAGTGGATGAATTGTTGAGGGTGACATGTAGAGGAGTTAGGTGAGGAAAGGGAAACTTCGGATATATTGTAAGATCCAGCAGAACCGACATAATTTTCTTATCATTCTGTTACTGCTATAGAGAGTCCAGAACCGCAAGCTTCAGACTGCTCCTCCCCCATGAGTGAGCACAGCAAGGATACTTATCAGAGTCAGCCATTTCTGACCCATGTATGTTGCCTTCAGTGGGGAATCTGTGCTCCATGTCTCCCCAACAACTTCCCAAGACTTTCTCAAAGTCTGAGGCTCTTTCTAGACGGTCTTCATTCCCTCATCACTAATGTCAGAACTCCATTGTGGTCTGAAGTCAATACCCACCTACTTCTGATCCCTCACTCCTTTTTCTTCCTAAGCATTTCTCTCAATAAATCTGTTGCCCTTTTACTCTTCTGCCTTGGTTTCTGCTTCTGGAGGATCTGAACTATCACAGTAAGAGACATAAAACTGTATTCAAATAGGACTTTTCATTTAGCTTGTATATTTAAAAAGGATAATGTTTAGGATTAGATTTGCATGGTCCATACATTCCTTCAAAGTGTATGGCACCTGTGGTTCTACAGTGTGCCTCTTAAAGTTGTGTTGTCTCCATTTCTTCAAACAAGGATTATATCCTTCTCAACAAGTATAGCTATTAATTTCTCTGCATGTGTTTTCAAGAGCTCTCTGGCATCTTTTCATCAGTTTCATCAAAATTAATATTCTTCTTTGGGGACATCAACTTTCATTCTTCCACAACCATCTTTACAAAACCTTTCAAATAAACCACAGTTGTGGAGTTGGTTTCTTGTATCCCTTGTTGTTGATGTAGAAAATTTTTTTGCCATACCTGGTTGATAAATTATAAAGCCCTCTTTTTTGTGTCAAAAGTTTCAAAAAATTTTTAAAGGTAAAGCTTCTGTTTGACACCTGTATCCTGGACCAGATTTTGCATAATAAATTGATAATCAGTCTGGATGAACGCCATAATCATGTGGACTATAAACTCAAGATCCATGGGTTACACATGTAACATAATATTTGAAGGGAAAAAAATCACGTGGATGTTAGCACTATATTCTACATTCTTAGCTAAATGTTGGGGGTCAAAAATGTTTAGGACTTTTTTTTTTTACAATTTTTTTTGTTTACTAAGGCTCAGAGATAAGATTGTATATGATTCTCAAAAATTCTTCTGAGTCAAGTATGCTTTGAGGATTTCCAGACAATTTGTGTTTTCCTTGACATATTTTGGAGTAAATGTATTTTTCAGAATTCATGGTAGTTAATTTTGGCTTCACATAATATTATTAGCACAAATGCCTGGATAAATAAAAGCCTTCATACCCATATATTTTGTTCTCCTGAAGGATAAACCTACAGGACAATATTGCTTTCAAAACAATCCTGTTTTATCTACAACAAAATTTGTTTAGCGGCACAACTTCTTTTTTTGTATATAGTTAGTACAGGAAAATAGCAATTTCTTCATAGAGAGTTAAGGCAGCTTTCAATATTATTTTGATGATATGAGCTGTCTTAGCCTGCTCAGGCTGCTATAACACAATACCATAGATTGGGAGGCTTAACTAAGACATTTATTTCTCATGATTCTAGAGGCTGAGAAGTCCAACTCAAAGATCAAGATGCCAGCAAATTTGTGGTTTGGTGATGGCCCTCTTCCTGACTTGAAGAAAACCATCATCTTGCTATGAGTTCATATTACCTCTTCTGTGTGTTCAAGGAGAGGGAAAGAGAGCTCTGGTCTTTCATCCTTTTCTGATAAGGGAACTAAATCCTATCATAAAGGCCCCATGCTCACAGTTTCACTTAAACCTAGTGACCTCCCAAAGGCCCCAGCTCTAAAAGGCCCCTATCACATTAGGGGTTAGGCCTTCAACATACCAATTTTGAGAAGATACAAATAGTGTTTCCATAACAGGAGCATAGCTTGGCTCTTGATACTGCTGAACTTCTCAGGTTTGCTTTTTAAAGACAACTCCTTTGCCAACTAATTTTTCTCTGCCATTGCCTTCACGTTTAACTTCTCAGACATTATTGTCTTCTTCTGAATTAATGATGGTAAAGAATCTGAGACCTTAAGTACCTTGTCTCTCTCTCCATTTTGCCAATTATTTTCCATGCTTTTCCAACAAAGAATGCAATATTCTTGTCACATCATGCCTGTAGATGCTGATTCACAATTCTTTTAATTATTATTTCATTATTATCATAATGGTGCACACCCTGATAATTTATTCTTCAACATACATGCAATTTCTTTACTGTGCTAAGAAGAGTGAAGAATTGTTTCATTGAAACAATTTTAGCTTTATTTCATTGAAATAAAGCTTTCTCACTTGTTTTGCTTTGATTTCCACATTTTTCTTTATAACATTTTCAACTGTTTTATGATTCATTGTAGAACAGTAGACAAAAACAAAAGCTAAATATAACAGATACTGTGGAAAAGTATTTGAGACAAGTACAAAAATGCCAAGAAAGTTTCACACCAAGTGTGACATTCTGATGTCTTTCTTATTCCCACGACCATCACAACACTGAAAGCGCATTTCAAACAGTCTTCATGTAATTCTAAAATTCTTCCAGTTGTGCTTGGGGATATAGTTCAAGTTGGTTTTTATTTACAATAAATAAACTTATTTACAATAATGCATTGTGTTTTGGAAAAGTGAATACAGTTGTTTCTTATATAAAGTTTGGTCAAGAGTTTGAGAACTATGCATGTTCTGTAAAATACAAGCATATTTTAATGTGTTAAAAGGTCAAATCTTGTTCGTATTTTTAACTTTTCCTGCAGAATTAGGTCTTTTTGTAGAATTTTCTTATATGCTGCCTGATAAATCTCTTTTGGGCCTCTTTTCACTACTGACTTTATCTTGTAGGGTGATCAGTAAGGCTCCCTATTTATCTTCTTCATCAGATTACTAACTCATTAAAGGCAGATATTATGTTTTATTTTTCATCATATTCTCTTTTTGTCAACAAATCATGAAAGACACAACTTCAAATTAAAGTTTCTTCAACTGAATATAAGATGCATAGCAAAATATTGATAGCTTAAGGATATAAAACAGGTGTTATGACTTAATCTGCCTTAGTAAACTTTGCTATAAGGCAGAATTCATAGATTGAGAAAAAGTACTCAAAGGGAAGTATGGATGGTGGGTCAAAATAAACTCTCACTTAAATAAATTTTCAAAGTCTCCCTTCCCTCTAGTTTTACCATTTTATTTATTTTTTTTCTCTAAGGTACTGTTTACATAATAAAAACTACAGATGTTAGTAACTTTCATCTAGCATAACTCAAGATGCCATCATTCACATTATTTTCTGTGAACATGAAATAAAGTTGTGCAGAGAAGATTTGTGAAGAATAATGTCTTATGCTAGTGTCAGTGTTGTTACCGACATGACATAAAGAGATGCAGACACAAAAGAGACATAAGATATAACTGCTCTAAGGCTTTTTGTTTTTTTTTTTTTAACATGTAGGGTCTAATTCAGTATGTCATATATACTTTACAAAGAATTTTTAGTGATGAGAGAGATTATAAGCTTTAACATTTAGCAGTATTTTTAACATTTATATTCATAATCATTACCTAATATCTATTGGGCCAAAGATTAGTTTAAAAAATTAATGATATATGTGTTTAAAAATGATACTAGCTGCTAGGTAGGGGGGTGAGGAGGAGGATGAAGAAATAGAGCACAGAACACTGAAAATATACTCCATACGACATCATACTGATGGGAACATGTCATTTTACATTTACCCAAATTCATAAAATACACAACATCAAGAGTGAACTCAAATGTAAACAATGGACTTTGGATGATTATGATGTGTTGATACAGGTTCATCCTTGATAAAAATGCCCCATTCAGAAAAGTGATGTTAATAATGAAGGAGGCTATGCATGTAGGAGGGGAAAGCAATATATGAGAAATCTCTGTAACTTTTTCCCAATTTTATTGTGAAATTTTTCATTGCCCTAAAATAAGTTCTTTGAAACAACAACAACAAAACAATGTATAACTTATAGAAGAAAATATCGGAGAATATTTTTATAAACTTGTGATGTAGATCTTCCCAACCAAGCACACCAAGAACCACAAATAGATTTGACTAGGCAAAATTTGCAAACTTTGGTAATGGCAAAAACCTATGAAAATAAAAATGAAATAAAATTGGAAAAATATTATTACACTTATAAACTATTTACATAAATTTAAAATTCATTCTAAAAATTAATCACAAATAGTAATAAAAAAATTAGACCCCTATATATCTACAATTTACTTTATGGAATAGAAGTCCTAAGAAGTCCTATATATGCCACCCAGCATATCCACTTTCCTCCTCTATGGAGAAAACTATTGTCCTGAATTTCTTTATTTTTGTTACAGTGTTTCCAAAATCAATTTTCCCCTGGAGATACTTTATTATTTAAAATTATTAAATAGATAAAATCATGTTTTATATAAAAATACTGTTGTTGTACATAACTCTATATACATCAAGAGTGGTAGGATTTTAATTTCAGAACATAGTACCTTTCAAAGGAGGTAAATGGCATCTGTTTCTAATGACAAGAAAAAAAAATACATGAGAATTTTCCTTTTCCTCAATTCTAACTCACTCTTTATAAATTAGCCATTTAAAAATATTCATATCAGGCACCTGGATGGCTCAGTTGGTTAAGCAACTGCCTTCAGCCCAGGTCATGATCCCAGAGTCTCCAGATCGAGTCCCGCATCGGGCTCCATGGGGAATCTGCTTCTCCCTCTGACCTTCTCTGCTCTCATGCTCTCTCTCACTCTCTCTCTCTCTCAAATAAGTAATAAAAGAATATCTGTGAAGAAAAAATTCAATATCTTTTTAGCTGTAGTATATCATATGCTTACTGAAATAGAAAGGACAAATATCATTACCCAGGAAAGGTGTTCTAAAAATTCAATGTGTTCATTATTGAAACATATTACAAATTATTTAAATATTGTAATGCTAATAAGTAGATTTTCAAACTAAGCAATATCTAAAATCTGTGTGTGTGCAACCTGCCATTTTATATAGAAGAAATTCATGTAGAAATCATGTGTCAGAATAATCTCCAAGTGGATAGAGATTCAATGCCAATAGAATTGCTTTATCTAAGGTAATGTGATCTTCTTCTTTCCAGCAATCCTGGTAGTTGTTTGCTTTTATCATGTAATACTGAATGCCAATGAGGACAGTAGATGTTAAAAATGCATCTTCTGGAAATGGGCATTCAGAGGGAAAAGGTACAGCTGTGTTTTCTGAGTTCACAGGGACTGAAGGTAGGAACTTCTCAATCAGCAGGAAAGCTGCTTATGCTCTGCTCTACCTCAAGAAGGGAGCTACACAAGCCAAATCAGGTCCCAAATGTCTGTTATTTTTTGCAATCATTGCTAATTATGGAAGAATGATGGAAAAGTTTGAGAATCTATATTTTTACATATTTGCATACAGATGGCATTTAAGATGATATGAAAGAAATATGACTTAAAGTTTAAAAATGGGAATATATTCTATGCCCCCATAACAATATTTCCAGTGGTGCAGAAATGTGGAACATTAGAGGTACAGTAATAGTCAGAGTTCATATTTCACTACTGTGTACATTTAGCATATAATTGCCTATGCTTGCCCAATATGAACCCTCTCTTAGTCCACAACTGCAATCTCAGGGGATTCCATCTAGCCAACCAAAGTGAAAAAAGAACTTGATCAAGGTTGGCAATGATTCTCCATTATGCCAGCACTTCCTGGGATGGAATGTTCCTGAATTTCTCTCAAAACAGAATTTCTCCAAGTAGTCAGAACTTCCAGAAGTATTTATCATTGCTTGGTTTCCCTGGATGGATAGCCCTAATGCAAGGTCTATGTCATGTTGAGGGTAACAATTGTTAGATATAAGTGACTTGGATAGTAAGAGCGCTGAAATGAAAAATTGAGAGTTGGTTCTGGAAATGGATTTCTCAAAAAACCTAGAAACTAGAAATATTGATAATTCATTAACAGGAGATTATCATTGCTACCAACAGTCTTATGGACATGATACGCTATTTAATAAAAGCCAATGATCATGTATACTCATCAAAAAAATAAATACTTATTAAATGGGTGAAAAAATGGCCATAAATGCAGAGCTGAAATTTGTAGGGTTAACAGCATGAAACACCTTTCCCTAAAACCAACAAAAATCTGTATCTATCAGAAAATTAAGGAACCAGCTGTATCATTCTTACCAAGCACATTTAATCTAGAAACATCTAACCTTATGTAACAATTGAATTTCATATTCAAAATTCAGCTGTAAGGTCAGTTATAGCAGACCACACTTCATGAAGATTGGCAGGTATTTTTCAGAATTCAAAATATTCTGTGAAATAGTGTCCCTTAATCAAAATAAATGGACCAGAATCCATGTAGTAACATTTCTTAGCTTCACACTTAATAGTCCATAAACTTTAACTTTCTGTACTATGACTATGCACTTAGCTAGTGGTCTTAGAAGGAAATTCCCGAAGGAGAAATACTTCTACCCCAGTCAGCTAGAATAAAAACTGAAGGCAAAACAAAATTGAGAGGAAAAGTGATATATGCTCCCTAGGGTTTTGTTACACTTGCAAGTAAGAGGACTAAACTTTCTCTTATTTTCTGAGTGGAATCATTTTTCCATTTTATTCTATTTTGTATTGAAGATTATGTATTTTCTTGTATTTCTTCTTTTTTCACTGTATAAAATAGGATAGATGTTAATTTTAATTTGTTTCTAAAGTTTTTGACTATTGACCTATACAATATCCTTATATGTAATATCTATTCTATCATCTCTGATGAGAGTAGTTGGATGTGACTTCCAGTTTCCTCCTTTGCTGAAGAAGAGTCCTGGGTAATAGGGTTGGGTTGTGTTAAGCAGGTACCTTCTGAATAGGGGGAGGTAATATAGTGTGTTATCTTGTGTATATGTCTATGCATGTGTGTGGATGTGGTAACAATATACATATAGTAGAATGCTAGAAGATGCCAATTAGGTTGAACTTCTGGAATTTCCCTTTCCTTAAAAGAACTTCAAAGACCTAAGTCCCTTTTGGTGCCTTACATCTCCAGCACTTAATGAATGATCAAAAGGTAGACCAAAGCCCAGCTGTACTATCAAGTCTTCTGGGAATTTTAAACCTTGAATGGGGAGATCAAGAAACTGGAAACCATTAGAGTTGAGCTTTGGTAAAGGTGTCACGGAAGCAAGAAGTTCTGGTAGGCCCAGCTTCCTTATGTCTGTCAGATGTCATCAGCACCCTAGCAGGAGTGTATTTGCTTAGCTGTTCCTGGGATCCCATGAACAGCCAAGCTATCTCTCCAATAAAGTCCGTTTCTCATTAAGTTAGGCAAAGTCAGTTTCTGTTGTTTACAATTACAACAATCTTAATTAAATCAGCTCGTTACAAGTAGTAAAATAATAACAAAGAACCATTTCTGTTGATTAAGAATTTGAAGAGTTTTTTTGTTTTTGTTTTTTTCCTCTGGCACTGCAGACTTAATTTGCTGCCTACAAAAATGAGGAGGAGAATTTTAAGGGAGACTTGTAATTAGAAGTACAGAAGACATAAAAAAAAATAATTCCAATAGAATTGGAATCATTTGGGGGGACTGGAAGTTACCCTTGGTAACTTTTCAAAATAAAAGTATTTACTCTCATGTTAGTGATTTTCTTGTGTCAGACTGTTGGTTTCTCTAAGCCAGATTTTTAAACCAAGATATAAAACATGGACATTTTGTAAGGATGACATTGTGCCCTTTGGTATACTATGCAGTGCTCAATATCACACCTCAGAATGTTCAGATCATATCCTTTACCCATGTGTTCTATCCCTTTAGGAAGATGATTTCCATTCTCAAACAAGAGACACCACTTTGTGATGAAAATGCTTCCTGTGAGGGCCATGCAATTTACTGTTTATGAGTACAGGCTTGAGAGTTGGGCTGCTGGAGGTGACAGCCCAGGACCACCCTATATTAGCTTTGTGACCTGTGCAAATTACTCCATTTTCTCTCTCACTGTTCTCATCTGCAAAATGTCTATAGTAACAATGAAATTTGGGGAGAAACATATTAATGAATATTTTAAAAAAATATGAGCCTGGCACATAGTCCTTCAAAAATACTAGATATTATTCTTTATTTCAACCTATTGGTATTACTTATCTCTAGGGTGACAACCCTAGCTCATGCAAATTGTCCTGCAATACTTACTGAAAATCTCTTCTATCAGTCTCAAAATTGTGCCTGTTTGGTGATAAATTGTACACTGTCTTCGCCACCTCAATTTAAGTTCTCTTCTGACATGAATCTGTTCCTTCCCATCTGCCCCGATCAATAAATCATATTATCCTCAAATTAAAAAAGAGAAAATGGTAGTCATCATTAATTCCTTCTTTTTTCTCATTCCATACCTCCAATCCATCAATTCTTACTCCTAAATACATCTCTATTGTGTCTACTTTACTCAATCCGTAGCTTCACCCCACCCCCAACCCCAGTCCAGGCCAGATAAGAATTTAACACTCAAAACAACAACAAAATTGTTTTCCCTGCTAATTGATTTCCCTGCCAACATTCTCCACAACTCAAATAGGTCTTCTTAAAAATGACATTTTATGAGATAAAGGAGATCATGCCATTGTCCTGTTTAAAACCATTAACTGTCCTCCATCAAATGGGAAATCAAATCTAAACTTCTTACTATGCTCTACCTGCTGCTATACCTCCTACCTACTTGCTAAGACTCAACCTGGGCCCCTCCTGTCTTGTGTTCCAGTTATGATAACAGGCCAGTATATATCCCACCACAAAGCGCTTATCATAATGGTCTTTCTTTGTTTGAAATGTTCTACCTGCTTGTTCTTTGTATCTCTGCTTCAGTGTCACTTCTAACAGATAACCTTATCAGATTATCCCTTCTAGAACAAGTTCCACTCAGCCCCGTTGTGCTTCTTTTCTCTTGGCAACCTGTTTGCTGCTTTCCTTGAACTTAATCACATGCAAGATCAGTTTTTTTTTTTTTTAAATCTGATTTTCGATCTCCTGCACTACTATAAGCTCAGAGAGGAAAGACACCTGTCTGTCTTGTTCACAGAGGGAGCTGAGCCAATAGAACCATGTCTAATCTTTGATAAATATTTTAGAATGAATAAATATATTTAGCAGACATTATATAAAACCATGAGTTTTTCTTCATTTCTCCTTAAAGTTAACTCCTGATATTTTTAACTCTTTTTTTCTAAGACAGTTCAGCAATGCTCTGAAATGTCAAGAGCCACTTTCTATCCCTGCAAAGTTAGAAAGTAATTTAACTTCTTTATAGTCCAATTTAAGCCCAATTTCCTCAGTTTAAAAATGAGAAAATATTCACCCCAACCACTGTCTTGAGCTCAGATATGTGTCACTAACGCCAAACTGTACAGCACCGTAACAATGTATTGGTCCCACTCTTTGGCGTATAGTGACAATTAGCAATCACCCTTATTTCTCACTTAGCATTATTAACTTGTTTTTCAAGCTAATTCAAATTATGTACAACATTCATAGTGGTTTAAAATGTTCAAAACTTTAATCTCATTTGGATTGGTTTATTATATATTTGTTGACCAGTATTGATTTCTGCAACTGGGTTAGATTTCCAATGAAGAGCTAGAATTCAAATTATAATGTTCACAGATAGCATAATGAAAATCATAATAATAGTTGGCATTCTTGAGTGTCCATAATGTGGCAGGCACTATGTGAATAAATTTACATATCTTACTTCCTCTAATCAACCATCCTGTGAAATGTATATTTTTATTATCTATTTTATGAGGAAATAGGCTTACAGGATCTATGCATTTTTCCTGAACTTCCAAAGTTGCTAAATGTAAAAAAATGTATAACAAGACTAGGTATATGGACAGATAACATACTCCCCTTACTACTTTTAGCAGTTTATATGCCATGAAGAAAGAAAAGTGTATTTATATTATTTTTATATATTGTATATTCCTCAAAGGACACATATCAGCTCTCTCCTCCATTCATAGATTCTCTAATCCTGTCAATGAGTGTTTATTTACTTATTTTAGAGTGTCAAGTATTTTCTGTCTAAACAAAATGCTGTATATAAAATACATACAATTTATTGTATTATATGAATATACATGAACATTACTACAAAAAGCAAAAGAGGTAATCAAGAGGTCTTTGCCTACAGGGAGTTTAAGCTTTATCCACTACACACTGTGGAGGCACTGAACTAAACAAGTGCTAAACAAGAGTTTAGTAACATGATTAATTTTGTATTTTAGAAGAATTACCCACAGTAAAACTATAAAGAGATAAAGGAAATGAGTTTTCTTGATAAACTTACTTGATATGACAGTCCCAGCAACAAAATACAAATATAATGCAACCTATTTAAGTTTTGTGATGAAAAGGAATTTTTTTTGGCAATTTCTACTGCACAATTAGAAATTAGAGTTGCTTTTTTTGTTTGTTCATTTGTTTTTTAAGCTTTAAAGACTCCATTTCTCTATTCTTATAAGGACAACAATTCATGGCTAATTTAGAACAAATATACTTTGTATTTGTACTGTTTTTTTGGGAAGAAGTGTAATTATTATATATTTAATGTTATATCTACATATATAAACTTATACATATCCATATGTATGAAGTCTATTAAATATTTTTTGCAATGAAATGAATAAATGTACTTTGAATTCATTTAAGAATATATAAAATACTTTTTAAATAACTTGCATATAAATAAGTAAAGAATTTTAAGAAAAATAATTGCCAACAATCATGTACAAATAAGTAATTATCATAATGACTTACAGAATGATTATAGTTACTTGAATTTTATATCAAGTAATTGCAGGTAGAAATTTATTTAAAATATTAAGCACCTTTGGAACTCCATAACCATTTAGATTACATATGCTTTTAAAATGCATATTGAAGAAGGTTTGGATAGCAAAAGAAATACTTAGTTCTTGGGACGTGTGGGCGGCTCTGTGGATTAAGTCTGGCTTCCACCCAGGTCATGATCCCAGGGTTTTGGGACTGAGTCCTACATTGAGCTCCCTGCTCAGCAGGAAGCCTGCTTCTCCCTCTGCCTACGGCTCCCCCCTGCTTGTGCTCTCTCTCTCTCTCTGACAAATAAGTAACATCTTAAAAAAAAAAAAAAAAACTCAGTTCTTTTGTAGCCCGTGAATCTGAAAGAGTTTTATTTTTGATGGTATTATAAATAGTATTGCTTTCTTAAATTCCCTTTCAATTAGTTCATTGTTAGTGTATAGAAATGCATTGATTTTTGTAAGTTGATTTTAAATCCTGTAATTTTACTGAATTCCTTGATTATTTCTACCAGTTTGTTGGTGAGTCTTTGGGGTTTTCTATATATAAGATCAAGTCATCTGTCATCAGAGACAATTTAACTTCTTATTTTCCAATTTGAAGGCCTTTTATTATTTTTTCCTTACCTAATTGCTATGATAAAGGCTTCCATTAGTATGTTGAATAGAAGTGGCTAGAGTGTGCATCTTGGTCTGTTTCCTGATCTTGGAGGAAAAACTTTACAGCTTTTCACCATTTAGTATAAAGTTAGCTGTGAGCTTGCCATATATGACATTTATTACATTGAGATATATTCTTTCTATACCTAATTTGTTGAGAGTTTTTTTCATGAAAGGATGTTGAATTTTGTCCAATGCTTTGTCTGTAGCTTTTGAATTAACCACATGATTTTTATTGTTCACTCTGTTAATGTTGTGCATCCCACTAATTGACTTGGATGTGTTAAACCATTTCTGTAACACATGGATAAATCCCACTTGGTCATGGTGTATAAGCCTTTCAGTGCACTGTTGAATTTAGTTTGCTGGTATTGTGTTGAGGATTTTCATATCTATAATCCTCAAGGTTATTGGCCTATAACTTTCTTATAAGTGTCTTGTGGTTTCTTGCAATGTCTTGTAATTTCTTGTCTGGTTTTGTTATTGGCGTAATTCTGATTTCCGAAAATAAGTTTAGGAGTGTTCACTTCTTGCAAAGTTTTTGTAGACTTTAGTTTAGACTACAAATTTTAGTTTAGACTTTAGACTACAAATACAGAGAAGAGATATTAACTCTTCTCTGAATGTTTGGTTGAATTTACCTGTGAAGCCATCTAGTCCTGGGCTTTTCGTTGTTGGGGACATTTTAAATTATTGATTCAATCAACTTACCAGTTATAGCTATTAAGTTTTTACAGTTATTTAGATTTTTTATTTCTTTATGATTCAATCTTGGTGGGTTGTATATTTCTAGAAATTTATTTGTTTCTTATGAGATGTCCAATTTTTGGCATACAATTGTTTATAGTAGTCTCATGGAAATTTTAATTTCTGTGACATCAGTTATATTGACATTTTTACTTTGATTTTATTTATTTGGATTTTCTATTTTTTTTCTTAGTTGAGCTAATGGTTTTTCAATTTTTTTGTCTTTTCAAAAAATCATCTCTTAGGTGTTTTTTTTTTTTTTTCCCTATTTCTTCTAATCTGTTTCAGTTGTTTCTGCTCTGATTTTTTTGGAAGTGGATTGTTTTGTTCTGTTTTTATTAAGTTTTTTATTTTAACTCCAGTGTGGTTAACATACAGTATTACATTAGTTCCAGGTGTACAATATAGGATTCAACATTTCTATACATCATTCAGTGCTCATTGTGACAAGTACCCTCCTGAATCCCTGTCACCTATTTCACCCATCCCCCCACCTACTGTTCTTCTGGTAACCATCAGTTTGTTCTCCATTAAGAATCTGTTTCTTGGTTTCTCTCTCTCTTTCTCTCTCTCTCTCTTTTTCCTTCACTATTCGTGTCTTAAATTCCACATATGAGTGAAATCGTACTGTATTTGTCTTTCTCTGACTGACTTATTTTGCTTATCTGCTCTGATTTTTGTTATTTCCTTCCTTCCACTAAATTTGGGCTTAATTTGTTCTTCTCCATACCTTGAGGTACAAAATTAGTCTGTCTTTTTGAGATGTTTCTTTTCTCTTATGTAGGGATTAATAGCTGTAAATATCCCTTTCAGAACTGTTTTTGCTACATCCCGTAAGTTTTGGTATGTTATCTTTCCACTTTCATGGAAGTTTCTACTTCCATTTTCATTTACTTATTTCCCTTTTGCTACTTCTTTGATCCATTCATTGTTCTGAGTGTGTTGTTTAATTTCCATGCATTTGTGAATTTTCCACTTTTCTTCCTGTTACTGAGTTCTAATTTCATATTATTGTAGTCAGAAAAGATGCTTGGTAGCAACAGTCTTCTTAAATATGTTAGACTTAATTTGTGACCTAACATATGATCCATCCTAGAGAATGTTCTGTTTGTGCTTGAGAAGAATGTGTTTTCTGCTACTGTGGGATGGAATGTTCTCTATATGTCTGTTAGTTTCATTTGAGCTAAAGTGTAGTTTAAGTCCATTATTTCCTTATTGAATTTTTGTCTGGGTGATCTATCCATTTTTGAAAGTAGGGTATTGAAACCTGCTACTACTATTGCAGTACTATTTTTGCCTTCAGATCTGTTATTATCTTTTTTAATACATTTGGTTGCTCCAATTTTGGCTGCATGTATATTTATAAATTGTTACTTCCTCTTGATGAATTGATCCCTTTATCATTATGTGATGACTTTTTTTTTTTTAGGTTTTTTTTTTACTTCTTTTGTCTGATAAAAGTATAGCTATTTCTATTCTTTTGGGTTTCCATTTGCATGAAATATCTTTTTGCATTTCTTCACTTTAGCCTATATGTATCCTTAGAGCTGAAATTAGTATCTTATAGGCAGCATATACTTTTATATCCATTCAGTCACTATTTTTATATATACATTCTGTCACTATCTTGTGACTGGAGAATCTAGTCTATTACAATTAAAATAATTGTTGACAGTTAAGGATATGTTATTGCTATCTTACTGTTTTCTGCCTGTTTTTTACTTCTTTTATTCCTTCCTTCCCCTTGCTGTCTTCCTTTGTGATCTGATAATTTTCTATACTCATATACTTTGAATCCTTTCTCTTTATCTCTTTATCTTTTGAATATCTACTGTAGGTTTTTGGTTTGTGGTTACCATGAGTCTTGCACAGAGTATTTTGTAGTCATTTATAGTCTATTTTATGCTGATAGTAATTTCACTTTAATCATCTATAGAAACTCTACCCTGTTACTCCCTTGTTTTTGTGTTTTAATGTAATAATTTATATATTTGCATATTAATATATTGTATATTCATTAATAAATTTCTGTACCTATAGAATTTTATTACTTTTGTTTTTAATATTTATTCTACTGTTAAGTGATTTGTGTATTATCATACCATTACACTATTAGAATATTCTGAATTCGACCATCTATATACCTTTGCCAGTGTGTTTGTACTTTTATGATCTCATTTTACTAATTAGCATCATTTAATTTCAGATTGAAGAACTCCCTTTAGCATATCTTGTAAGACAGGCTTAGTGGTGATAAACTCTCTCAGCTTTATCTGGGAAAGTCTTTCTCTCTTATATCTTTGTAAGGCAGTTTTGTGAGATATTCTTGATTGACAATTGTTTTTGCTGTTTTTCTTTTAGAATTTTGAATTTATCATGGCATTCTCTTCTAGTCTACCAAGATTTGTTTGGGAAATCTACTGATAGCCATATGGTGATTCCATTGTATGGTTTTTTGCTTGTTATATATATATTTTTTTTTTTTTTTGTCAAATTTGCATGGGATGCTATCCTTTCATGAATATCCATACCTCTCCCAGCTTTGGGAATTATATTCATCCATCATTTGTTTACATAAGCTTTCTGTCATTTTCTGTATTTTCTCTTTCTGGACTCCCATAATGAGAATACCATTTCTTGTGAAGGTGTCCCATAATTCACCAAAGCTTGTATCAGTCATTTTTATTCTTTTTTATTCTTTTCCTCTCTGAATGAATTCTTTCAAATGTCCTGTCTTCAAGTTCAAGTCTGATGAACTTTCTACTGCATTATTTTTATTTCATAAATTATATTCTTTAAATCCAGGATTTTTGGTTGTTTTTTTTTTTTTTTTTTTTTTTTTTTTAATCTCTGTCTCTTTTGAATCTTTATTGTTCAGGGATTGTTATCTTGATTTTGAGTTGTCTATGGTAGCTTGTTGAATTTTCTTAAAATAACCATTTTAAACCTTTGCCAACCAATTTATAAATTTCCATTTCTTTGCAGTCAGATACTAGAAATTTATTGTTCTCCTTTGGTGGTGTCATATTTCTTGGACTATTCAAGTTCCTTGAAGTCTTGCACTCCTGTTTTCACATTTGAATAAAGAGCTATCTTTTCCAGTCTTTACTGACTAGCTTCAGAAGAGCGTTACCTTCACCTATTATTCCAAGGTGAAGGTATTCTGAGGCTTTCTCAGATCCTTTCTAGAGATACGCCTGCTTCACACTTCTGTTCTCTGTTGGTGATGGTGGTGGAGGGTGGAATTTTTAGGATTGTATGCCTTCTCCCAATCTTGCAAATCCAGACTTGGTTTTGCAAGCCTTCTGTTTGTTTCTCTGAGGCAATGCCCTGAAATGCACATGCTCAAGTTTGTGACTCTCTTGACTCCCATAAAGTTGGACTAGCTCTCTGTACTTGCATGCTAGCAGTCTGCAAAAACTTACTCTCATTGTTTATAGGAGCATGTGCTGGGAGTGAGCCATGAAGAGATGAGTGAAGCATTTGGAGTGTTAAGGATGTCCATGGACCAGTTAGGAGGTTCACAGATGAAGCTCCCCAGTGGCTATGGACAGACTTCCTGATGGAGTCTGTGAACTGGTAGTAGGGAGAACCATGAAGCAGTCAGTAGCACCCCAGAGTACTTGTTTTTTTAATTGACTTGTTTGAATCTGAGAAGTATTTAAAAACAGGGTATTTGGGGATGTCTGGGTGGTTCAATTCGTTAAACATCTGCTTTTGGCTCAGGTCATGATCCCAGGATGTTAGGATTGAGTCCCTCATCAGGCTCCTTACCCAGGAGAAAGCCTGCTTCTCCCACTGCCTGCCACTCCCCCTGCTTGTTTTCATTCTCTCTCTCTCTCTCTCTCAATCTCTCTGACAAATAAATAAATCAAATCTTAAAAAAAAGGTATTTTTATCCCCTGATAATATTATCATTATTATTGATGATGATTTTGATTATGGCTCACAATATAAAATCTAAAATAGAATAAAAAGGTAATATTCTTTCTGATAATTGTGCTAGCACTATTGGAAAGGGACAAATGAATGTACAAAATCCAAATTAAAAAAAGTATTATCTTCTTTGGCAGTGGATTTATAGGCATATAGCAGATGTGTGATTCCATGGTATTTAAACCAAGATCTTTGTCATTTCTACTCCTCCTTGTTTATTGTGATGTAAGCTCTACTTCAGAATGAAACAGTAAAATCATAATCTCCCTCTCTCCCCAGCTCCCAACCAGTGGGCTGTTTAGTGTTGCTAAATAAACTGGGACCCTGACCACCCTGGCCCAGATATTTTAGTGGAGGTTCCATGCTGAGAGAGGCAAACCAAGGAGACCTGTGGCTGCTGCCTCCAGGTACCAAGTTCTCAGCTCCTAAAGTCAAAGTGTTACTTAGAGAGAAGCAGGCCACTATCTCCATCTTCACCTCCCTCAACATTGGGGGTATTGTCTGGAGACTCTGTCTCAGGGAAAGAAGCAGGTAGAGAACAGAGACTAAATCCTTGTCAATAAGATTTAATGAAAATTTATAGAATACTCCATCTACCAAGGGAAAATGTATATCCTTCTTAAGAGCAAATGGAACATTCATCAGAAAAGAACAAGTACCCATTCAAAAAACTCACCTCAGTATATTTAGAAATAATAAGAAGGTATGTTGTCTGACAACAATAAAATGGAATGAAACATCAATTATTAGAAAGATATTTGGGAAACTCACAAATAGGTGGAAACTAAACAACATAATCCCAAATAACAGATAAGTCAAAGAAAAACATCACATGGGAAGTTAGAAAATATTTTGAGATGGATAAAAATGAAGGGACATGACATCAAAATTTATGGGATGCAATAAAGAAGGGGTTAGAGAGAAATTTATAGCTGTAAAATGCCTAGATTGAAAAAGAAGAAGATATCAAATCAAAAACCTAAACTTCAACTGATGACTCTAGATAAAGAAGATCAAATTAAATCTAAAGCTAATAGAAAGAAGGAAAGAATAAAGATTAGAGCAAAACTTAATGAAATAGAAAATAGAAAAACAATAGAGAAAAATCAATGAAACCAAAAGCTGGTTCTTTGAAAAGATATTTTTTTAAGTGAATAAAACCTATAGCCAGATTGACCAAGAAACAAAGGGACAAGACTAAAATCCCTAGAATCAGAAATGAAAGAAAGATCATTTCCCTGACTTTGCTAAAATGAAAAAAGTTTATAAAGAGATACTATGAGTAATTGTATGTCAAAAAAATAGACAACTTAGATGAAATGGAAAACATCCTAGAAAATCAAGGAAAACACTCTCCTCACGCACACACACACACAGATGTTGGCAAGACAGTAAGAAGTTAACTTCACAGTGGAAAGTTTATAAATAGTGCCAATGCTTACTTAATCATGGACTTCTATACTTGCATCTTCTTGATATTAAACTGATTACTTTGTGTTCACAAATGACTGCTACATTTTCCCTAAGTTATCAATATTTGTTACAGATAGAAAAGAAAGTGTTGATATATTATTCATGGTCTCAGCAGATAAAGAGAAGTAATTCAATGTATTTTAGGTGAAAAGTGTTTAATATTAGGGAAGAATACACAATCTTTAGAACTGGGGGAGTAAAAATTGTGATGGAGTCAGTGAAGTTTGGGGGAATCAATAGGAAAGATCTCAGCTTGAAGAACTAAGACCAGTTTCTAAGAACCTGCCAGGATTTCCTCTGCTCACACGTCTGACTATAGATCCTCTGGCTATACATTTAATTGCATATCTTCCTCCCCCTTCCAAATCCTGGACATGTACCTCTCATTGATAAATTTGACTAGAAAACTATAGGAAATGGATTCTGAGAAATGTACAGGACACTAGAATTTGGTGGCTGTGAACTCACCCCCCCAAAAAAAAGTAGACAAAAGATATAATACTTAACATTTCTATCTCACTGAACAGTTTTTAAAGGCATATATATATATATATATATATATATATAAACTTTCACAACTATTTTGGGAGGTGAACATAGTGTTCATTTTACAGCCTTGAATACTGAGTCTCAATGGGTCAATGTCATGTTCAAATTACACAGTGATTACTATTTAAGCCAAAAAGGAAATTTAAGTCTTCTATTGAAAGGCTGTGGGTTATGTTCTATCATAGCTCCTTCTAAGAAAATCCTCTATTTTTACAAAAACTGAGGCCTATATTTGATCTGAGAATTGCTTTAATCAACTTCTCATAAAATAAATGTTATACCTCTAGTTGCAAATCTCTGCATTAATTTGCTTTCACTAACATATGCTTTCCACTCTATATAGCTACTACGTCTTCCATACTGCTATCAAAAGATAAATATAACTTTCTTTTAAAAAAGTGAGTAAATTTATATATTAGAAGACTATTTGAGTTAGTGAAGAATAAGATATTACTAACTTGTGAACAATGTTCTTTCTTTCTTTTTTTTTTAAATAATAAAGTGGCAAATATCTTAAGTAAAAAGGTAATAATTTCTCATTTAAGAAAGTGCAGATAAGTAAATAACTTGGATTACAAAGAAAATTGAGAAGGTTGTTTGAAATTTATATTGGTAATTGATTTCTTTGTGGGATCCAATTTGTCAAAGGGTTATAGAATATTGTATATCGAATTATTTAAATTCTAGAATATTTGCATATCTACTTAAAATGTATTTAACGGCAAAATATATAAGTTAATGTGTATTGTATTGAACCACATCATTTTCATAAAAACATGTTAATATAATAAGGCATTCGTATTCTCCTTTTTCAACATTTGTTTTAGAACCTTAGTAATTTTGTTGCATTTATATACCTTTCTTTTATCTTCCAGTAAGATGTAAAAACCTAGTGATATGAAATATCAGTGCATGAAGTAATTTTTAATAGTTAGAATGCTAGGTAAGGAGCTCAGATATGTTTTATTCAATAGGCAGATGTACTATATTTAAGATTATGTTTTTATCTTATTAATAATAGCCATAAATTATGAGTGAATAGTATACTTGGAAAATGAATAGCTCTTTCACAGGAGTGACACAGAATGCTATGCCACAAAAACACTACCATGAACCTACTATTCTGGTGCCTCATTTAATTTCCAGGGGCTGGATGCATGCTGATCAGTTCCGATGTGATCTAAAGAAGGTTGTCATAGATATAAGCTCCAATTTGCTGAATATGCTACTTGTTATTAATGTAAAACATACTTTAAATTATTTTATTAAATTGGATGACAAATTGAACTCCTTTTAAAACAGGAGTCAAATCCTAATAAAAATGATTTTTGAGTATGAAATCGCCTCTCCATACCTATTTTGAAAGGATTATAGACAGTTTTTAATAAAACTGCTGACACCTCTATCCATGTAATATTATATACTCAAGAGAAAGAGACACAAAGTAAAAGTGTGCAATGTATTTTACTAGATTGGCTATAAACTCTCTGATGCATTTCCAGGTGCTGAAAATGGGCTTTCTTGATACATTTCAGAAATAAATCCTTTATATCTGATTAAAATGCAGATGAGCATCATAAACTATTGTAATTTGAAAGGACTGAACTCATGATGCAATCTGCCTCCATCTGCTTTCAGGTGTAAAGCAGGAGGGAGTTTGTTGAAAGTACCCCTGAATCCAATTTAGGTTAAAATCCAGGGAATTAAACATGCCAGTCTGATTCCCCACATTTTTTTGTTTGTTTCTTCATTTATGTCATTTTGTTGTGTGCCTGTGTAGGTTTAGCCATCTACATAATCATATTGTTGTTAATTATGACAAGAGTATTTTATTTTTAATATTTTTCACAAATATGATGCCATACATGTATGGAAAAAGAAAAAAAAACAGCTAAAATTATTGGCAGGGTTTTGAAAGAGCTTTGGAATTAAATTGACTGCCATGGGCTCATTTCTTCAATAAGGTGTTTGCCTCTTCTAACATTTTTCAGCAGATAGGAGAGCAGTGGAATGAAGCCATATGTAGTGAGCAGGAACCAGTTAAATAGCAAACACGCAGCTGAGTCATTGCTCCAGGGGTAGAAGCAGACAGGGGCTTTGAAAAAGATGCACTTCAGTCAGAAACCTAAGTCTCCTGCCTAACAATTGTGTTGTTTGGGGAAATTCTTAAAGTTTCTCTGAACTTCATTTTCATCTTTGATAAATGGTCATGATGAATGTGTGCATCTGTAGGGTTTGCAAGATTGTAGGGTAGGCAAGATTGTGGCTAGAGACCACCTAGTGAAGTGTCCGGACACTCTTGGTGTAAAATGTACGTGGTCTGCTTTTACTCTGGCTTTTATCTGCACAGCTGCACTGTGGACTTTCAGTAGGAATGAGGGAGGGGCTCACAAGTCAGTATTCTAGAAAGTGTATCCTAGGCTTATACCCATGCTTCTAATAGTTCTCTACAATTTTTGCACTTTGTTTCTTTTGTTTAAATATGAATAATAAAATATAGAAGGTATTCTGAGTCATTGAGTGACTGAGTTTAAGGCCTGAACTTTTTTGTGTGTGTGTGCTTGGAAACATGTTACTTCCAAGTATTATTATTATTTTAAATTTTAAACTTGCAAGCTCTTTGGAAAATAACAAAGATGGTCTTCATGATGCCTTAGGGACAAGTGACAGTAATATCACAATACGCTGTAGATTGAGTAAATGCTTTATAAGTTAAGGAGGCTCAGAATATTGAGGCAACACATGATCCACTGAACTATGAAGAAGTCAGTGACATAAGAAAAAGAACCATAGCCATCAGTAACATTTTCCCACTGCAAATGACAGGTAAGCTCTAGGCCAAACCATCATTTTTCACTTTTAATTAATGTGATTTGTGTTACTCTTATTGTTGTGTAAAACTTCCATTTAATCAGGGTGATCATTTTGCATTTCACATTATATGGTAACCGTAATCATAAGAAAAGTAGAACACCTAGTTAATGAAATGTACATATTTAATAATTTTTTAAATGTTAAATTCATTCTAGAATCATAAAAGCAGTTTGGTTTGGAATCATTTTTCCAGTTCTGCATATAAATTAAAATTTAATGAATTAATTTGAAGAAATAAGAAAAGCTCTTTGAATGAAAAGAATTATACTATTATGTATGAGGCTTATAATAAAAAAAACTATAATGTTAAAACAAAACATAAGAAAATATATGTAACGATTACAAGAAATTAAAATTTTTATTTGATAAAGAAACTATTAAAAAAGTCAAAAGACAAATGATAAACTGAAATAAAATGTTTGAGAGAGCTATCTGAATTGCCATTTGGTAAATCAAAATTTGTCCCAAACTGGGGCTCCGGGTGGCTCAATCAGTTGAACAGCAGACTCTTTGTTTCAGCTCAGGTTATGGTCTCAGGGTTCTGAAGTTGAGCCCCTTGTTGGGATTCCTATTCAGTGGGTAGTCTGTTTTTCCTATCTCTATTCCTCTGGCCCACCCCTGCTTATGTGCTCCCTGTCTAAAATTAAAAAAAAAAAAAATTGTCATAAATTGGTAAATGCATATCATTTGACCTATTTGTGACATTTACCACCTAAGGAATTAATATTTCTACTTTACATCAAAAATTATACATGTTAATGAAATGAAAGGAAAAAAACAGCCACAGGAAAAATGAGCAAGGAATATAATAATGAAATTCACAGAACAGAAAATGCAAATGGCCTTCTAATGAAAGTAAATTCCACTTCAGTAGTCATCAAGGGCAAGGTGATTGAAACAATGAGATTTTTTTTTTTTTTAAATCAGGTTGACAGAAATCTGAAAGATTGATCAAATTCATTACTGCCAGGGATGTAACACAACCATAACCTTTGGCAAATAAAATTGGACATCACTCTAAAGTTTGTGGAATTTGTCTGGCAGCATTTTTAAACATTAAAGTGTACATACCCATTGAACCAATAATTTTATCTGGGCCTGGTGCAACAGAAACTGAAGTATTACCACATGGATGATTTATTTTTATTTTTTTAAAGATCTTATTTATTTATTTGACAGAGAGAAAAAGAGAGATAGCAAGAAAGAGAGCACAAGCAGGGGGAGCTGCAGGCAGAGGGTGAGGGAAACGCAGGATCCCCACTGAGCAAGGAGCCCAGGTGCAGGACGCTGTCCTAGGACCCTGAGATCATGTCCTGAGCCAAAAGCAGATGCTTAACTGTCTGCCACCCAGGTGCCCCAATGATATTATTTTTATGATTTTTTAAATTTATTATAATCTTTTATGTTTATACTTTATTTGAAATGGAAAAAAAGAAAAGCAAAAGTGATTTGAATATCCATCACTTGGGAAATACTGAATAAATTTTGGTGAATCAATTTTTGGAGTCAATTTTTATATATTTATATTGAGAAAACATATTGTTAAGTTAAAAATGCAAAGTACAGACTATTTTCCTATAATAATGTTTCCTTGAAAAAACATGTATAAGCTTACATAAAAACTGTGAAAAACTTAGTTCCCAAATTGTTACTCTGCCTATAGTAAGAAGTGGGATTTCAATAGAAGATAAAGATTTTATTAAACTTAGTACTTCTGTATTGTTGACATCGGTAAAATATGAAAATATTGCTGAAAATAAATGCACAGGTATATCAGTTTTAGAACATAAAAGACAAATTGCAAAGAACTCCCTTGTTTTACTAGGCTTTATAAAATTGTGTAATTTATCTTCATAAAATATTCCTAAGATTGTGAATGCTGAGTCAAAGAGGACACAAAATGTTTAATCTGGCCCATTTATATTAAACATATTTCACCATTTTATAATATAATTGATATTATTTAAGATTTCCAAATTTATAAGCTCACCATTGCAATGTTGTTTTCTTTAAAAAGATGTTTCCTGGGACACTTGGATGGCTCAGCTGGTTAAACATCTGACTCTCAATTCCCACTCAAGTCATATTCTCCGGGTCCTGAGATCAAGACATCAGTTGGGCTCTGCACTTAGGGTGGAGCCTGCTTAAGATTTTCTCTCTCCCTCTCCTCCTCCTGCCCCCCCACCCCCACCAACTTGGTCACACGTGTGCTCCTCTCTCTCTTTAAAAAAAAAAAAAAAAGATGTTTTCCAATCTCATAGGCAACATTTACTCCTCTTTGTCTTTTTTGTGTTTCATGTGCCTGCATATACAAAGTACTCAATCCAAGAATATACACTGGATTATTAATGAGTCTTAAAGTATTTTATAAAATATTTGAGCTTTTTCTTCCTTGTGATTACCTATCTTTGGTATGTCAAAATAATACGCATTCAAACTGTACTGATTTATTGGTAGGATAAGGTAAAGGGAGAGACTGAAATCTATATGCTAAATAATTTTAAATGATTTCTGAATATTGAAGATTGGATAGCATTAAGAAACTTTGAGACTTTTCATAGGAAGATAGTAAACAAATATTTTAAAATGTATTTTCTGCATTGGAGAGCAGTAAATAATTTTAAGCAAATTAATTTTATTTGAATTTTCGTTCTTGAGATTTTGAACTATTCCTGAAGGTTTATTGAACTCATATTATGTACAGAATATATTTTCACATAAAGACTGCTTAAATAAGCTATAACTGTTCTCAGAATGAAATAAAGGAAGAGTTAAACATTTTAGGACTATTTAAGTTCAGTATAAAACTTGAAAATGCAACGCTGAAAGCTGATGTTGTTATTTATTAGCAGATGTGTTGATCCTGATAAATAGAGTTCAGTTATTGAATGGCATATAGCACCACTGAAATGAAGAGAGAATAAAAATAAAGAGCTCATCCTGAAAGGAGTTTTTCCTCCAAAATGGGTTACTGTTGCCAATCGTTTTCTTTATTACTTTTGTTATTGAGAGAAAAGTCATTGAATATTTCATTTGCTTTCTTTTCAGTAGATGTTTTGATAGCCGAGTGTCCCTTTATGGGAAACTCATTTCCTCAAAAAAAAAACATTTTAAAGTAAATCTGAGGGTTTGAAGTCCCTGGGGGTCTTTTACTTTGTTCTCTAGTTTCTTAGTATTTTATGTGAAATATGTAGTCCTAAAGGCATAATGCTATTTAAAACATGAACTTTCTGGAAACTTCTTAGGAAATATTTTGATTTTGATTTTCTAAAATTTTATATGAAAGAAGTCCTTGCATCTTTGAAATAGTTTGTGAAAGCCAGAGGCAATATAATGCAATTTTAATGTCCTTATTTTCCCTTCTATATTCTTGCCCAGTTTGTGCCATTTTCTTATCTATTTGTATGCCAAGAGTAGTATATGATTATTTAGGTAGTTTTTAACTGTAAAAAAAAAAAAAGTTACAGACTTGAAATACCTTTTTAAATAGACTTGCCTGGTTACCCTGGAAGAGTTTGACGGCTGCTGGGGTTAAATTTGTTAATTCTGGCATTTCCAGGTACAGTGGGGGAGCTGTTTTGTCCGTGTAAGCCCCAATGTCCTAGGGACTTCCTTCCTCCATTCCTAAGTGAAGCATAATTGAATCACTGTAAATACCGCACGGCCACCTGACCAGACTGTACACTTCAGATGGTTACTCTAATATATAGTACATTTTCAAATATCAGCAGTTACCTTCTGGAATGAAATGCTAGAAAGTTTAATTCAGTATACATTTTATTGGTGCTTATGGTACCAATAACAGAGTTGAAAACAAAATATTTCAAATCCTACCATTCCGTCCACTCGACTACAGTGACAGATTTGTTCCCTTCCAACTGCTGTCCATTTGCATTCACGAATTTTACATATTTGTCATCACAGTGTAGGCACAATTGGATTTCATTCAATATTGAAGCAAACAAATCGGCCTTAAACATCTTTGTTCCCCTGACTCTGGGGTCTTAATATAGGCTGTGGGGAGTTCTCATCAACTCAGCTTCACCTAAGGCTAAAATATTTTATTGAAATATTGAATTATTAAAAAGTACTCCTTATCATTTCACATTCAGAGTTAGAAAATTCTCAAAAAATACAAACCATTTCATGAAAACTCTGTTGTTTCTGTGGGCAGATGCAACATTTGTCTCAATCATGAAAATGTGAAAATAATGTATGTGTTCTTTGTATGTACATTTTAATCTTGTAATATGTTAACAATAAGGCTCTCTGGACACCTGTCAGATAAACGAAATCTAATACATATATATTGGCTTCTGAAAATACCTTAATCTACGTGCATTATGGTGACCTAAGAATTTGAGGATGTAAGCAAAAATTCCTACTTATCATAGAGACGTGTCCCAGGAAATTTATTAAAACACCGACCATATCTTTTCCTATTAATGTAAGGGGAGGCTAGAAGATATCAGCCTGAGTTAAGTACTAATTAAAGATTGTTCCTGTGGATAGATAATACTGACCTTCTAGAAGGTGAACATAGTTTTATCTAGACTACATAGCATCTCCACATTAATTGTTAGCAACTTAATTTGTAGTTTATGTATTTTCAACATTAGAAAAACTGTTTAAAATTAAGTAAGAATGTTAATGACCCTGTGTCACTTTTCCATGTAATTGAACAGGTAATATATTTTTTCCAGAAATATTTATTTGTAATAGAGGTATTTGAAGTAAAACCTTCTGAGGAGCAACCAATTAGAGAGAGTGATATTTCTTCTTGAGACATGACTGAAGCGAAGACATATTTCAGCTTTCATTAGTACAGTATTTAAGCAGATCAGCCACAACCACTTATGAAAAGATTATATTAGCATTAAGTGGAGAAGCAGCGCGGTGAATCAGGAGGCTCTGTGGTTTGTCTTGGTGCGTTAGCTTTCAGTTGCAGGAAACAGAAAGCTGCCTAGGCAATTAGTAGCAGAAAGCGATTTTATATATGAGAACTTAGATGCTTACCCATCACCTGAAGGACCTCTAGGCTTAACACTCAGAACCACTCTGTGCAGAAATAGTTTGCTAGGGAGCTTCTATGTCTGTCTGACTTCAAGAAAATACCACTGTGGCTGAAATCCACAGACAGAAAGCTGCCGGTGCAACAGCTTCCTCTCAAAAGCACACAGTGAGGAGACACAGGGCTCTGTTGGAAAAAAAAAAAAAAAAAAAAAAAAAAAGAGAAAAAAAAGGGCTCTTTTTGAAAAAAAAAAAAAAAAAAAAAAAAAATCTTGATAATAGTGTGGTGCTTTGCAGCAATGGCCAAAATGAAAGAACACTCTCCTATAGTTCTACCTTCTAGATCTCACACTATGCATTTAACTGGCAAAATTTTATGCATACTCAAAAACTTAAATGAAGGAGAATCTTGAGAAAATGTTTTAACTTTCCAGCCTCTGGAAACAATGTAAATGATGCTCAGTGCTAATCCACTCTGCTCAGCATACTTGGTGTACCTTTAATTCCTTTTGATATCTGAATTTATGTGTACCTATTAGGTAGGCTAATTATATGTTCCAGTTTACCTGGGGGCAATCCTGACATGTGTCTGTCATCCCCCTTTCACTGTTAGTAAGTTCTGGTTTGGAAGATAAATTCCATATTCACTTTATGTATGTGTATCATACCCTACAGGGTAATAAGAAGAAAAATGAAATTGCCATTAACTGGTCCATGTCTTCTTATTCAGCACTTAAAATAAGGCTGTGAGGAATTATTAGCATTTTTACCTTAGTGGATATAAGGCCTGAAGAATGTACTAATTAGCCTGCCATGGCCAAACAGTGATAAAGCAGGGGTGAATTTAAATTTAAGCCTGTCTGACTTCCAAGGACGTGATTTTTGATTAATCATGCAGCTCTTTTTTTTTTTTTTTTTTTCAAGAGAGGGATGAGGTAAGAGAAAGGGGAAGGGGCAGAAGAAGAGGGAGAGAGAGAATCTTAAACAGGCTCTATGCCCAGGGCACAATCCAACCTGGGGCTCAATCCCATGACCTGAGATCATGATCTGAACCAAAATTAAGAGTTGCACGCCTAATTGACTGAGCCACCCAGATATCCCTACTCATGTAGCTCTCAGCTGTAATCCGTTCTGTGCTAACTGTTGTTTCCGTCAAAATTATTATGGACTTTTAAGCATTTTATTTTTCTTTATTTTGAATTAACCAAATCCAAAGACTTGATTAATTCATTCCACAAGTATTATCTGAGCACCTAATATGAAACAAATATTAACCTGTGCCCTAGGGATATAGTATTTGACCAAACAGATAAGAATTCTTATGCCTGTAAAGCTTATAACAGAGAGAAGACATACATTTTTAAGAAAAAGACTACATGTGTCAAGTGATAAAAAGGGTCATAGAGGAAAATACATCAGATAGACATTATTGGGAAAGCTGGGGGAGGGGATTGCTATTTAAATGTGGATAGACACTGATAAAGTTTTATTAGATACACAAAATAGGTCAAATTATCATGAAGGTATCTATATAAGAACATTTAAGGCTAAAAAATGGAAAATGTAAACAACTGTCAAAAGTGAGCTTGGAGGGATACCTGGGTGGCTCAGTTGGTTAAGTTTCTGCCTTGGGCTCAGGTCATGATCCCAGAGTCTTGAGATTGAGCCCCACATAGGGCTTCCTGCTCAGGAGGGAGTCTGCTTCCATCTCCCTCTGCCCCTGCTCTTGCTCTCTCTCTCTCTCTTTATCTCTCTAACTCAGTTGTGCAAGCATGTGCTTTCTCTCTAATAAACAAATAAAATCTTAAAAAAAAAAAAAAAAGTGAACTTGGAGAGTTTAAAAACAAGGAGACCAATCTAGGTGCCATGGATGAAAGAAGGGATGAGTAAGAGAGGAAGACAGAAGGGGTGTGTGTGTGTGTGTGTGTTGCCAAAAGGAAGATAACAGCCCTGGGTAAACCTAAGGCTTTAGCTTTGAAGTGAGATAGGAAGCTGTTTAGCATACTCATGTATTTCAACCAACTAAGATATAGCCAATCTATCACCTTGTTAAAAGAGTATTATTCAAAGATAAGCTTTAGAAAAGAAATGGGTAATTTTATGCATATTATCTAACTTGTTTAATCCTCAAGCCCCTCACCAGTGAAGACAGAATAATAAAAACATGGCAAAAGTTCAATGCAATTATAAATATACTTGCTTAGCACACACTAAGTGCTCAATGAAGTCGGTTGTTATTAGCTTAAATGAGGAACAGTTTTAATCAAGTAAGCAGCATATATTTCTAATTGCATTCACTTTGCTGTTTATGAACCACATAATAGAATTGTTAAATCTTATGCAAGATTTACTCATGCATCCATATATGGACATTTCTAGCCTTAAACATTTTAACATGCACGATGGAATAACCCACTTGGTACCAAATATAATGGCTGGAGATGTTATTATAAGATTGAGAAGATGATTTATCTGCAAAATAAATTAGGAAATTATTGTTTGGGATTAGAAAATGTATTCTAGACTTCAGATCAAACAGCAACTATGTTGACTACCTGTGACTACCTGTGATGTCTGAAGCTCTGTGTCAGGTGCTTTTTGACACAGCAAAAATAACAGTATATATCAATAAATGATATAATTAATAATAATAATTTTTTAGTACTGCAGGTGATAAACTTGAAGTTCTCTTTGGGTACTTTGGGAGTGGAAGAAAACATATTTTCTAGTTTTATCTGGAACTAAAGGCTTATGAGTAGAAGTTTTCTGAGGAGGTGGATCCCAACTAACTTCTTCCTTCCCCTTCCTCCCTCCCTCCCTTCCCTTTCTCTCTTTTCTTTTCTTTCCATTTTTTTCTTTTCTTTTCATCCAAATACATAGATACCTGTTTCCAAATTATAGCTGGGAAGTAAGAGAAAGAAAGAAAAAAAAAAAACTTAAGGGTGGGAGGATAGGGAGAAATGCTAATTTCCATATAATTGCTTCTTTAGAAAATGAAAAAAAGAAATATTTCTAAAGTAGAGTCTAGAAATACACAGTTCAGGGTGATTTCTGAGAGTCTGTGGTAAGTCTAGCCTCAGTGTGGTTTTTCAAGGATATCACGTGAGAGGAATGTCTTGGTTCCTTATAAATGTTGTAATATTTACAGGAATTTAGGGTATCTTTCTGAACAATTTATGGAGGAAAGAATGGTGCAAGAAAAATGTATCTTTTAATAGAACATGGAATACATGAGTTCTGGATATTGAGGATAATAGCCAACATTCTGGGAGACAAATTATGTTAAAGTCAAGCTTTGAGAAAATTAAATAATAAATCCTAAGAAGCTGATTTAGGAAATGAATAAATAAATAAATAAAAGAGGAAGCTGATTTAGATGTGCCTATGAGGAAGTCTTTCCAGATATTAAAACAAATATAGATATTTCTTCTATCATATTTAGTGAATATATAGCAATTGCTAAGGAGCACTTCACAGAGTCATCAAGGAAGCTCATATCATTTTTGTCTTTATGAAGCTCAGATTCTAGGGTGCTGGTAGGGATGTACTACAAGTAGATATTAAAAGTAGCCTTATAATGCCAGCATCAAATTATTTGAATAAGTGGATTTCAAATGACGTCCATAAATTCAAAAGATACAAAGTAAAATGGACTCTAGTTTTTACTCTTCCATAACCTTGAACTGTAGGATTAAAGGAACGCTATTTCTGTGTGTTTCAGCTATTATATAGATAAAATGAAGGGAATACACAACTTTCAGATAATCTTTAGTTCATTTTGCCTTTTATATTTCTAATTGTCTGTGTATACAAAAATACACATGGTATTATGACTCCATGTAAAAACTTTAATAATTATGTGAAATAATGAAGTTGCTAGGATTTCTTTCACACATACCATGTGCTAGACTCTGTAATATTTTATTTATTCATTCCAACAGCCTGATGAATTAAGTACCATTAGGTACTAAAAAAGAAAAAGAGGTATATAAGTTAAGTAATAAGTAAATGCCTCTGCTCTTGGGTCGGAGACAAGACGAGGGTGAAAAAGAAGCATTCTGTTTATACTAAAACTATCATGCTAGTTTGGATATCTTTACAAGTATCTATGTATCTATATTTCTCATGTATATGATGGTTAGATTGGAAGTGCAGATGGCCCTTGCCTCTAAGGTATCCACTATGCTAAGGAAGGTGGGAGGGAGGGATCGAGATATGATATATGATTTGTTAATATACATCTTCATTCAAGCTCCATGAAGAAGCATGCATAACACTATCTGACTAAGTGTGGGAGAGCTAGTGTCAACAGAGGGGTTGAATTTTGAGCTGGTTTGTACAATAATTAGAAGTTTACTTAAAGCAAATGAAACAATCTAAGGAAAAATATTATAAATCAAGAGGACAGCTAATAAAAAGACAAGGACTACAGGAATGAGCCAGACACATTTGGAGAAGAACAAGTAGTTAAGTATGTCTACATAACAAAGGATCCTTATGGGAGAATTCTAGGAGATTTGATGATAAAGGTCAGCAGACATGATTATATAAAGCATGTCCTTCAATAGCCTTCTAAAGGATTTTGAGCAATGAAGTGACAAAATCAAGATTACATATTAATAAGAAAAATTATAAAAAAATAAAAAATAATTTCAGGGATATATTGATTATAAAAAACCACAGGATTGCATGACTGATTCAATACAAAAGGGATAGGAGGTGAGGGAGAGGAAGGAGATAAAGGTTATTCCTAGAATTTTTAAATGTATTTTCTAGATAAAAATTGACTTACTAAGTTAATTTATTTTTAAATAAATCTTTCTGTCTTTATTTTAATCCCACATTTTGTTCAATTTGTAAAAGCTAATCTTTAAAGTAAAAATATCCTTCAAGTTCAGAAAATCTCTCTAATTTTATATGAGAAAGTTGGAAAAGTATCCATTCTTGCCCTGTGCATATCTAGGTTCAAACAAGAAAAGGTGAAATGACATCATAAAATACACAAATTATCACTAAGTTTTTGAAAGGGGCATGATTTTATTGATAAAAGTAAAAAAAAAAATCTACAGATAAAATAAAATTTAAAGTGAGGTCTTTTAAATAGAATTTATAACCATGCATTTAATGTGAACTGTCTTTTAAAAGGGCTTCTGAGAATCTAGGTGGAAATATAAGTGCTTAATCTATATTTCATCTCTCTGACCTTAAATTTATAGAAGAACCCTTAACATTCTAGCAACAGTGTGGTGATTGTCTTTGAGTTTCTTATTCAGATAAATTTAAAGTCTTCTATGGTTAACTTCCCATTACCCATGCTAATTTAGGATTAAAGTTGATAATGCAAATGGTGCATGCACATACACACACATACCCATGCATGCATGAAAGTGCATGTGCACACACACACACACACACACACTCATATTCTATTCAGGAAGAATTTAACATCCATTCTTAATCTATTAGAGATTTCTTCGGAGAGTATATAAGCTACACCCCTGCACTGCTTCCATTACTTTGAATTCCAGTTTTGGCACATATTCGAGTTTTCTTTAATGCATGCTTTAGTATATATGATTGAGTATAGTATACTGGTAACAAAGGGACTATGTGTCATATTAACCTTTGATTTTATCTCTATAGCTAATAGACTAAATTAATTGCTTTTCACCAAAACTGGTTTCCTAACTATACCACTGTAGAAAATATTGCAAGCGTAAAGTGTATCTTAAAGTATTTTAGAATACATTGAAAAATATAACTAGCATATGAAACTGACAAATTAATGAATATTAATTTTATTATTATTATTAAAATGAAGCTAGGAAAGAACGATTCAAGTTAAAGGAAAATATTAAGAAAATAGCACTGATCTAATATATAGATATGGCTAAAATTTAGCAATTATATATAGACTAAAGTTAACCTGACTGATATTTCATCTTTAAAGTTAATATATTTTTTATAAATTGAAAGCAATATTTTTTATAAACAGTACCCAGATAAAAAAGGGAAAAAAATAGTCTTTCTGCAAAAATGGAATTAATGGTGGCAACTTTTTCCATTTGACAGTAACTTATACTAAAGAGAAGGTCAGTATCCAATTTGATCAACATGGATGTCATGAACCAATTAGATATTAAACCCAAGAGTGTGGTTGGATTTAGAAATTTCCCTTTGGTCTCAAAATCTCTACCGTTTCTAAGTACATAGAAAAATGTGCATGACAAAACCTTTAAAGGACTTTAAACCTAATGGAGACAGCACTTGTTAAATAGCATATCAATTTTATAGTCCAGGTATACAACAACAAAAGGATCATTAATATTTTATCATGATATCTACTCATATGAACCAATGAGCCAGAAGAAGCCCAAAGAAGTTTTTGGACTTGAATTGGTGCCAAAGAAAGCTTAGGGAAAGCAGTAGCTGAGTAATATCTTGGGACAGTTCAGAAATAGGAAAAAAATGAGAGTGTAGTGAAGTCAGCAACAATGCTTGGAAGACTATTGCCATGATCCAGGATAAGGGGGAAAAGGAGCCAAAAATGTCAGTGGCAAGGACAATAGAGAGTAAAGAGGTAGGATTGATAGTACCTCATGACCATTGGCTGTACAAGGTAAGAGGGAGGAAAAGATTAACTCCCAGATTCCTGATTAAGGACTAGATCAATGGTGGTTCATTTTCACTGACTTAATGAAAAAGAAGATAAGAAAAAGGTTTAGGGTAGTGATTGTTAACTGGGATGATTTGTCTCAGGGGATATTTGGCAATATCTGGAGATATTTTTGGTTGTCATAGCTAAGGAAGAGTGCTACTGACATCTTAAAGAGGAGCCAAGGATGCTGCTACATATCCTACAGTGCACAGTGCACTCCTGTCTCCCAGCCTCACAACAAGGAATTACCAGCTCAAAATGTCCCCAAGAGGTTCAGAAATACTGGCATATAGTAAGGAAAAAAAAATCATTTAAGTTTTGGACATTGTGGCAGACAGAATAATCATCCATAAATACCCTAGATCTTAGTCCCTATACCTGTAGATAAGTTATTTTCCATGGCAAAAGGGACTTTGCAGATGTAAGTAAATTAAGGATCCTGAAATGAGGGCATTTATATTGGACTACCTAGGTGAATCCAATGTAATCGCAAGGACCCTTCTTTTCAAAGAAAAAAATATGACAACAGAAGCAGAGGTCAGGGAATGAGAGAGAAATTTAAAGATGTTATACCGCTGGCTTTGAGGATACAAGGAGGGGCCATAAGCAAAGAAATGTGGGGAGCTTCCAGAAACAGGAAAGAATGTGGAAAGAAGATTCTCCTCTAGAACCTCAAGAAGCATGCTGGCACCTTGATTTTATGCTCAGTAAGACCCATTTCAGCCTTCTTATATCTAGAATTTAAGATAAGATTTAATAAGATTTAATAGAATATATGTATATATACGTGTGTGTGTGTGTATATATGTATATATATATAGTTTTAACCTCTGTGTGTGACATTTTGTTAAACAGTAATGAGAAACTAATATAGAAATGCTGAGTTTATATTGCACACTAAGTAGAGATATCTAGTGATTAAAAAGGGAAAACTTGACTCACAGTTTTGTTTAGAGGTCCCCAATACATAGTGATGAAGCTAAACACATCAATAAGGTCTTCCCATGAATAATGTGCAAGTTGAAAAGAAAATAGGATCAAGTGGAAGTCCTGGAAATATCCACAATGAATGTGAGGTAATAGAGGAGGATCTTGTGAAAAGGTCCAGAGAGAGGGAGATAATGCTGATGAGAGGTTGGAGAGAGAGGTATTTTGGCAGCAAAGGAGGAGAGAAGTCCAAATAGTAAGCAGTAACAAATAATAGCAAGTGTGCCTAAAAGTAAAATCGGGATTGAAAAGGGTTTGTTGAATTTAACAGGTAATCACTTGTGTCCTTATTCAAAGCAATTTCAGTGGCATTATCATGGAGAGAGAACATGCAACAGTGGTTCAAAGGTGCACTAGTAGAGACAAAGACTGTTTCACCTTTAAGAAATATGAGAAAAGAAATACTCGATAGAGAGAAACATGGCGTTGCCTGCATATTTATGTGCCTGTGTTTATGTGCCATAAGTCTCTTTTTTTATGTTGAATTAGCCAGCATATAGTACATTATTAGTTATGATGTAGTGTTCAGCGGTTCATTACTTGCATATAACACCCAGTGCTCATCACCACAGGTGCCCTTCTTAATACCCATCACCTGGTTAGCCCATCCCCCACACCTCTCCTCCTCTCCCTCTGTAACCCTGTTTGGTTCCTGGAGTCCAGAGTCTCTCTGATTTCTTCCCATTCCATTTTCCCTCCCTTCCCCTGTGGTCCTCCGTGATATTCCTTATGTTCCACATACGAGTGAAACCATATGATAATTGTCTTTCTCCACTTGATTTATCTTACTTAGCATAATCCCCTCCAGTTCCATCCATGTTGATGCAAATGGTGGGTATTCATCCTTTCTGATGGCTTCCTTGAGTTTTTGAGGTAAGAGAACTTTGGACATGTTGAGGGTAGAGAGAGAGAAGTCGAAAAATATGAAAAAGGGGAGGGAACAAATAGAAAGTCCCATAAATGTGAGTGAAATTAAGTGGAAGAGGCACCTCTATGCTGAAATGTAAAGGAAGGGTGGAAACATGAGTATAAATTGCAAGTGTTTTATAAATGGGTAGGAGACCAAGAAGTTCTGGAAATTTCTGACTGGATGTGGACATTGTTTTGTATACCTGGAGTCAGGTATTCTGAGATAAATTTATCCTAAGATGCGGGAAGTGGTAATGGGTGGCACCCCTGGAAGACAAGCTTCAGATTGGCTTTTCTAAAAATGAGCTTGTTAAGTAGTAATGCTTCAGAGTTTTAGAGAGCTAGCTTCATGCAAAGTCGTTTGGGTGAAAATATATGGTCATCTGTCCAAATGAGCTACACACAAACTGGTATCAGGAAGAAGCAGGTTTTCAGGTAAAACAAACTGGAAGAGACAGTTTTAAAAATATAGAGGATAATAGAATGAGTTTCTATGGGAGTGTGAAGCTGGTTCAATGGAAATAAACAAAATAAGTGAGGAAGATCAGATTTAGTTATTATATGCTTTTGCAGTCTTATGTTGAAGTTTGTATAAAACTTTATTCATACAGAATTAGTTTATATTTTCTTTTGCTTAGAGTTTAGGGTATGTATGAGTTTAATAAAGTCAAAATGATTTATATACCTTTATTGGTCACATGGTCACCCCTTAAAGAAAATGGCCCAAGGTCAGTTAGAGAATATTGAATCACACTTTCATTAAGCCTGCAACAATTAGAATTAATAGAATTTTCTGAACGAAATAAAGGTTATGCCAAGGTTTTGCTGACTGAGCTGCAACTTTATTGCCATGGATTAGACATAAAAATGACCTTAAGTAATTTTCCTGATAATTATGTGCTGGTACACAAGCTTTTAAATTACTTTACAGAAATACTTACCTAGATAACATGCTGATATCTTTTAAAAATGTTTATTATTTCAGTATTCTTTATCACTAAGAAAAATAAAAAGATTATGGCTAATATTAAACTAGAATATGCATCATATGTATACATATTTTTGATGCAACTCATTAAAATCAAGAGAAGTATTTATGCAATTTACTTCACAATAGTTGCCTAGCAACCTTCAGGAAATCAATAGCTTATTTTACAAAGTCTTTATAACTCCCTTTATATATTTTTTAATTTTTTTAGCCTACCCTACTTTAGTTCGAGGTTGTCATTCATCATTTCAGGCTCTAACTAGATGCAAATACTAAAATTTGGAGGGAGTGAGAAACAAATGAGTTTTTCTAATAAGCAAATAAATCATTATTAAACCTAAAACCATAACAAATGCACTGTGAATTAGCATATTTGAAATAAAATGAAGTGTATTTCTAGACATAAGCCAATGAGTGTAACTGGTTATTAAACTTGTCAGATGACTTAACAATTATATGCATTTGACAGGACTCTCATAACATGTGTTGATGAATAACTTTGTATGATCATTTATGATGAAATGCTGGCAACTAGATGGACTTCATGCTCAAAAAAACACTATTTCCTCATTTACTCAGAAAAATATTATATAAACAATGCATATTACATGCATCTAAAGTAGAAAGTAAGTCACTAGGAATCTCACCATTTTTCCATATATCTTGGATACCTTTATAGGATCATCACCATCAATATTATTATCAAAATAGCTCACTTTTTAAAGAATGTTACTATGTATCAGGCTCTTTTATAAACACTTTTTATATTGTAATTCACAAAATCTGTATGAGTAACTCTAATGCCAATTTCATAAATGGGTGTATTAAGATACAGAGAAGTTAAATAATGAAAATGTTACACATGGTAAAGCCAGGCTATAAGGTGGGTCAGAATCCTCCTTTGGATTTAGCTCCTGCAGTTTTTTCTAGAAGTTTACTTCTTACAGTATATATTTTTAAAAATAATAGGTAATACATTTGTTGTTTATAGCATGCTATACACAGTTATAAATGCTTTGCATGTAGTAAGATTTTTCATCTTCATGAAAAATGTATGAGTAGCTTCTATAATATTTTACAGATAAGGAGACTATAGCACAGTTAGTGATTAAATGGAGTTACTACAAATCAAACACCCAATAATGTGAAGAGTCAGAATTTGAATTAAACTCAATGGGGCTTCAGTATCCGAGGATACAGTTGAATAGAGGATGATCCTGTAAGTCAGCCCTCCATAAATTTAATTTCTAATCTGAGAGACAGACAACTATAAACTAAATATACACATCCATGCATGTATGAGTATGTTCATATGTATATGTAATAGTATGAGATATTAAGAGATTGAGAATAACAGGGAGGTGGGGAAACTTCTTTAGAGGGCTCATGGGAATAGAATTCTCTCAAAATTGATGTTTCACATGAGATCTGAAATTCAAGAAGCTAACCGGTGTTGAGTAGAGAGCATTCCCAGTAGAGAAACCAGCCCGTACTGTGAAATATGTTAGTGTATTCTGAAAATTTTGAAAAGTACATGCTTCCCACTGACAAACAGGGAACATCATTCAGCCATCTCTTTTTTGGTTGAATTGGTCTAATCAGATGAGGCTTGACAAAATTCAAGAAGTTTTGACCACAGTAATTTGATTCTCCCACTTTGATTGTAGTGTTTTGAGTATATCATCTGTTCAGACCCTTTAACTCTATTCTAAAACAGAAATAAACAAAAGTTATCAAATATTTAATTTATGAAGAAATAGCATGCAATTGACAATTCAATGTACATTGCCATATGTGTCATTTAACTAAAATTTGTCTTACTGAGTGCTTTCCATGACTCCAGACATTGTTAGATGCATGGGCAGTATATCAATGAATTAAATAGTAAGAAATTTCTGCCATCAGGGAGTTTATAATTTCTCATAACATTTATATTTGTTAGAAATTACTCAGGCATGGGGTACTTGGGTGGCTCAGTTGATTAAGTGTCCAGCTCTTGATTTCTGGGTGGCTCCATTGGTTGAGCACCCAACTCTGAGTTTTGGCTCAGGTCCTGGTCTTGTGATTCTAGGATCAAGACCCATGTTGGCTCTGTGCTCAGGATGGAGTCTGCTTTGGATAATCTTTCCCTTTCTCTCCTGCTCACTCTCTCTCTTTCTCTTATCTCTTTTTCTCTCTTATTTCTCAAATAAGTAAATAAGTAAATAAATAAATAAATAATATATATTATTTATAAAGAATAGGAAAAGAGAAAAAACAAGGAGAGGAAGAAGAGAAAGTAGAAGAAAAAGCCAACTTTATTTTGTGGGAAAGGCTACAATTATTAAAATTTGATATAAGGAAAAAAAGGAATGATCTGTCAAACTTTTTTTTTTAATATTGACAGAAAAAAGTCAACCCTAGTAAAAATAATTATGGTAAACTAAAAATAAAAATGGGAAAAAATAGAAAACTGTGATTTATGGAAAATAAGTCAAGAAATTTTATTCTCTTATTTGATATTCTCCGGGAGAATTAATTTTCACAAAATAAATAAATTTTTGACCTCATGGTGATGTGATTAAATGCCTTTCATTTATTAAAATATACTCACATTATCCTTGAAGTTAAAATTACAGAAATAATGTGGTGGGCTCGATCTACTGTTTCTCATACCTTTTCTCCAGCATTTCTGTTCTGACCATATCACTTTGATGTTGTATCTCGATACCAGCTTTGGGGGATGTCTTCTTTGTAACTGTCTCCACACATTATTTTAAAAGGCTTCCATGACACTTCAGTTTCCACATCCAGTGTATTTTTTCAGGTTAATGTATTTGTATATGCATCCATGGTCCTACAGCTTAGGAAAAAAGAAAAAAAAAAGCAATTTTAAGGTTTTCAAGTAAATAAAATTTTCACAGCAGGTAAAATTTAATCATATAGTTTGTTAGAAAGTAATTTTTTTTTAATTTGCCTCTGCTTAATTTTCTGAACTTTAAGTCAAAAGTTAGTTTAATTTGAAGACTATTTTTTTTAAAAAGCCTTTAAAATTTTTAACAGTCTTATACCTTATAACCTTTTTTCTTTTTTTTTTTAATTGAAGTATAGTTGACATACAATTTTACATTAGCTTCATAAAGGAAGTCTTTTTGTAAATTCAGAAATGTTTGGAGAAATGTGGGTTCATTTTTTTTTTTCTTCAGCAACCAGTAGGAAGTTATTCTCTTACCAAGTTTCAGAAGTGCCCATGTAGAAATCAGTAGGAACACAGCTTTCCGCCCCCCAGATCCTATACCTATTACTATTAGGTATATGAAATAATGTATAAATATTTTACCACTTGTTCTTTTTTTTCCATTTTATTTTATTTCTTTTCAGTGTTCCAAAATTCATTGTTTATGCACCACACTCAGTGCTCCATGCAATACATGCCCTCCTTAATACCCACCACCAGGCTCACCCAACCTCCCACCTCCCTCCCCTCCAAACCCTCAGTTGGTTTCTCAGAGATCACTTGTTCTTTTCCACTTTAGGATACGTGATAAACAGTGATACAACTATTGTACAATCTTAGAGAAGAGAAATGTAAAGAGTTCTCTAAAGTCAATGGTGGAAATTTTTTGTTGAATGTTAGAACAATGTGGAAGAAGAAAGCAAAGTACATAGACAAGCTCTAAACTGAAATTCAGTTATACAGATTTATACTATTCCAGAACTGTGTACTTCAGGTATGATCAGAATAGGAATATATATAACTCTGATTCAAAGAGGTCAATACCATGAACATTGCAATCTATTTCTTTAATTTCATTGTAGATGATATGGCATGTAACTTAAAGAAGGTGTTTCTGACAGTTTTATATTATGCTTTCAGAACAAAAAATACAGCTCTCTGAAAACTTTCTTTTTTTATAAAAGCAGTGTAAAGCTTCAGGTATTGCTGCTATACACTGACACTTTCATAAAAGAAAGAGAAATTTGTTTCTATGACAATGTCCCTACCACCTTTATTTTTTTGGTGTTAATTGTGAGCCTGAGTGGTGTTTTCAGTTAACTTCATTTTTTTCTAGGCCAAAATACTATAATTCTATTCTATCAAACCGAGATTTTAAGATAATCTTTCTTCTACTTTCTAGCCCTTATGCTTTCAAATATTACCAAAATAAAGGTTTGTTTTATTTGATTGCTTGCAGGAAAAAGCCACACTGTTTCTGAAATCCTGAATAAACATTTAGAAACATATGGTAATTGAAAAAGTCATAATCTGGTATTATAGTAACAGCCTGTTTATACAAGAGGATTTTGTGATTTGAATATTGCTTGTCATCTAATCTGGCAAGAAGATGTAATATCAAATATGTGCTTTATTTAGAAGAGACACAGCCTGTGGTTATGTAAAATTACTGAACCTACATTGAACTATAGAGTAAGTTTGAGTTGAAATAAATATTTTGTGATATGACTTCTACTTGAGGTTATTGAACTTATCTTTTCCTATTAATAATTTAAAAATTATAATGTATTATCCAACTGCTACTGCATCTATTTTAGGAAAATGGATTCATATTTAATAAGTTTTGCAATGCAGTCTTCCTGTCAATAAGTTGTGTTACTCTCTGGGCAAGTGTATAAATCATCATTTATAAATCAATTCATATTTTAATATGCCAGGGGGTAGCTATTGAAAGGAAAACTGTGATGAATCGATTTGTAAATTAAATGATCATTACCTAATTTATTCCTTTGGATCCAGATAGAGAAATGTTTTTGTTTTGTTTGTTTGTTTTTTTTAAAGATTTTATTTATTTATTTGACAGGACAGAGAGATCACGAGTAGTGAGAGAGGCAGGCAGAGAGAGAGGAGGAAGCAGGCTCCCCACTGAGCAGAGAGCCCAATGCGCGGCTCAATCCCAGGACCCTGGGATCATGTCCTGAGCCGAAGGCAGAGTCTTTAACCCACTGAGCCACCCAGGCGCCCCAAGAAATATTTGTTAATCTTTCTGAGATCAAAGCCCACTTTACATCTAGAATTTTTTGGAGGCTCACTTGAAAGAATTAAAAGACTAAAAGTGAGATTAAATAAGTTAACAATGATCATAAAACAACCACTATTAAAATTTTAAAAAGGTTGTATGGTGAATATAAAAGCAGAAACTGATAACATTGCAGTGTGAATATAATAGTTGGTTACCTGACCACAGCTATCACTCATTAATAAGGCAAAACATTTACAAGTTTCAGGAAGTAAGCATTTGACTTTGCCTCCTTTTGATGCTATGCTAAGCCTTTTATTTCTTATTCATAGCAAGCTGTGCCCTGCTCAAAGTACATTGATTTGACTGGCCAAGTAAAGCTCTATTTAATGGACAATGTCCTAAATATATGTATACTGTACTTATTTATAGCAAAAATGTGTTGAACATATCAGAGACAAAGCAATTTTTAGTTAGACCCTGTGCTCAAGCACACTAATTGACCACTAACCAAAATGTTTGCATAGGGGATGTACTGTAATTAACAAACTCCTTTGGCTATGGAATAGTTTCTACTTCTCAATCACTACCTAACTAAAACAAACTTTCAGAAACATAAAATAATTTTTATGGAAATAAACTATACAGTATTATAGGAAAATAAATTAAGGGTCCAAGTAAGACCACCAAGAACATATATCAACATAATAAATTTTATAATTTTTTATTAAAATATGACTGAATAGATGAAACATTTTTGAGTAATTGTACATGTCTTCAAACCAGTGATCAAACTTTGGTCACCTGCCATGGAGATATTGGAGGTCTTCTCAATTATACATCCAGGCATATGATTATATCTGGCATATGTGAAATTAGGATTATTTGGATAAAAACACAATTCAGACCTTGTTCTAAAACTACATACTAGAAAATTTCTCCTCTGAGTCTAGGCTTGGCCATTTGATTGGTTTTGCCAATAAGACAATCACCAATAATGATGCTGGTAGAGGTTGAAAAGTGATTATGTAATGGGTCTTGCTTTCTTGCTGCATTTGGAAATCTGATACCATATGAACAGACCTGAGCCAGCTTGATGGAAAGTCCAAGTAAAGAAGGACCAAGGCACTGTGTTTGACAGTTGGGCAACTGTGAATCAGTGAGAGAGGCTCTTTTAGACCATCTAGATCCAGTCAAGCCACCAGTGAATGATAGACATCAACTAAGTCAGCTGCAATCCATAGAACTGTCGAAAATAATAAAGGTTGATTTTTTAACTAAGACACTGGATTTGGGATTGAGATAACTGATAGATAATAACTAATAACTGATAGATAATAACTAATAACTAATATCAGTTACTATACTTATATCAGTTATTATACTGATAGTATAATTCTTAGAGGTAATACATCCTGGCAATGTTACCTTAGACAAATTACTGACATCTTCTGACACTTAGTTTCCTAATCTATAATATAAAAAGGCTAAAAATTATCTTCAAACTTTTGTATCTAAATTAATTGCTATAAGATGGATAAAGTACTTACTACCATGTCAGCAAATAGTATGTGCATCATATAATTCCATTATATTGATTATCTCATTGGCAATTACCTTTATTTTGAAAATCCTATAAATTGAATAACATGTCTTAAGAAAGAAAAACAAAACAAGCTAAGGAAAATGTTTAAATGTTTTGGTATCCCTGGGGATTAATAAGAGATGCTTCAAGCTTATAAAAGGGCATAAATCTGAAACATGTTGGTGTACCCCCCACCTTGGAAAAAAACTTATAAAACTAAAGCTCTATATATTTATTATGCTATTAACATGAATATTGGAGAATTGCTATGCCATTAGCATAGCAGGTGTTTAAAATCAATGCCATGAAATTTTTCTTTATTATTGCAGCTTTTGAGCTGTTCTGGATATAAGTGTGTAGAAAATTTACTCAATAGCTTTCTTGTTAAGATAAACAAAATCCATTCAGTTTAGTTATCTCATCGCCTAATCCAAAATGAACAAAGTAAAATTTCTTTAATTAGAAGTAGGGATTAAGGGGCGCCTGGGTGGCTCAGTGGGTTAAAGCCTCTGCCTTTGGCTCAGGTCATGGTCCCAGGGTCCTGGGATCGAGCCCCACATCGGGCTCTCTGCTCAGCAGGGAGCCTGCTTCCTCCTCTCTCTCTCTGCCTGCCTCTCTGCCTACTTGTGATCTCTATCTGTCAAATAAATAAATAAAATTAAAAAAAAAAAAAGAAGAAGTAGGGATTGACCAAAACAAAACATAAATGTAATTTCCCAGTTAGACTTAGAAAAAAATCATGTGAGGTCATTTTTTGGTCAAAATTATGGAGAAAAAAAATCGCAAAATTAGAAAAACTATATTTGACTATATAAAATCATAAAGTATCTGTTTTTTTTTTTTATCTTAAAAGTGAAGCTCAGGCTGGGAAACATAGTTTCAATAAATAAACAAATTTATTAGCTGGCCAAATATTTATGACATGCTGACCATTTGTCCCTTATAATAATAGCAAAGAAGAACCCCGTGAAAAGTAAGACAAACAGGAGTTTATAGAGAAGCACTCACTCACTTCATTCGTTCATTGTACACATTTATTTTGTCTATAAAATGTCAGGCACTAATCTAGTTTCTAGACATTTGATGGTAAAGAAAATAAAAACACGGTCACTGCTCTCAAAGATCTATGAGAGGAAAAGATCTATATTAAATAATAAAACACACAAAAATAAATGTCACAGTCTTTTAAGTAGTATGAAAGAAAATAGAGATTATTAAATGGCCAATATTGAAAATAAAATGTGGTAATGCAAGGACAACTTTATGGGAATGGAGGAAAGGAACACTGAACATATTTTGGGGGATGGAGAATAAGAGTGATGTTCAAAAAAAGTTTAATTTTTTAGCAGAAAATGAGGCATCCAGTAGAGTATGCCTGCAGGAAAACTCAAATTAATGTTGAAAAACTAAAATTTGGTTAATACCATTAGGTTTCATTGTATACAGAGAGTTTATCATTATTCTAAGAAAATTTCCTTCAGCTTGTGTGAAACTCTTGAATGGAAATTTGATCTGCCTATACTCTTAACTACTGTATTCTTGGACTGTGAGAAAGTCATGGTATTAATTCAGTAGAGATATTCTTGCTCTTAAGTCAACACAAACAAAAACTACTGTCATCAGGATCTATTACTCACAGAGTTATTGGCATTACTTCCCAGCCTAGAGAGCATTGCAGTAGTGCCATGTGCTGAAAATTTACTCTCTCATGCTTGTAGTAAGAAAGGTAATTTTAAGAAAGATATAGTAAGGACAGCATTTTGGCTGTCTCAAAAGGCAGTGTCTACACAGTTCTGACTGTGTTTTTCAGTTTAGTTTTTCTACATTCTAATTGATCCTCAATCTTTAGTGTGCATTTGAATTGCACGGTGTGCTTATTAAAAGAATATTTCTGTTTCGTATTTTGTATGTCTAAGGTGTGTTCCAACAGTTTATATCCGTGACAGGTACGCTGGTGATGCTAGTCCAAAGGTCACAGTTTGAGAATATTGTCCTAGTTAGTGAAATTCCCCTCAGACACTCCCAAAGGTTTAAATGTTGTGTTTTCATTAAAGACTGTTTTTTTTTTTTTTATCTTCATTATAGGGAATATTTCAATAAAAATTAGGATGACATACAAGGTAACGCTACCTGACACAAACTTAAACCAGAAGTGAGTATAAACATAATATTTGTCTGAATGGCAATAGTGATTTGACTATATAGAGCTAAAGATGGCATAAAGCTTAGGGTGGGAGAGAAAACCTGGATAGGGAATGAATTAATGTTGGCATCCACTGTTGAAACATATTTTTAAATCATTTCAAATAAGTGCCTTTCAAAGGCGATCATTAAGTTACTATCACTTATAATAGCTATAGACAAAGTGACATAGAGTTTAAATAAGTTTAAATATATGATTTGACTACTGAGTTTATATAAGTATATAGTTTCTTTGCGTTTAAGTTATAACAAATTTGCAAAACAGACTTGAGCAATTGATTGATGTACTTTAGTACTTTAATTTTAATTTTTCACTTCCAGCTGTTTTAATTTTTCACTTTCAGCTGCTTATTTTATAAGTTGCAGATACAGTAACGTTTACATATGGATTGTTTCAGGTTAAATCAATAGTACTAAAGTCAATGCCTTTTTTTTTTTTTTTTGGAAACCATTTTGAACTTTTTAATCAGTTTTTGAACTCTTGCATAATCCACCTCTAGTATTTACCAGTCATCAATATGTTCAATTGATTGTAGTATACAAATTATGTGATACTCTAAATTCTAGCTGACTTCGATAGATGTAGTCTAGTTTTATATGAACTAATTTTGATGTTCAAAGCATATTTATTCTAGCTAAATTGCATTTTATAATGTTCCAGTTGGAGACTTTTTGGATGTATTTTTTTCCCATACTATATTGGTTTGTCTCCCTATTGAAAACAATATGAAGGATTGGAGAGCTTAGTATATTTTATTTTCAAATATCTCATATCAATTTTTTCTTATATTTGTGCTCCTTTAATTTATACCTTTAATAGAATTATGGATAACTTCAATTAAAAATGCCTTAGAAATCAAGTTCATGGCAGCCTTTGTGTATCAATCTGGAAATTTTAGCTTGAGTCTTTATGGTGAAGATAGATGAAGTAAAAATATGACTACTTAAATATTTTAGATGCCTCTCCCTACCCTATTCTACTTCTAAATAGATTTATTATTTAGCTATTGCTGCCTCAGAAATTACCTTAAAGTTTAGTGGCCTAAAAAAACATAAACATTTATCATTTCACAGTTTCTCAGGGTCATGCATTCAAGAATAGTTTAGCTAGGTAGTTCTAGACAAGAATTTTTCATAAGAGTTCAGTCAAGATATTGACTATGGCTGGAGTCATATGAAAGCTTAACCTGGACTGGTATGTCTGCTTCCAACATGGTTCACTTGCTTGTCTGTGAAGTTAATGCTAGCTGTTGGCAGGAAACCTCAATTTCTCACCGTATTGACATTTCCTTAGGACAGCCAGCTTTCCTCAGAGCGAGTAGTCTGCAAGAAGCCACAGAGGAAGCCACAGTGACTTTAAAGCACAACATTCTGTTTTTTTTCTAGAATATCCAGTTAGTTGCACAGGTCACTTCTATTTAGTGTGAGAGAAGACTACATAGGAAATGAGTAACGGGGGGCAAAAAAGGTTGAAGACCATTTGGGGAGAGTAGTTACCATAGATTATAAGCAAAGCTCTAGACAGTTATCTTGTTTATCCTAATTTTGTGGGCAATGGCTAGGATATTACAAACTCATGTAATCCCGTGATTTTAATTGTTTCTGTTTAGAATGGAGATAGCTTTTTATGCTTACCTTCTTCTTTCCCCACAACAGTATATCCAAGAACTATTAGATTATGGTTTTAGATGTGTATATTATTATACACAACTAAAATTTACTTATTTCACGTCCTTTTCTTCTTCAGCCTTTTTTTATTGGTCAGGCAATATTTTGTTAGGCCAATTACTTTGTGGTCACATGTTAGTAAATCCTAACATACACAAACACACAAGACTTTTGGAAGAAATTATTTTTATTGTCGCTATTTCAGATTTATGACAGAAGGAGAAGGGAGACATCTGAGGATCTATAGGGATTCAGTGAGCCATAAATATCACCACAGTGATGTTGATTCAGCTCAATTGGTTGGGTATATATGAGCCATAAAATTCATGGGGAACTCCACGTTTCCATATTTCCCATCACAAAGTATTCCTTCCTCTTGAGGCTAATAATTATATTGCTTTTTCTAAGTAAATTCTATCCACAGCTATGGATTCAACTATCTTCTGTATGCTATATTGATTCGCAGTCTATATTTCTTGGCCAGGTCTGTCTCTTAAGCTTCCAATCCAATTTTTACCTGCTAATTGGATAGCATGATGTACTGAAAATAGAAGGCAATTTGAAGCTAGACAGACATGGATTTAAGTACTGGCTTTGTAACTGTATTAGCTTTGTGGCATTAGGCATATTACCTAATAATTCTGAGTCTCACCTTCCTATTCATATAATGATAATCATATTCTCTTCCCAGCAAGTCTTTTATGAAGATTACAGATGATAATGTATGGCAATAGTTATCAAGGAGGGATGTTTTTTCACCTAGGAGACATCTGCAGTGCCTAGAAACATTTTTTGTTGTTGTTTTGTTGTCCCAATGGAGGGATGGTACTAGTTTCTGGTGCTTAGAGGTTAGGGATATTACTAAATATCCTCTAATGCACAAGATCACTTTCCACAATGTGATGGTTAATATTATGTGTCATCTTGACTGACCCATGGGGTGCCTAGATATTTGATAAAACTTTATGCTAGGTATTTCTGCAAGGGTGTTTTGAGTGAGATTAACATTTAAATTGGTAGACTTAGTAAAGCAGGTCACTCTTCTTAATGTGGGTAGGCTTCATCCAATCAGGAGAAGGCCTGAATAGAACAGAAAAGCTCCTTGAGTAGAATTCTTTCTGCTGGACTGCCTTCGAACTGGAGCACCATCTTTTTCCTGCCTTTGGACTCAAGGTAAAATATTCGCTCTTCCTGGGTATCATCATGTATTTTTATTCTAATAAACTTTTATGTTACAGAATGGGGGGAAAATAATGGTTTTAGAATATACAAAAATATAAATAAAAATGAAATAATGAGGTAATTTATACATTTTTCTCCACTTTGAGTGTCCATTCTCTAAAATGGGTATGAAATTTTTTATCAATAAAGGAAAATATTTAAGACCCTAGTATAGCTTCTGGTGATCTCAGATTTCATAACTCTTTACCCAGTCCACAGAAGATATATTTAAGGTCATTGGGCACAATTGGGAGTTCCAGTACCTCCATGTCAATGCCTTGAGAGGTCCCCTGGACTATGGTGACTGGTGTCCAGCCCTCACAATTCTCACAACGATTCATGCAGCCATTCTTTTCCTAGACTTCTGGCATCTCAAACATAATGTATTTCAGAAATTTCAGATTTCCCCCTGGAATTTCCAATTCCTCTTTTCTCCTTAATTCTGGAAAACCAAAAACCCGCTGGCTATCTAAACAGTACTTTTGCCAGTCCCCTAATCATACCATCTCATATGCTTCCTCATCTCAGACTTAAAATTAAGACTGTCTTAAAATGAGGTTTTCAAAAACAAAGGTTTTGATCTTCCAATACTTACCTTTAACTATTACATGTATTTATATAAATACTTCCAAGAATATCAGTGTCTAGAATAAAGCAGTTATTTACCTTTATTCCCCATATTAAGGTCAGTAGAAATGTAAGAATCTGGTTCGAAATGATCCATGTCCTCACTGGGCATGCAAAATGGAAATCAAGCACCATTATTACATTTATTTTTTCACTCTATTTCCTATTTTTTAATTGACAAAATATTTTATTGCTAATCTCCTGATAACTATTTTCAATATACTGTGTATCATTTTCTATTAAAGAAACATTTATTTTCATAACTATGTTAACAAATGTTAAGAAAGCCTTAACTGTTGATTCTCTTCTATCCTGTATTTACTGCCTTTGAGTTTTTCATTTCAATTTTACTTGCAAGAAAGAGCACATGGATGGTCTGTTTTCTATAAAGTTGCCTGTAAATGGCAGCTCTACTGAGTAGAAAATTATTGAATTACAATCTTTTCTTCTGGTAACTTTCTAGAAATCGTCCTATTGGCCTCAGCTAGATTTTTGCTTTCCTCTGGGTAACCTGTTTTTCACTGGCTGTTTAAAGGAGGGTTTTTTTCGTTTATTTACAATCTTTAGTATACATGTTTCATCACTTCTTTTATTCATGTTTCATCACTTCTTAATTTTAATATACAATGAATCCTCTTAACTAAGACTCATTTTTTTGAGTACTTGTTTTGTTATCATATCTTATAAAATATTATTTTTTTTCTTCCAAATTATGTGTTAAGAGCCCATCTGTGAAGAAGTCTCTGTGCTTCCACTAAGGATCCTTGTTTTAACAGGAACACATGACACTTCCAAAGTTTTGACCTAAGTTCCGTGTCCTTTAGGAATTTGAGAATTCGTATTAGGTATATAGTGCATATTGTAACATCGGTGTCTGTTGTAGTATCCAGCAACATGTTCTCTTCTTTCTTTGTGCAACAGTGTCCTCACTGAAAGGCAGCATAGGGAGTCTAAAAGCGTACATTCTTAACATGATGAATAAATTAAAGATCAGCGGGGAGTATATGTTGCCATTGTAATGAGATTATGTATACTTAATACAGATGGTCCTTTTAATGTAGTCATAGAATATTTGCATTTTGCAAATTTGCGTGCATTGTACTCATAAAAGGGTTCAAATATTTGCTTGCAGTTAATATATTAAATAAATAATATTTTTATTAAAAGTATGACTTCATAGGTGTTTCACCAAAGAAAAATCCTAAGAAAAAGATAAAGAAAACACTAAAAAAACCCACTCAATACAAATATCTAAAATAATTTTATATGCATTTTGTTAACATGTATAATATGATTATATTTTACACCTTTCTTTTGAATCCAAACTTTGATTTAAATGAATGTTTAAAGGAATGCAATTGCTAATGAAACTATTTTTTCTCAAGGATAGAGGAAAAAAATGTAATAATCCCAAATGTAAATTCACAAAAGAATAATTTATGTATGTATTTGCATTTTGGGTCCCTTATTAGTGATTTTAGTGGAACACTTCAAAAGGATTAATTGCTTTGGTTTGCACAAGCTTTTTATTTATCATCATTAAAAGGCCTGTTGAAGGAAGATTTTTATGATATAATGTATCACTTACTAAAATTTTCTTTTTGGCAAGACAACAAAAAAGTATCTTAGATGTTATGCTGTTTAATTACACATGTCTTGAATCTAACAATTATTTCCAATTTGTTGGTCCTAAGACATGAGGATGAAGACATTGAGTAAATCCCATACCCACAGAAGTGTGACCTATACTCACAGAAAATGAACAAAGGATTTCAAAAATTTCAGTATATAATATGTTGATGCATATGATGAAAATCACACATGAGACTGCATTACCCTTTTCTGAAGGAATATTTTGATAAATTATGAACAAATATAGTCCCTTTGTCTAAATTACTTCATAATTAAAAATTATAAAATAATAATTATGTTGCACGGAAATTAATATTGGTTAAACTTTCATAATGTTGCATGTTGCTTTTATTGAGTTAAAATAGGTCATCCCATTTTATGCACATAGTACATGGGTCATTGACAAATGATATTAGTTTAAATAAACATGTTAAAGATGTTTCCAAGACAACATAGTTACTATAATATAAATAATTAGACTGAAAATATATTTTCTCGAAATTATGTATTCAAAAAGTTCCTCATTTGGTGTTTACTTATCTTCACAAATGTCTTTTTAATTCAGTGTGAACATATCATATTAAGAGTTTGTTCTGCATATATCTTTTATTTATTTATTTTTAAGATTTATGTATTTATTTTGAGAGAGAGAGAAAAGGTATGCAGTAGGGGAGGGGCAGAGGAAGAGAATCTCCTGCAGACTCCTTCCTGAGCACAGAGCCTGAGTGGGTCTCCATCTCAGGTCCCTGAGATCATTACCCAAGCCCAAACCAAGAGTCCAACACTCAACCAACTGAACCACCCAGGTGCCCCTATTCCTCATAAATCTTTTTTGAGTTACTTTTTCAGTATGAGAAATTATTTGAATGGTCATATTTCAGGCTAGGAATCAGGGAGGCCTAGCTTATGTTATTTCTAAACATAAAGCAGAATAGAAAGCTGTATGGGTAGAACAAGAAAAACATTTGAGATTTTAAAATTAGTACTAAAACGTGGGTAGGATAATTAGAAGTGGAAAATAAATGGGAATTACAATTACATCTATTGTAAATCAGAATCCATTGAACTTTAAATTTGTAAGACTGATTCGTGAGGGCAAAATAGACAGCATCAGAAGACATGGGTACTCGCTGAGCTCTGCCATTTATTTGTTCTAGAATCATTAGCAGACCATTCTCAGCCATTTTAAAGGAAATAATAAAATCTACTTCACACAAATATGATAAGGGTTAAATGAGGTAACCTATATTTAATAAAATGTTTATCTAGTTTATTATAGATACTCAGTGATTGCTAAGACAATCTGAGAATTGAAAACCACCACTTGAAGTTGAAGGAGAGACACTAGAATTCTTTGGAGAGTGGTACAAGAAGTCCAAAAAATATATTATGAGAAATAACTTCAAAACAGTACAAGTGACTGTTTCTTCACGGCATGGGCTGCATTTTGAATAGTGAGGCCATTACTGGAAAGTTGGTTGCAAAAATGATGGGTGACATTAGACTATAAGATCCTCAAGGTCCCCTGCAGTCCTGAGAGTTGATGGTTTATAGAAATGTTGGTCTGACTATTTTCAGATAAACAATTCATTCTACCAGAGAGGAGCAATAGAGCACCATGTTTAAACACTGGGGCTCTGGAATACAAACTGACTATGTTCACATTCTGATACAGACCCTTCATGATTGTTATGACTTTATATTAATAATTATGCATTATATTAACAATAAATGAGTTTGCATTCAATTGTATGAAAAATCTATGACCCATCCAAGGTTTAGCTTTCTTATTCAATAGATGGTGATAATAATCACTATTTCAAATGGCCAATGTGAAGATAAAATGAAATAGTGTTTGTTAAAGGCTTAACAGAGTGCCTAGAATGTAGTAAACGATCTCCATAATTATCAGTGTTTTATCATTATTAATCTATCAACTTGGTGGAACTGGTAGGCAAAAGCTAACTCTATCTAAATCCCTATGTTAGAAACATAAGAAATCAATGCATAGAAATATATGACTATTTGAACGATAAGACAAGATCAATAAGTTGTTTGTAAAAAAGTAATATGTAAAATGTCATTCATATTAAACACCAAATAGTTGTCCAGGGACAGATAGCCTTTGTGATGCAGCCTTATCAGAATCATGCTCAATGTCTAGTTATCAAATCCATACCATTGCCTAAATTTACAAATATTTAAATAGCTGTGCTATTAATGTTACAAACATTTTGTGGATGGATCATCTATAACTTATTAAGGAGTCGTATGACTGAATCTACAGGTTGTCCAATAAATCTGCAATCATTACTGCTAGTTATTGCAGCTCCATTTTCCTAAATATAGTTGGTAGCTTCTTTTTTTCTTAGGCTCATCTAAAATATGGGAATTTTGGTCACTTATTCTAATTGATTAAAAAATACCTTATTTCTAAGATAAAGAACCCATAAAAATAACTCTGGTATCTTGACTGACATTGTTTTTAAAAAGAAGATCAAGTATTAAGAATATTAATTTGAATTTGCTATTCACCAATGAGATGATCCCATAGGATCAGATAATCCATTAATCAATCTGTAAAGCCAGTTGTTCAAGTTCCTTTAACTAGAATGCCCATGTACTATAAATTTCAAGTTTATCAGAAAATGTGTTCTTTCTCTTAATTTTAGTTTCGAGCTATACCAAAGGCAGTAAGAATAAAACTCATAATAAAATATTAAAATAAATATTCAATTTTAGAAATAAGGAAAATTAAAAAATGAAATTAGGTGAATAAAAAAGTATTTCCCTTGTTGTGCTACCTAAAGGGAGAAAGCTTAAAAAAACAAACAAAAAACCCCTTCTGTCCTAAATTCTACAAATCCACAACAAACCAAAAACCCCTTCTGTCCTAAGTTCTACTAATCCACAACAAACCAAAAACCCCTTCTGTCCTAAGTTCTACAAATCCACAACAAACCAAAAACCCCTTCTGTCCTAAGTTCTACAAATCCACAACTGAATGAGTAAAAATCTGAAAGAAAAGAGTATTTACTGCAAAATCTTAACACTCGAGAATTTTGAGAGTTGAATTTTAAACCTGTAGTTGGTTGTCTTCATTGTCTTGACTGTGAATGAAGGAAAGGGCAATCAGTAAATAGTGTATCCTTTTACCAAGTATGGCATTAATGACCACAGGCGATACCTAGCATCACACTGGGAAGCAAATTGGTAGTCATTGGAGACCGCTGTGCTTTGGTGTGATATTCCCTAAGGCTAAAACCAATCAGCAGCCAGGCTATTCTGTACCCCATGAAGCCTCAGAGTGGTTTCCAGGGGTAACCTCTTTGAGAACACATTTGAATAATCTAATTTGGAGTTTTAAAAAAGTGGGGAAAATGATGGGAAGATCACATGCTAACTGGCACAATTCCTTAAGCTGCAATAGAAGGGCTCTTATATCTGTAATAGTTTATGATGCACTTTTTAAAATAAAACCAATGTTGCATAAGTATTTGATGGAACATAAATACAAAATTCATTTCCAGTGCTCTGCTCTTTTCTCTAAAGATGAGTTTACTTCTTTCCTGAATATTTTTAAAGGTCACCTTTTCTTTTGAAATATGGAGGGGGCTATTTTTGCTGATCACTATTAAACAGATTTCAGAAATTAAAAGACTGACAACTTCATAAATTTTCATGTATTAATTATGTGTAGGAGTTGACTGTTTCTATTTCTGTAAGAAATATTTATGAAATACATATTAGGTGCTACTTATTATGCCTAAAGGTCTTATCCCTCATAGAGTGCATATTTTTTCAAAAGAATTGAGAAGGAAGTTATGTTGAAACCTTTAACAAAGCAGTATTTCTTCTTTCAGAGAATACCTAGAGACAGTGTCCTTGAAAGGGGAAAAATAAGCCAAATGTTTATGTTGTGTGAACCTGTTTGGACTATTAAATTGCCTCTTGAAAGATGACTACTTTTTCGAATTAATATAAGTCTAAATAAATGCTTTGGAAGGAAGACTACCACATAAATTTAAATATTTAACCTTCTAGAAAAGTAAAATTTGGGGAACTAAAGGGTACAACAAATAAGGTATCCTTTAGTTCACTGAGCACCTGAGTCAGTGTTCCTTTGAACAGCATACTATTCATCCCTAGAAAATATAATTATTTATTCCTAAGAAATATATATCTTTGGTTCATCATTAATGAATAGGAACTTGGCTGATGGAATATTTACTAGAGCAGAGGTGGGACTGCAACAGTAGTCTGTTCAGATCCTGAGATTTATGAGGGGCTATCAAAATAGGACAATACAGAGAAATCTAGATTATTAGGTAAAAGTGAGTGTTGGCTAGTAATACCAGGGATTGAAAGAGTAAAGATTTTAGGACAGGTCTCTAGTCACAAAAATAACAGATCAAGCACAGTAGTGACCAATTCTAAAGTAAAGGATTATTTCAATTAGGCAGCTATGAAACTCCCTAAGTATTACAAAAACAGTGCTAGCTCTACATTGTGTACAAAGAGAAAAACTAAAACAAATATATATGGCCTTTAATTTAGAAGAATCTGCCATAGAAGCATACAAAAAGAACTAAGTTACTGGCCCTAGGAGGCAAGGTGGAGGAATGATTGTGGACAGTTAAACAAATGTTGTGAATTAGGACTGAGGTGTCATTTAAGAGAAAATTGGCAGTGCAGCTGATTTGATCCCAAAGTAGTAAATCATGTCCTGAAATCTTTTCTTAAGGAAAAAATGATTTTTACTAGATATTGGAGCAAGTCTGAGTGTATGGAATTGTGGATTAAACAGGCAAGGGACTAGTAAATATGCAAGGAGCATATTTACATTACCTGCAGTGTCCTGGAGGCAAAGAGAAAGTTGACTGTTCACACTGGTGCTCCTTCCTCCTCTAGAAATGGTGTGGTCTTCAAGTACGGCAAATTGCTTTCTATCCAAAAATAAAAAATGGCACTTATTGCCAAGGTAGACTGTATGTAAACTTCATGAGGGGGGACATTGCTCATCAAGAGCATAATCCAAATTCGAGAAAGGTATTCTTTGGAGCCAGGTGCAAGCTGGTATATTTAATGCAGTTGCTCCTTTGAATCATGATCCAGGCTAGATAACCAAAGGAGGAGAAGGAAAGCAATTTGTTTGCTACCCTAACACCTTTCTCTTTGTCTCTATCAAACTGGAGGAGAGTTTTATGTCCTTTACTTTGAACTTCCTTTTAGTATTAATTAAGGTTGCTCACATTGCTTTGATGTGGTAGCTTCCATTATCAACTGTCAAAAGCTGATTACCAGAATCATAAGTTAATAATGAGTTCAATGAGTAGTGAAAACGAAACTAAATACATGAATAAATAGTCTGAAGCATGTGCCAAAGTCTTAAATCATTGGGAGTATTTCAGAGACCAGGGGTGGGTGATGTATGATTATATTTCTCTAATAATGACAGACTTAAAACTCCAACGTAATACTTGTGTTTTGTTTCATTTTTATGTGAGTTTAAATTATTGGTGAAATTCATTTTCTAATAGTCATTAACAAAATGAAAAAATATTTAATACCAACAGAATGCACCATAAAATCATTTTATTTCCAGCACACTTTCTATGCCAGTGAGAAATTATATTTTAATACTTTGCATTCTTATACTGAGAAACAAACAGAAGATATGTTTAAATCTATCTATTGAACATTTATATTTCCTAGAAAGGCAAAATTACATATAATATTACATTATGAAATACTTAAAAGATATAAAATTTCTTATTTTTGAGAAACAGCTTGAGATTGCAAGTACAATAAAGCCACCTCTGTTTTAAATTAATGGTCATTCCGTTGGCCATGGATTCTTTACTATAACATAATTGCCTCATATACAACGATAATCTTGCTTTACTTTTGATCTTATAAAAAGATATAAATTAATTATTCTATTTGCAAATGTTTCAAATTAATTTCTTCAGTATTATCTCCCTAGAAATAAGTTAATATTTTATAGAAAATAAAACTATATCATACAGGGCCATGTTATTTTTATTAACTTTAACGACGTTTAATTTATATGTGCTCAGATATCACATTTTAAGTAAACATTGTGATGAGGTTTAACCAGTTTATGAACCAGGGCAACCACCATGATCTAGTTATAAAACTTTTTATCCCACCGAAAAGTTTCCTTATATCCCCTTACAGACAATCACTACTTCCTCTCCTGCCTTTGGACCAAGGAAGCATCTATTTACATTCATCCTAGATTACATTTGTCTTTTCTAAAATGTTCTATAAGCTGGAATCCTTCAGTAGGTTCAGCTGTATTTTTTTTTTACAAGTGGATATCTAATGGCTCCAGTGCTATTTGTTAAAAAGATTATTCTATTCCCCATTGAATTATTGTGGCACCCACATAAAAAAAAGCCAATTGATTGTAACTTTAAGGGTTTATACTTGGAATTTCAATTATATTCCATTGATCCATATGTCTATCCCAATGCAAACACCACATCATCCTGATAATTGCATTTCTCCAGTTAGTTTTGAAATCACATAACGTTGAGTCTTCCAACATTGCTATTCTTTCTGAAGACTGTTTTGCCTGATCTGGATCTCTAGTATTTCTAGGTGAATTTTAGGATCTGCTTGTCAGTTTGTGAGGAAAAAAAAAAAAAGCTGGCTAGGGAATTTGATAAGAATTTCTTTAAATCTTCAGATCAATTTGGAGAGTATTATCTTTACAATATTAAGTCTTCTGATTCATGAATGTGAGATGTCTTTCCATTTATTTGGAGCTTCTTTAATATCTTTCCATGATATTTTGTAGTTTTTAGTGTACTAGTCTTGCAATAATTTTTAAAATTTTATTTCTAAGTATTTTAACCTTTTTGGTGCTATTTAATGAATGTATTCTTATTTTCTTATTTTGGATTCTTCTTTGCTCATGTATAACACATAACTGATTCCTGTAAATTGATCTTGTATCTTACTAATTTGCTGAACTTATTTTTAAGATTCTTATAATTTTTGTGCATTTTTTTTAAAGATTTTATTTATTTATTTGACAGACAGAGATCACAAGAAGGCAGAGGCAGGCAGAGAGAGAGGAGAAAGCAGGCTCCCTGAGGAACAGAGAGCCTGACAGGGGGCTCGATCCCAGGAGTTTTGGATTTTTCAAAATCCCAGAATTTTGAGTAATTTTATATATACACAATCATGTCTTCTGAAAATAGAAAATAGTTTTACTTCTTTTTCACTCTTGATACCTTTTATTTATTTTATAATTTTTTTTATTGTGTAATGTTAGTCACCACACAGTATATCATTCGTTTTTGATGTAGTGTTTTATGATTCATTGCATATTAACACCTAGTACCCTCCTTAATACTCATCACTGGGCTCACCCATCCCTCCACCCCCCCCCCCTCTAAAACCCTGTTTGATTCCCGGAGTCCATAGTCTCTCATGGTTTGTCTCCCCCTCTGATTCCCGCCCCCCCCTTCATTTTTCCCTTCTTTCTCCTAATGTGCTTTTTTTAGCTTAAAGGACCTAGCTAGAATTTCCAGTATAACATTTAATAAATGGGGTGTGAGGTGATACCCTTAACTTATCGCTGATAGTAGAGGGAAAGTGTTCAGTCTTTTAACATTAAGTATGATGTTGTAGTTGGCTATAGACAATATTTATGAGGTTGAAGAAGTTTCCCTTTGTGGAAGGCAGAGTAATATCCCCCAAAGATGTCTACATTCTAATCTCTAAAATTTTTGAATATGTGAATATTTCTTATTTCCTTTCATATCTGCCAGAAGGATTTCCTTTATGTATCTTGTAATGCAGGTCTGCTAGCAATGTATTCTCTCTATTTCTGCCTACTTGTGATTGTCTTAATTATTCTGTCATGTTTGAAAGATAGTTTTTGGAGAAGTAGAATTCTCGGTTGATAGCTGAATCTTTCAATGCTTTGACTATATCATCTCACTGCTTTCTAGCTGCTTATGGTTATGATGAACTATCAGCTTTTAATCATATAAAATGTTATAGAATAATGCACCTCCAAAGATGTTCATATCCTAGTATCTGTACTCCATGAATATGTTAGATTGTAGAGGAAGGGGGAATGAAAAATGCAGATTATTTTAAGATTGCTTATCAGCTGACATTGAATTGAAGAGATTATCCAGAATTATCAGGGTGGGCCTAATATGCTCATAAAGATCCTTATCAGTAGAAGAGGGAAGCAGAAAACAGAGATTCAGAGTGATGCAGAAGCATGAGAATGATTTGAACTAATTTACTGGCTTTGAAGATGTGAGAAAGGAGCCATGACCCGAGGAGGAATGCAGGTAGCCTTTAAAAATTAAAAAAGGCAAGGAAACACATTCTCTCCTTGAGTTTTTAGAAGACATTCAGGCCTTTTGACACCCTGATTTTAGCAAGTGAGATTAATTGAAGATGTCTGACTTCTAAAAACATAAGATAATAGATTTGTGTCAATTTAAACCATTAAGTTTTACCAATTTTTTTCTATAACAACAATAGGAAAATAATGTTATGGATCCTTTTATCCAGAGTCATTTCTCTCTGTCTTTGTCTTGAGACCATTTAAACGTAATGAGTCTAGCTCTGGGTCTGTTTGACTTTACTATGAGTTGTTTGAGCTTCTTTAATATGTAGGTAAATGATTTTAAATAAAATTTAATTTTAACTTTATTTTTAATAAATTTTATTTTTATTTATTTTATTTTATTTTATTATTAAAATAAATTAATTTAATAATGATCATAAATCATTTAATTAATAAATTAAATAAATTAATTTTAAATAAAATAAAATTTGGGAAGATTTCAGCCATTATATCTTCAGTTACTCTTTCTGCTTCTTTTCTCCCCACCCTCTTTTTTTCTTTTGAGCTTTCAATTCCTCAGCTGGATGATCTCAATTAACTTCAAGTTCACAGATTCTTTTTTCTGTCACTTCAGATATGATCTTGAGCCCATCTAGTGATTTTTTTTTCCATCTCTATTATTGTGCTTTTAAATTATAATTTCTATTTGGTTCTTCTTTATTTATAATTTATATCTTTATTGATATTCTTTAATATGGTGAGATAATAATACCATTCTTTTTAGTATTTAAACTTAGTTTCCTTTAGTTATTTGAACATATTTTAAATAGTTTATGCAAAATATTTTCTAGTAAGTACAAAGTCTGATTTCCTCAGAGATAATTTCTATTGACTGCTTTTTTTAAGGTGAATATGCCGTATTTTCTTGTTTCTATGCATATCTCTTTTTTTTTTTATATTTAAAGCTGGACTTTTAAAATAATATAATGTGGCAGCTTTCAGGTAGATTTCCTTCTCCCCAGGTTTCATTGTTGTTACTATCCGTTGTTGTTACTACTGTTTTTGTGGTGGTGGTGGTGTTTGTTGCTGTTTATGTACTTACTGACTTTATTGAACTAAATCTGTTAAGTCTGTATTCTTTGTCCTATGTGCCCACAGAAGTCTCTGCTCAGTTAGCATAGTGGCCAGCTAATAATTGGACAGAGATTCCCTTAAATGCACTGAATCGGTAATTCTCCCAAACTTTACTACGGTGCTCTGTGTGTATGTGTTGGCACACACCTTAGTACTTAGGCAGTTGACAGCTCTGCTTAAGTCTTCGATTTTGTTTGCCTGCTTGTCATGTAATAACAGTTTTCATAGGATTTGGTTTTTGGAGACTTCAAACCCTTTAAGCTCTCTCCAGTGACTGCCAGGCTGTTGCTTTTGTGGTTGGTTTTCAAATCTACTATGAAGCTGGAGAAAGGGAAATGGAAATAGCTTAAATTAAAATGCCACAGTGCTCACCTGTTCTACCTATATTCTGCTATTTTTCTTGAGTAAAAAACTCTAAGAATCTGGTTCATTTTCAGGATTCTGAAAAAGTTGGTTTTTCCTTTTTTTCAGTATTAACATTACTGCCATAAAGGAGCAGATATTTGCAGGTCCTTATTCTACCATTCCCACTAACACCACTCTAGGTTCATTTTTTTTTTTTCTCCATAAAGATAGTCAGTTGTTCTAGCATTATTTGTTCAAAAAACTATTCTTTTTTTCTACTACTGAGCACTTTGGTTTAAAATCACTTGACTGGGGCACCTGGGTGGCTCAGTGGGTTAAGCCTCTGCCTTTGGCTCAGGTCACAGTCTCAGGGTCCTGGGATTGAGCCCTGAATCTGGGCTCTTTGCTCAGCAGGGAGCCTGCTTCCTCTTCTCTCTCTCTCTGCTTGCCTCTCTGCCTACTTGTGATCTCTCTCTGTCAAATAAATAAAATATTAAAAAAAAACAAACATGACATAAAGAAGTCAATCTGAGCACATTACCTGGGTGTCTTCTTTGCATAAGACCTACCTTTACTCTTATATTTAAGATGATTTTAAATCATATGGTATGAATCAGTAGTAACTACTTGTTGTTACTTGCCATATTTGAAATCCAAATACTTCTAAATGGCTATCTTGTGATTTTTTAAAATAAAATAGTTACTATTTATTTCTCATTTTTATAGTCAAACTTATTCCATAAGTATTACAATTTTAGTGAGTTATTAAGGATATGGAGATACAGTTTTGTATACTATCACTTTAGTTTACTTCTGTAAGTTAATTTTGTGTTGAGAGAAATAAGAATAAACATCAACAATTAGCATACAGAGCATTATATGACAAATGTTATAAGTTTTAGCATCCCCAGTCAGCTAAGTCAATTTTTAAGGAGGATTGTTTTAGTTGTTTTGCCCAAAGAGTTAGTCATCTATTGGCATAATCATGCTGCATAAGAGACAACCTGAAACTTCCTATGACTTTCAAAAACAAAGATTTATTTATCGCATACTTATTTGTAAGTAGGCTGGGAACTCCCTCACCTAAGGGTTTAGATGGGCTTAACACAAAACAGTGGGTAGAGGTTTGCTTCCTGTATCTCTCATCTTCTCTGGACAAGTGACAAGCCAAATAACATCTTTCTCATGGTAAATTACAGGAAACTATAGAACAAGCCCAAGCAACCACTCGTCTCATTTTTAAACCTTGGGTTGCCTCTCACCCACTAAAATCCCATTGGATAAAGCAAATCAAATGTCTAAGCCTCAAATCAAAGCATTTAAAAGTACACTTTACCTCGGATGAAGTCAAAGAAACATCATGTAACAAAGTTCAGTGTTTATGATCTGGGAAATATATCCTTGCCATGGAGATGTGTGGCATGGGGCTAAGGGGTGGACATTAACTGAACAATAATAGGCCACACCCAGTCTCAGCAGAATCTGTACTGTATTTAGTCAGACAAAGGTTTGAATCAGATAGTATTCCTGCCAAAACTCAGGGAGATTATTTAATCTCAGTATTTTATAAAAAAAAAACAAAAAGGGTTTTGTTGAAAGTAAATGTAAATATGTAATTTGCTATAATAGTAACTTTAAAAAGAGAACTTTTTTTTAAAGATTTTATTCATGTATTATGTATGTATTTATTTATTTGACAGGGAGAGAGAGAGCACAAGCAGGGGAACAGCAGAGGAAGAAGCAGACTCCCCGCTGAGCAGGCAGCCTGATACAGGGCTTATTCCCAGGACCCTGGGATCATGACCTGAACCGAAGGCAGCTGCTTAACTGACTGAGCCACTCAGGAGCCCCATAAAAAGAGAACTTGTAATGTAGCAGACATTGTGCATTGGCCACCCCAAAACCAAGACTGTTTCATTTCTTTGTATTCTTCTAATTTCCCATCTCTCAAGCTTCCTTTTTTTTTTTTTTTTTTTTTTTTTTTTTTTTTAAGGAAATCTATATTATACAGTACTGACCCATTTTGGAATAATAGCTATTAAAAAACTCAAGAAAGCTTTACCTTTTTTTTTTTTTTTCCAACCAGGACATTGAAAACTGAATGCGTGGGGTGTGTGAATGGCTCAGATGGTTAGGCATTTGCCTTCGGCTCAGGTCATGTTCTCTGGGTCCTGGGATCAAGCCCCAGGTCTGGCTCCTGGCTCAGCAGGAAGCCTGCTTTTCCCTCTGCCTCTCCCTCTGCTCACTTGCTCTCCCTCCCTCTCTCTCAAATGAATAAATAAAATCTTAAAATGCAAAAAGAAAGAAATAAAACTGAATGTTAATGATATTTTGGAGCTACTGGACTATAATTCTATACTTTCTCATACACAAGAACTGTATATATCTGTATATATCTGTGTGGTTAAGCTTTTGGAAATTCAGCTTTGTATTACTTGTAGGTTAATATAGTTAGTTGTATGTAGTAAACTACAAGTTAAAATCAGAGTACTTTTATTATAAATGTCAAATTATTTTCAATAAATAATTGGTGTTAGGATGGTTGTACTAGTATCTACTTCTCTTTCCTAAGTGATCATTATAAAATTCTCTAATGTTTGAATTCTTCAGTTTTAGCTGATTCTGGTCTGAGAGTCACAATATATTCTGTACTTCAATCAGATCCCCTTTCAGAAATTCTCAATCTCTGTCAATAATTGCTTGTCTTCTTTCATCTTCAAGTCTTTAAAAATAATATTTATATGCACATTTACTTTTTTCCTAACTCCAAATGGTACCATAATATGATGTCTAATGAGTTCTCTAGAAGTACACTGAACATAGACATTTTATAGCACTTAATGAGTTTGAGCTGAAGAGGCTCTTCAGCAGTGTCATCTTACAGTACATGTTTTTAATTTTTTTAAATTTGAGTATAGTTGATGTATAATGTTACATTAATTTCAGTTGTACAACAGAGTGATTCAACTTCATACATTATGGTATGATCACCAGAATGAAACAGAGAAAAACTATAATTTACCTATATTTTCCTGTAGGGTATCATTTTATTTGCTTCTAGCATGTAACAGTACATTCCTCTTGACAGGGAGAGTGACTCCATTTAAGGTGTGACTTGTAAATGAATTCCCATTGAATTACAACATGACAACTGTGATGGAGACTGCTAGTTATCACACAGAACCCTCTTTCTATAACAGTAAACATCCTGATCCTTTGCTGGATACATGATCATTAACAATGAAGATTATATCTACTAAATTTCCTTGAAGTTAGATGTCCCTGTGTGATTTATATCTGTCAGTATTTAGGGCCAATTGATTTGTCAAACATCCTGGATAACATCAGGATACCTGGTTGGTTCAGTTGGTAGAGCATGTGACCTTCATCTCAGAGTGGTGAGTTAGATCCCCAAGTGGGGTGTGGAGCCTACTTAAAACAAAATGAAACAAAACAAAACAAAAATGTCTTGGTTATGTCATTGACAAGAAGTGACCATGGCATTTTCATTTTTCTTTTTCTTTCTTCTTTTTGCTTACAGTCTGGATTTTTATGAGCAAAGCCCCCCCTGGCATCATTTGTATGAGAGTTTCTCCCTAGGAATTATAAAAGAGAAAGCTGGAAAGGGTCTGAGTCTGAAAAGACATTAGGCTGTCTTACTACACCTGAATTATATACATGTGAAATTTAACATGATAGAGAAATTCATTTCTTCCCTGCATAATTCAAGGTTATCTCTAGTACATACAGATGAACCTATGTTATAGTTAAGGCAAAGACCTTTACTGATCTTCCTTAACATTATTAAAAATGTAATAGCTACAAAACTTACGAGGTATGTTTCTTCACTTAACATCCCTTATTTTGTGTTCTGTGACTGCTGTTACAGATATCCTGTGGAAAATAAAATAAAATAAAATAAAAGGTGTTTTTCAGTTAAAGAAAAGTGGTGTTTCTGGAAAGATGGCACTGTACTAGCTCTAGTTTATATAAGAACAGAATTTCGGGTAGACCTGAGATCTGGTGTTACTTAACATTTCCTAATCACCTTTGGACATTGGATGTCAAATTCAACCTGGTGTATGTAGTTTTCTTGGTAATGCGTTGGGGCTTTATTTACCATTGCCTGCACTGACAAAAGGTAATGGCGTGAAAGCTCTAGTATGTACAAACTATCTTACATAATTTATTATGATTTGTATTTGCATTCATTGAGCCAGAAGGCAAACATCTAGCCAGAATTTTGTTTCTCTAAACAATTGTGAGTAGCCATGGGCAATTAATATTCTTTAAGGACCCAGAATTCATTTCTCAAAGAATTTGACATAAACCCCGTTCCCATTCAAGCATTATCAGTGATAGATGCTTAACCCATAGTGAGGACTAGAAAGCTAATTGGGGCATACATTGAATTGCTTTTTGTCCACTCTTCCATGTATTTATATACAGATAAGACATGATGTCCTTTAATTAATAAAATTAGACTATTCCTCTGTGTATGTATTATCCTTCTATTAACACCCCATACTGTAGAGAAAAGTGATGTATCCTAATAATTAAAGGATTGTACTCTGAACTTAGATTGTATTTTTATACAGGCTTCCCCACTTATAAGCCTTGTGAAAAAAGTCCACTGTCCCTAGACCTCAGTTTAACTTTTATTGCTAAAACAAGAAAGTATTTGTATCTCTTTCAGGATTATTTTGAGGATTAAATTAGTGTGTGACATATATATGTTACAGTAAGAACTACATGTGTCAGCTATTATCACTATTATTGTCATCATTATTTTATTTTTTATTATTATATTACTTCTTTTAAAGATTGATTGATTTATGAGAGAGACACAGTGGGAGTGGGGAGAGGGGGCGAGGGAGGGAGGGAGGGAGGGAGAAAGAGACTCTTTTAAGCAGGCTCTGCACCCACACAGGACTTTATCTCAAGACCCTGAGGCCATGACCTGAGCCGAAAACTAAGAGTTTGATGCTCAACCGAGCCACCTAGGCACCACTAATCACTCATTTTACCAACACATAGTTTTAAAGTGTCAGAAAATTCAAGCTACCTTCATTCATCAGTTGACTGACACATTCATTCATTCATTCATTCATTCAACTTTTATTTATTGAAAGCCAGACCACACACTATTTATTGTTCAGGAAGCTGGGAGTAGAACAGTGAACAAAGTCATATAAAATATGACAAGAAGTAGTAAGATCTATGAAATAAATGAGGAGATATAAATTGAGAATGGGGGACTTTTTAAATAGGATTATTAAGAAAGTCCACTATGAGTTGATAATATATAAGTAGAAGATTGAAAGGAACAAGGGAACAGTGCGTGGGTGTGTTCATGGAAAGAATATTCCCACTCTTTTGGGAAGAGTGACAATTATTCTATATCCTGGCTAGGTGTTATTTTTAATTTTAGCAATTCTGAAAATAGTGGTATTTCTTTGTGACTTAAATTTGATTGACCATATAGCTAATGAATATGAGCAACTTTTTCATTTTTATTGGCCATTTGGGTAGTCTAGATTTGAAGTACATTTTCACATTTCTTCCCTCTTTTGAATTATTTATACTTTTTTACTAATTAGGAGTTTTTTAGATATGAGTACTTTGTTGAATATATACATTGGAAATATCTCCTCCCCCTCTGTGGATTTTTTATAATAAACCTCAATTTTTTAGAACAGTTTTATGTCTACTGGAAAATTGAGCAGATAAAATTGAGCAGAATAAAATTCCCATTATACCTATCCCTGCACTAAATGCAGTTTTTCCTATTGACTAATATGTATATTTGTGTTCTATATTTGTCATAACTGATTAATATTGATACACTATTAATTAGTGTTCATAGTTTACATTAGGGTTCACTCTGTGTTGTACAGTCCTATGGATTTTGTCAAATGCAGCATGTTATGAATCCATCGTTATAATTTCATACTGAATAGTTTCACTGCCCTAAAAATCCCCTGTGTTCCACCTATTGGTTATTTCATTTCCCAAGCTCTTGGCAACCCCTGGTATTTTATTGTCTCCATAGTTTGGCCTTTCCTAGGAGGTCATATAGTTGAAATCAGACACTGTGTAGCCTTTCCATACTGGCTTTGTTCACTTAGCAATCTGCATTTAAGATTCCTCTTAGTCTGTGGCTTAGTAGGTCACTTCCTTTTATTGATGAATAATATTTCATCCCAATAATATTCCATATTCATCAAATGATAAACAGTTTGTGTATCCATTCCTAAATTAAAGGATACCTTCTGTGGATTTTCAATCTTTTAATGGTGTCTTTGATCAATCTTAATTTTAATGATCTCCAATTTGTCAGTCTTTTCCTATATAATTATTGTATTTTAATTTCTTTTTTCTCTATTTTTTAAATTTATTTTTTAAATTTTTTAAAATTAACATATGATGTATTATTAGCCCCAGGGGTACAGGTCTGTGAATCGTCAGGCTTACTGTATTTTAGTTTCTAATTATGGCTTTCCACTAATCCTAATGTCATGAAGATATTTTCCTGTTATATTCTAGAATTTTTCTCTTTCTTTTTAAAAAACTTTCACACACCATATACCTGGGATTTATGTTTGTATGTAGGATGAGGTAGAGATCAAGATTTGTTTTCCATGTAAATACACAGTTAAAGAAGCTCTATTATTGAAGACATGATTCTTTCCACTGTACTTTTCCACTGTACTGATGCTTTTCCACAAATCTGGTGAAAGCTATACCTGATACAGAACTCTCTTCAACGTAATTTACAATACAAATATCCATCACAAAGTAGTCTTGAAAAGCTCTATGGAGAATTGTCTCTCAACTTAAACATCATTCTCTTTCCTGATGTTATAGGGAAAGTATTGAGTAGTTCACATGAAGTATGATGTTTGCTAAAAGTTTTTGTTTCTAAATAGACTTTTCTATGTTAAGAAGTACCTTCTGTTTCTAATCTATTCAGGTTTTTTTTAAAAGCATTTTGTTGTAACAGAGATTTGAATTTTATCAACAGACTTTTCTTCATGTATTATAATTATTCTATTGTGTTTCTCTTTTATTCTTTCAACGTGATGTATTACTGTGACTGATTTTTTCAAAGGATAAACTAAATTTGAATTCCAGGAATAAAACCCAATTTGAGTATGACCTATTATTGGTTTTATATTTTGTTCTGTGCAATTTGTTAATATTTATTTGAGGTTTTTATGTTTATATACATGCAAGATATTGGCCTAAGATTTTCATTTCTTGTAATGACTGTATCTGTTTTTAATAAATAGTTTATATTAGTATCATTAAAAGAAATAAACTGCTTATCCTATCTTCTTCATATCTTGAAGTGTTTACATGAAATTGATGGGTTATTTCTTCCTCAAATGTTTGAGAAGATAAACTGTAAAGTAACTTAGACTTGGAGTTTACATTGTGGAATGATTTTAATTAAATGTATATATCTAAATATATAAAGGTCTAATGATATCTTCTTCATATTCTTGTGCCAGTTTTATTATGTTTTTTTAAATGACTTTTCCATTTCATATAAAATTTAAATTATTGGCTTTTTAAATAATCTCATCCATTTATGCTGTAGGATATTTATTTACATGCTCTCTTCATTACTGATTTTGATGATCTGTTCTCTTTCTCTTTGCTCCATCTTGCTAGGAATTTATTAATTATATAAATAAATCCAATAAGATCTTCATTATTGCCTTGCTTCTACGTTTTTGTTTTTAATTTATTTTGTCATTCTTGGAAGGCATGTATACACACACACACACACACACACACACACACACACACACACAGACACTTAAGGCTGTAAATTTGCCTCCAAACTTTAGATACACTCTGCAAGTTTTGATATGTTGGTAGAAAACAGAATGCTTTTTATTTGCTCTCTAGACCCACCCTCAGAGAAATTGGCAAGTCCTAGAAGGAGAAAGAAGAAAGTGCCCCACTCACTTCTGTGTATTTCTCTTCTTCCCGTGATCCTGGAATCTTCATTCCTGGATGACGATTTGCTTTGGTGCATTCAAACCAATTTAAAAGTATTATTATTTCACTTCTCTATTTGTTCATGGGAGAGGGCTTTTCTTAAAGTTTTTATTTAAATTCCAGTTAGTTAACATACAGTATAATATTAGTTTCAGGTGTACAATATAGTGATTGGGCATTTCCATACATCACCTTGTGCTCATCACAGTGCACTCCTTAATCCCCATCACTTATTTCACCCACCCTTCACCTACCTCCCTTCTGGTAACCATCAGTTTGTTCTCTATAGTTGAGTGTGTTCCTTGGTTTATCTCTCTTTCTTATTTTTTCTCCTTTACTCATCTTTTAAGATCTTTTATTCTATTTTATTTAGTTATTTGACAGAGAGAGAGAGAGAAAGAGCATAAGCAGGGGGAATGAGAGAAGGAGAAGCTGACTCCCCATTGAGCAGGGAGCCCAATGCAGGACTTGATCCCAGGATCTGGGGATCATGACCTGAGCCGAAGGCAGACACTCAACCAACTGAGCCACCCAGGCGCCCCTGCTCATTTGTTTTGCCTCTTAAATTCCACATATGAGTGAAATCATACGTTATCTGTCTTTCTCTGACATATTTCACTTAGCATAATGCTCTTTAGCTTCACCCATGTCATTGCAAATGGCAAGATTTCATTTTTTAGCTAAATAATATTCCATTCTCTCTTTATATATATAAGTATATATAATATATAAATATGCAATATTTAATATATAAATATATGCATGTATTCATATTCATGTCTTCTTTATCCATTCATCAATCAATGGACATTTGGGTTAGTTCCATGATTTGCCTATTGAAGATAATAGTGCTATAAATCTTGAGGTGCATGTATCCCTTTCAATTGTTATTTTTGTATTCTTTAAAAAAATACCTAGTAGTAGTGCAGATGCTAGATTGTTGTGTAGTTCTATTTTTAATTGTCTGAGGAAACTCCATTCTGTTTTCCAAAGTGGCTGCACCAGTTTGCATTCCCACAACAGTATAAGAGGGTCCTCCATTTTCCATAGCATCGCCAACACCTGTTTTTTCTTGTGTTGTTGACTTTAGCCATGCTGACAGGTATGAGGTGATATCTCATTGTAGTTTTGATTTGTGATATTGAACATCTTTCATGTATCTGTTGGCCATCTGGATGTCTTCTTTGGAAAAATCTCTATTCATATCTCCTGCCCCTTTTTAATTGAATTATTCATTTTTGGAGTGTTGAGTTTTATAAATTTTTTATATATTTTAGATTTAACCCTTTATTGCATATGCCATTTGCAAAGATCTTGGAGAAGGTTATTTAAGCTAAGCTACTGCATCATAGCTGAAACAGAAATTCTGATTTCTGGCTACTTTGTGAAAATGTGTTATGCTAGGAGTAGAAAAATGAGAAGTATTAGGAGACTGTTATACTAACCTAGACAAAAATACAAAGGTAGTATTGATTGGTTATTTGGGTAGAATGGTGACAAATGGTTAGTTTGTTGTATTTTTCCAAATAAGTCTGACAGTATTATCCAAGACATTAAAGGTGGGGTTTGGGTAGGAGAGAATTGAGAATGATGGCTCCCTGTATTTTTGCCTTAAGAACAAGATAGGTTATTTTGTTCTCACCTAGGCTCAGTCTGAGATAGATTCTCCCACCATAGGGGTGGTATGTCTATTGCAGTTTAAATTTCTTTATTTCCTATGTTGAAATACACACACACACACACACACACACACACACACACGATTAGACTGACTGCCCATCCTGAAACAATCACCATCGTCAAGGATGGTTATTAGTCTCAACCAGTATGTATATAATAGGAACAAGTGGAAAGACATGTCCCAAAGAAGGTTATGGTGGTATACTAAGAAAAAGGAATGGATTCTTATAAATAAAACGTGGGAGGGGGGAGTCTATTGTAATGATGAATAAAATGTTCATAAGAAGAGGTTGGATTAAAGATTATTCAAAAATAGAAAAGGATTTGATACTTACTTTGTAGGGAATTTAATGAGAAAAAAATTTTAAAAACCTGGTGTTGATGAGAGGGCCCATTTTCTGAGGTAGAGAATGTTTATGGAACTGAAGAAGATGAAGGTGAAAAATGAACATCACCATGCTGATTAGAAATAATGGGCCACAATTAGGTTAAACTTCATGAAAAGATACTTTGTGAAGAGAGTATGCACTTTTACAGAAAAAATATAATGACTTGAGTCATGTGCATTCTGGAAGCTTTATGAAGTTGTCTTGTGTTAAGAGGATGGTCCCAGCTTACTCTGGGAGTATCCTAAAACTTTCATATGTCTTATGGCTTCTAATGTTACTATCTAGAAATGAAAGTATTCCATATGGTTGATAGCAGGAAATCAGAGTCCATTTCTTACAAGGACAGATTTGATTAGATTTTTTATGCACTAGTACTAAATACGATAAACCACTCTATCAATGAAAATAATAAAAGTAACCACTTCCTTCTTTTAAACATGATTCAGTTATTTTGGTGTAAAACATTGATAAAGGCAATTTTTGTATTCAGTTTCTCCTTTCCTACTCAAAGCATCAAAAACGTCGCATTAATTTTGAAATGACATGGTCTGTAGGTATATACTCCTAAAAGGCTAATTTATCAATGCTTACTTCTTTGGATTTTCTTAGTAGCAACTTGGTTTTGCTAATGACATCAATAATGCAGGAAGAAATTAAGTAATTTAAAATCAATTATAAGGAAGTGCACATTTTGAATTCAAAATAATTGTAATCAACTAAATCCTCAGCAATTATCACCATCTCTATTTATTAGAAATATTTGAATTTTGATAATGCCTGATATTGAAAAAGCTGTGTAATATGTGTTTAAATTTTTAATGCCTCTTCACCTTTGATTTGAGACTGCAAATGGAAGAGATAAAGTTTGATTATTTTTTTCCTTTTGAGAATAAACCTACTGATATCTACTCTCAAATTAGATCTGGCTGCTAAGGGTATTTTAAAAGTTTCATCACTGTGATTTCATAAGAGACTCATATGGTGGCAGGTACATTTCCTACCATGAACTACAGTGCTTACACAAATACTCTAATTACATGATTCATAAAATATTTAAAAGCCTTGAATGATGAAAGTTTTTAAATGACTAAATGGTGACCTCAATTACACTGAACCATTTAGCTAAAGACATGTTTTTCCATAATCAATGTTAATCTTTAAATAGAACTTCATGTATTTCCAAATATTTATTTCCTGATTTTCTATGCAACCAGGTTTTATTAACAATTATTCAAACCTGAAAACAGAACATGAAAAACAAAAACAAATGTATCACACTTTCAGAGGTATTTTTTTAAAATCCTAAAACATTCTTGTTAGATTTATTGACACTTAATTTTAGGAATTGACACTCATACTTCTCTATCAAGTACCTTTCTCTAAAAAAAAAAAAAAATTGAGAAAATGAATCTCAGTATTTTCCCCCACCAGAGTTCATTTGTTTCTTTCAGATAGAATGCCAGTGATTAGTCTAATTATTTTTTATTATATGCAATGGTTTATTGAATGGCATCTATAAGATACTTACTAGGCTAGATCTATGCATTAGGTAGGAAAATTCGCATAACAATTGGGCTTGACTATCTGAAAGATCAAGCCAATCAAAATTTTCTTCTTGTTCACGTTCTGTAGTTAGCAGAAGAGCCACTCAGGACACAGGCTCCTTCCCACTTTTGCCTTCACCATTCCATAAGTCTCCTTGTCAGATGCATCCAGCCAGAGGAGGGAACCATTGGGAAGTTTTCAAGGACTCATGAAAGTGGGTTACGTAATTTTTACTCACTTTCCAAAACTCAGTTATGTAGCCACACTTAAATTCATGTGGGATTAGGAAACAACCTATTGATTTCTGTGCCTAGGATTTAAAAAAGGGATCTAAGTAGTAAATACATTCAAATATATATTTATTTATTCTTTTTTCAAGTTTTTATTTAAATTCTAGTTGACTAATATACAGTGTAACATTAGTTTTAGGTGTAGAATTTAGTGATTCAACACTTACATACAACACACAGTGCTTATCATTACTAATGCCCTCCTTAACACACCACCCACTTAAACCATTCCCCTCCCAAACTACCCTCCAGTAACCATCAGTTTGTTCTCTATAGTTGAGTGTGTGTCTTGATTTGCCTCTATTTTTTATATGTCAATCTATTTTTATCATAAATTTCATATAGGAGTGAAAGCATATGGTATTTGTCAGTCTCAGACTGATTTATTTTACTTACTGTAATACTCTTTACCTCCATCCACATCATTGCTCAGGACACGATTTCATTCTTTTTTTCTGGCTGACTAATATTCCATTATATGTATATGGCCCACTTTCTTTATCCATTCAGCACTGGACGGACATTTGGGCTCTTTCATAATTTGGCTATTGTAGGTAATGCTACTATAAAGATCGGGGTGCATGTATCCCTTCAAGTCAATACTTTTGTATCCTCTGGATAAATACTGAGTAGTACAGATGCTAAATTGTTAGGTAGTTCTATTTTCAAGTTTCTAAGGAAAGCTCCATGTTGTTTTCCAGAGTGGCTGCACCATTTTTGCATTCCCACTAATAGTGTAAGAGGGTTTCCCTTTCTCTGCATCCTCCACAATACCTATTATTCCCTGTGCTGTTGATTTTAGCCATTCTAACTGGTGTGAGATAATATCTCATTGAATTTTTTATTTGTGTTTCTCTGATAATGAGTTATATTGAGCATCTTTACAAGTATCTTTGCTATCTGTATGTCTTCTTTGGAAAAATGTAAGTTCATGTTTTCTGCCCATTTTGTAACTGGATTAGCCATTTTTGGGGTGTTGAGTTTGATAAATTCTTTATATAATTTAGATACTAATCCTTTATCAGATATATCATTTGTAAATATCTTCTCCCATTCCAAAAGTTAAGTTTTCCTGGTTGTTTTCTTCATTGTGCAGAAGCTTTTTATCTTAATGAAATCCCAATAGTTTATTTTTTCTTTTGTTTCCTTCCTCAGGAGACATTTATTAAGAAGTTGCTACAGCTGATGTCAAAGTGGCTACTGTCTGTGTTCTGGGATTTTGATGGTTACAAGTCTTGCATTTAGGCTTTTCATCCATTTTGAATTTATGTCTATGGTATAAGAAAGTGGTCCCGTTTCATCATTTTGCATGTTTCTGTCCAACACCATTTGTTGAAGAGATAGTCTTTTTCATATTAGAAAGTCTTTCTTGCTTTGTAGAAGATTAATTAACCATATAATGTGGGTCCATTTCTGGGTTTCTATATCTGGGTTTTCCATTGATCTATGTGTCCGTTTTTGTGCCAATACCATACTATCCTGATCACTGCATCTTTGTAATTTAACTTGAAGTCCAGAATTGTGATGCCTCCAGGTTTGCTTTACTTTTTCAAGATTGCTTTGGCTATTCTCAGTCTTTTGTCATTCCATACAAATTTTAGGATTATTTGTTCTAGCTCTGTGGAAAATGCTGGTTGTATTTAGATAGAGATTGTATTAATTGTGTAAATTGCTTTGCATACTATATACATTTTACAGTATTGGTTCTTCTAACCCATGAACATGAAATGTTTTTCCATTTCTTTGTGTCATCTTCAATTTCTTTCATCAGTGTTTTGTAGTTTTCAGAGTACAGATCTTTTACCTCTTGGGTTAGGTTTATTCCTAGGTATTTTATGGTTTTTGGTGCAATTGTAAATGGGATTGACTCCTTGATTTTCTCTTTCTGCTGCTTCATTATTGATATATAGAAATGCAACAGATTTTTATATGTTGATTTTGTATCCTATGATTTTACAGAATGCCTTTATCAGTTCTAGCAATTTTGGGGGGGTCTTTTGGGCTTTCTATATAGAATATCATATCATCTGCAAATAATTTAAGTTTGACTTCTTCCTTAATGATTTGGATTCCTTTTATTTTGGAGGCATCAGACTTCCAGTTCTATGTTAAATAACAATGATGAGAGTGGATATGCCTGTCTTGTTCCTGACCATAAAGAAATAATTTTCAGTTCTTCACCATTGAGGAATATATTAGCTGTGGCTCTTTCATGTATTACCTTTATGATGCTGGCATATATTCCTTCTATCCAACTTTGTTGAGGGTGTTTATCATGAATGGGATGTTGTACTTTGTCCAGTGCTTTTCCTGCATCTATTGAGAGAATCGTATAGCTCTTATCCATTCTTTTATTAACGTGGTGTATCACCGAATGATTTGTGAATATTGAACCACCCTTGCAGCCTCGGAATAAATCCCATTTGATCACGGTTAATGACTCTTTTAACGTACTCTTGGATTCAGTTTGCTACTATTTTATTGAGAATTTTCCTGTCCATGTTTATCAGGGATATTTGCTTTTAGTTCTCTTTTCTAGTGGAGTTTTTGTCTAATTTTGGAATCACAAAATGCTGGTGTCGTAGAATGAGTTGGAAAGTTTTCCTTCCATTTCTATTTATTGGAATAGCTTGAGAAAAATAGGTACTAACTCTTCTTTAAGCATTAGGTATAGGGGCATCTGAGTGGCTCAGTCAGTTAAGCATCTGACTCTTGGTTTCAGGGTCATGAGAATGAGCCCAATCAGGCTCCACACTCGGTATGGAACCTAAATATTCTTCTTCTGCCTCTGTCCCCCACAAAATAAATTTAAAAGTTTAAAAAATTAAGAAAAAAGTAGATGTTAAGTAGAATTCACCTGGGAAGCCATCTGGCCCCAGACTTCTATTTTTTTGGTAGATTTTTGATTATTGATTTTATTTCTTTGCTGGTTATCAGTCTGTTCAAGTTTTTATTTCTTCCTGTGTAAGTTTTGGTACTCTATATGTTTCTAGGGAATTATCCATTTCTTCCAGACTGCCCAATTTTTTGGCATATAATTTTTCATAACATTGTCTTTTAATTGTTTATATTTCTGTGATGTTGTTCAGTATCTCTTCTCTCTCATTTATGATTTTATTTACTTGGGTCCTTTCTCTCTCTCTCTCTCTCTCTCTCTCTCTCTTTTTTCCCCTCCTTAATGAGTCTGGTTAAGGATTTATCAATTTCAATAGTTTTTTAAAAGAACCAGCTCCCAGTTCATTGATCTGTTCTACTGGCTTTTTTGTTTGTTTGTTTCTATATCATTTATTTGTGCTCTAAGCTTTATTACTTTCCTTCTTCTGCTGCCTTTAGGCTTCATTTGCTGTTCTTTTTCTAGCTCCTTTAGGTGTAAGGTTGGGTTGCATTTTTGACAATTTTCTTGCTTCTTAAGGTAGGCCTGCATATACTTCCCCCTTATAATAGCCTTTGCTGCATCCCAAAGATTTTGGACTATTCTGTTTTCATTTTCATTTGTTTCCATGTATTTTTTTTAAAAGATTTCTTCTTTAATTTCCTCATTAACACCTTCATTCTTTAGTAGCATGTTCTTTAACCTCCATGTATTCAGAATCTTACTAAATTTTTTCTGTGGTTCACTTCCATTTTCATAGTCTGTGGTCAGAAAATATGCACAGTATAATCTTGATCCTTTTTATACTTGTTGAGGCCTGATTTGTGACCCAGTATGTGATCTATTCTGGAGAATGATCCAGATACACTCAAAAAGAATGTGTATTCTGCTGGTTTAGGATAAAATGTTCTAAACCTAAAAATGTTTAGGATAAAATAGATCTAAGTCCATCTGGTCCAGTATGTCACTCAAAGCCGTTGTTTCTTTGTTGGTTTTCTTCTTAGATATCTGTCCATTGATGTAAATGGGATATTAAAGTTTCCTACTATTCTTGTATTATTATCAATGAGTTCCTTTTTTGTTTATCTTTAATTCCTTTATATATTTGATCAATCCTACATTGAGGGCATACATATTTACAATTATTAGATTTTCTTGTTGGATAATTCCCTTTGTTATGATACAGTCCCCTTCATCTCTTTAGTTTAAAATCCATTTGTCTGGGGGTGCCTGAGTGGCTAGATTGGTTAAGCAACTGCCTTCAGCTCAGGTCATGACCCTGGAGTCCCAGGATTAAGTCCCACATTGGGCTGCCTGCTCAGCGGGGAGTCTGCTTCTCCCTCTGACCCTCTCCCCTCTCATGCTCTCTCTCTCACTTTCATTCTCTCTCAAGTAAATAAATACAATCTTTAAAAAACTCTGTTTGATATAAGTATGGCTACTCCAGCTTTCTTTTGACATCCATTAGCATCAAAAATGTTTCTCCAGCCCCTCACTTTAAATCTGCAGGTGTCTTTAGGTCTGAAATGAGCTGTTGTGGTCAGCATATAGATGGGTCTTTGTTTATGTGTTTGTTTATCCATTCTGACATCCTGAATCTTTTGATTGGAGCATTTGGATCATTTACATTCAGAGTGATTATTGATAGATATGAATTTAATGCCATTGTATTACTTGTTAAGTCATTGTTCCTGGAGATTTCTTCTGTTCCTTTCTAGTTTTTGTCACTTTTTGTCACTTTTGGATTTTCTTTCCCACTAAAAGAGTTGTCTTTAACATTTTTTGCAGGGCTGGTTCAGTGGTCACAAGCTCCTTTAGTTTTTGTTTGTCTGGGAAACTATCTCTTCTTTTATTCTGAATGTAGCCTTGCTGAATACAGTATTCTTGGCTGGAGAGTTTTCCCATTCAGCATGTTGAATATATCATGCCACTTTCTTCTGTCCTGTTAAGTTTCTGAGAGGTCTGCTGCTAACCTTATTTTTCTTCCCTTGCAAATTAGGGACTCCTTTCGTCTTGCTACTTTTAGGATTTTTTCTTTATCACAGTATTTTGCAAATTTACTACAATCTACCTTGGTGTTAGCCTGTATTTGTTGATTTTGATGGAAGATCTCTATGCCTCATGGATCTGGATGTCTGTTTCCTTCCCCAGATTAGGGAAGTTTTCATCTGTAATTCTCTCTTTTTTGTTTTTCTGGGACTCCTATGATACAAATGTTATTCTGTTTGGTGGAGACACTGAGTTCCCAAAGTCTACTCTTGTGATCCAAGATTTTTCTTTCCCTCTTTTATTCAGCTTCATTATTTCCCATAATTGTATCTTCCATATCACTTATTGATTCCTCTGATTCTATCACCCTGGTGGTCATTATATCCAGTCAGTTTTGGATCTTGGTTATTACATTTTTCATTTCGGCCTGATTGATTTTAAAACTGTTTTATTTCTGTGATAATAGTATCCTTGATGTCTTTTATGCTTTTCTCAAGCCCAAGTTGTATCCTTATGATTGTTGCTGTTAAATCAAGAACAAGCATATTACTTATATCTGTTTCAACTAGATCCCTGTCTGTGGCCTTTTCATGTTCTTTCTTTTGGGTTGAAATCCTGAATCTTGGCATTTTGGCTAGGTCTTTGTCTTCTTCTCTGGGAAAGTCTTTTATGTTTCCTGTTCCTGAGAGTAATGACTTTATGAAGAAAAGGTCATATAATGTCCAGGGCCTGGTGCTTCAGAAAATTTCTCTGGTGTATGCTGGTTGCACTCTGCTGCTGTGCTATGGCCACTCTATCCCTTAGGTCAGTCCTCTGCAGGGATTTGTCTTGCCTGCAGTGGGGAGTGTTTGGACCTTGGCCAGAGTGTGTTGAGTTTAACAAGTTATACTCTGCTCTGCTTGTTGAAAGACTGATGCTATTTCCACTAGAACTAAAGTTTTGCATAACTTTATGGTCAGTAGGCATGGTACATGGCAGGGGTGGGGGTAGAGGTTGTGCTGTGCTTCTGGAGGAGGGGGCCTGCTGAGCTTGTTCTTATGCATGCTTGTCTGAGAAAAGTGGTACCATCAGAACACAGGTTGATGAAACTTGGTGTAAACAGATTAGGCAGCCAGTGTTTGCACTGTGTTATTTACTGAAGTTGGTTGGTTTATATTGAGAGAGAGGGGAGGGCAATGGTGCCAGCCAGATTCTTTGTCCTTAGAGAAGGAAGCTCACAGTTGCTGCTGTCAGAGAAGGCCTCCCAGAAGCACAAACAATTTCCCCTCCTACATCCCAGGCATTTTTCAGATTGCTGCTTTCACACTCTTTGGGTTGTTTGCCTGCTTATAGCAGTGCAGTGCATTTTGGGTTCTATCCCTACCAGTTCAGCTGAGTTTTAAAATTCCAAACTTTAGGGACCTGGCATGGTGTATACCTGTGCTGGTCTTCTGGGGGAGGGTCTGGCTGCACTGGGATTGATTCAGGTTGACCCAGAAGGGCAGTTACGCGTGCACACGCACACACATACACACACACACACACACACACACACACAAACACACACACACAGGAAGTGGAATTTGGAGGAAGCATCCTAAACAGCCAGTATCTGGGTTAGCTTCCCTCAGCAGGTGTCTCTGTCCCTGTGCTGGGGAACAGGGGATAGAAATGCCACCTGCCTGCTCTTTTGTCCACAGGGGCAATGCCACCTCTTTCAGATACACTCCAAGAAGAGCAGTCTCTCCTAGTGCATCTTATGTGATCCTCAGATCATGCCATCTGCTCCTGGGTTAATTGCCTGCCTTCTCCACAAAAGCACTGCAGAGCCCTCATGGCTCAATACCAGCCATGCCACAAACTTCTAAAACTCAAGTCTTTAAGCCCCACTGGTCTCAAAAATACATAAAAATCAGCCTCCCTCGTTTTCCTAGTCAATGGCATTGAGGAAGTGTTCTCCTTGTGTGATCACCTGTGCACTCCTCTCCTTCTTTCTCATCTTTCTTCTCTGTGACCAGGGCTCCCCCACCTCCACAGCACCTGTGATCTGTTTCTCCCCCAAACCACATCTCTGCAACTTCTACCTTCTGCTATGTGGTCCCTTCTCTTGCTCTAGATTGTGCAGTTTTTTTCTGTCACTCCTCAGGTAGATTTCTTGGATATTCAGAATGATTTGATATTTTCCTAGCTGTGTTCAAGTGAAGAGACAAGCCTATGGTCCTCCTCATAGTTTGCCATCTTAGCTTCTCCCCCGTTTAGTAGTACTTTAGATCTATGTTCTTTTAATTTTGATCTCTTTAAAAAGTTGAATAAATAAAGGTCAAATAATACAATGACTATTAGAACTAATGATCTGCATTAGCAAATAAATACAGTATCTTAAATCTATAATAATTATTTCATTTAAAATAAAAAGCAACAGTTGGCTGTATTTTTCTGTTAGAAATTAAAACTCATTTAAGTCCCTTCAATCTATTAAAAACTTACCAAAATTCTGTTACAATTGTGTGATAACAGAGCTTTCATTGTTAATATATGGAACTATTTAAGATAATTTTAATTAGGACCAGGAGTCAAGATGGCGGAGAGGTAGCAGGCTGAGACTACTTCAGGTAGTGGGAGATCAGCTAGATAGCTTATTTAAAGATTGCAAACACCTACAAATCCAACAGCAGATCGAAGAGAAGAAGAACAGCAACTCTAGAAACAGAAAGTCAACCACTTTCTGAAAGGTAGGACTGGCGGAGAAGTGAATCCAAAGCGACGGGAAGATAGACCGCGGGGGAAGGGGCCGGCTCCGGGCAAGCGGCAGAGCAGCGGAGCACAAAATCGGGACTTTTAAAAGTCTGTTCCGC